>NC_058371.1:191141396-191468396 GCF_018350175.1 Felis catus | reverse complement strand
TTAGCAGTGTGTCCATGAATTCATGGGCCTCTGCTTTTGCTCTAGCTGATTAACCTAAAACACTCATCCTTCTTGCCTTTTCAATAATAGACCTCTTGATAATTTTGAAATTATAGGCAACCTGATACTACCATATTCATTACTTTAACTGGCATTTGAATACCTAGAGTGTTGTATGCATAATATAAAGAGAATGGATGAATAAATTATCACATATTCATACAAAAGAATACTGCAGCAACCTGTCTGTGCCTTGGTTTCCTTACCTTAAAAGGAGCTAGAAGTTACCTTATAGGGGTTGTTTGTGAGGACTGAACTTAGTAAAGTGCTTAGAACAGAGTCTGGCACATAAGGGTCCATAAGGTATAAGTTATCATTATGAGAGTATTCATATGAATAAACCTCAAAAACAGTACTAACTGAAAAAAAAAGCAAGGTGCAAAGGATTTTTTTTTTTTTTTTGGCAAATGATTATATAATGTTAGACCATAAAAATAATACAGTATATTTATTCAGAGACTTATTCATATGTCTTTAATATATAAAGTTCAGAAAAGCCGTTAATGCTGTAGAGAGAATGTAATTCAATAGGAAAAAGGTATACAGGTGACTTTGTAATCTTTATCTTAGCTGGCTGTGTGTACTGAGATGTTTGTTTTTGTCTGATATAATCCCTTTTTTTCCATTAATTTTTTTAATGTTTATTTATTTTTGAGAGTGAGAGAGAGAGAGAGAGAGAGAGACACACACACACACACAATTTGAAGCAGGCTCCAGGCTCTGAGCTGTCAGCACAGAGACCGATGGGGGGGGGGGGGCGGAGCTCGATCCCAGAGACTGTGAAGATCATGACCTGAGCTGAAGTCAGACGCTTAACTGACTGAGGCATCCAGGCGCCCCCCACCTTTTTTTTTAAAGAGTCAGTTCCTGCTCGAAGGCACTGCAAATTTATCGTTACCACTACCCTAAACACCATCCCCTGTGTTCTCGGTTGAATACATCGCTGTTAGGCACCTTTGTAAACCAGGCCTCGAAAGCTGGAATAAGCTGGATCCAAATTAAATCGTGCCTCTCTCCGCAGCTCTTCCCAAACTGCGTACTTCTTGCAGACCCTCCGCCAGCTACCTAAGGGTTAAAATGACCGAGGCCCGCTTCCATCAGGGCACCACGTAACGCCCCCTCTGCGGAACAAGAACGTCTGCTTTCTCACTGGAAGCCCGGCCGCAGCTCAGCTTCCAGCACGCCCTTCTCGACAGAGCTCCAAAAGAACCCTTACACCTGGGATCCCCTGCTCCCCTTTAGCCGGAGAAGGAAATCTTCCCCTCAGCAGATTCCCTGTTCTCACCCATGGAGGATCCTTTCTTCTTTCTCGCCCCACGCCCAGCTGCACGACCCGGCTAGGCCTAGCACCACCAGCTCTGCCCCGACAGTCGCATCTCGGTTCGGCGAGCGGCCGATTCCACTTCCGGGCGGGCCAACGCCCCCTCCTCTTACAAACGCCACTTCCCTCTCGAAGACCTGCTGCAACGATTCTAAGCGCATGCGTCCAAACTGCCGTAATTGAGGAAGGTGGAGCCATCTCTTCCCGCTCTCGCGGCGGTCTCGCGGTATTTGCTTCTCCCGCGGGAGTTTTTTGAACGCTCTGGCGGTAACCCCACCCTGGGTGCTTAGCTGCCGGCTGACCGGAGCCTGAGGCGACCTTGGAGTTTTGTCCTGCGGTCGGTGGGGCCCGCTGTACCCCAGCGCGGACGAGGCTCGTCCCAGCCAAGTCACGGCGCCATGGGGGCGGAGAAGAAGCTGCTGTCGGTTAAGGAGGCCTTTCAGTTGGCGCAGCAGCCCCACCAGAACCAGGCGAAGCTCGTGGTGGCGCTGAGCCGCACCTACTGCACGGTAAGCGCGGCCCCAGCCTCGGCCGCCGTCCCCCTGCGCTCCCGGGACCAGCCTCCCAAAGGGGTCTCCTGTGGGTGGCCCCCCGGATTCCAATCTTCTTAACCTTCCGCACCCAGTTCGGAAAGGTCTGGAGACCTCCCCGAGGTCGTTCGCGCAGCCCCTCTTCCCTGCGGCCTCCGGCGCGGACCGCTAATTCTTTGTGTATTTGGAGAGCAACGTTTACGATCACCGAAGCGGCCCGGCGCCAAGCGCTCGGCCACTTAGTAGATCCTGAACGTGGTTCGTGGGTGGTTGTCCCTCAGGTCACCGCCCACCTCGGGAAGGCCGACCGTCGGTCAAATTAATCACAGTTAAATTGAGTTGAATCACCAAATAGCAAATTAACCCTTAGTACCTGGCTCTTCCTATTTATGTAAATACTGTTGTAGGTGGTACCCTGAGAATAGGACACTGAATTTTGGGAAAAGAAATTATCTTGAGGTCCAAGAAAAATTGTCAGTATAATCGGGCTTAAGGATATGAGTGAGATAGAATGTGAAAGTTATATTAAAAGGAAATTGCCGTGGAAAAGGAAGGCTAACTGTGGTAAAATAAGAAAGCCACTGTTGATTTTGGGTTGTTTCAGGAAGGTCTTTTTTTTTTTTTTTTAAACTAAACTGGCACCAAGGCATATTGAGGATTCAAGGGTATTTTTTTTTAAATTAATTAAAAAAATTTTTTTAAGTTTATTTCTGAGACAGAGAGAGACAGAGCATGAGCGGGTGAGGGGCAGAGAGAGAGGGAGACATAGAATCAGAAGCAGGCTCCAGGCTCTGAGCTGTCAGCACAGAGCCCGATGCGGGGCTCGAACTCACAGACCGCGAGATCGTGACCTGAGTTGAAGTCGGTCACTCAACCGACTGAGCCACCCAGGCGCCCCCAAGGGTATTTAAAAAAAAAAAAAATGAAAGGGATCCTTTCACTGTCAAAATTCATGTTTGTTTTCTTCCTTGGAGAAGTAAATTGCTCTGGAGAGAAATTTGTGCAAATATTTTTCCTTCAACAGTTTGGAAACTCACCTGAGAGTTTACTAAATAATGATTTTAGTGTGAGTAATTATGAGTAGTGCTTTCATCAGTCTTAGGGTACTCTTGGGAAAAAGGGATTATATCAATGCAGTTTGTGAAGGGTTTCTTTTTGTCTTTCAGATGGATGATAAGACCATTTTTCATGAGGAGTTTGTTCATTACCTTAAGTATGCTATGGTGGTCTATAAACGTGAGCCAGCTGTGGAGAGAGTAATAGAATTTGCAGCAAAGTTTGTTACTTCATTTCACCAATCAGATACGGAAGATGATGAGGAAGAGGAAGATTGTGGCATTTTAAATTATTTGTTTACCTTTCTTTTAAAGGTATGAAAACTAGAACTTCGGGGAAGCATTGTAGAAAATTTTGCAATATTAAAAGGGCCATCCATGGACGTTTGTATGTTTTAGAGAATGAAGTATTTCATAACTGAGAAAATGTCTGAATGAGTCTGCCTTTTGTAGGAAATATTAGAACTGTCATTAGGATTAAAAAGTGGACTTAAAGTAATTCCAGCATTAAATTTTTAATGACCTCTGTGAGCCAGTTCTCACGTCATTTGTTTTAAATGAGCTATTTTAGAAGAATTCCTACAACAGAAGTATGCTCTTGTAGTTGAGCTTATACTTACTTTGAGCTGTGTATATTGTGGGACTTGATGTAATGTATGTTTAGTATACATAAGGATCAAGGTAATCTTGTTTCCCCGCAGGTAATGGATTTGGTAACTTTTTGTATTCTAAACCTATAGAATTCAAATGGTATGTGATTGTAAATAAATTTTGATTTGTTTCCATTTCAGTCTCATGAAGCAAACAGCAATGCAGTTAGATTTAGAGCATGCCAGCTCATAAACAAGCTCTTGGGAAGTATGCCAGAAAATGCCCAGATTGATGATGATTTGTTTGATAAAATTAATGAAGCCATGCTTATTAGATTGAAAGATAAAATTCCAAATGTGAGGATACAGGCAGTTCTGGCGCTTTCACGACTTCAGGATCCCAAAGATGATGAGTGTCCAGTGGTTAAAGGTATGTGTAGCCTCCTAAATTCCTTTTCAGTTTCCTTGACTTTGTTAAATTCTCATTAGAGACGGTTTTTTGTTTTTTGTTTTATTTTTGAATATATTCTCTCTCTGGCTCTCTCTTTCTCTCTATGGAAAAGTATAGGTTTTATATGTATATGTATAAATATATGACTTTTAAAAATACCCAAGTAGCTACCACCCAGCTTAAAAAAATAGAGCCTCAAGGCACCTGGGTGGCTCAGTCGGTTAAGTGTCTGACTTTGGCTCAGGTCACGATGTCATGGTTCATGAGTTGGAACCCCGTGTTGGGCTCTGTACTGACAGCTCAGAGCCTGGAGCCTATTTTTGGATTCTGTGTCTCTCTGCCCCTCCCCTGGCCGCATTCTCTCTCTCTCTCTCAAAAATAAATAAACATTAAAATAAAATAGAATCATCAGTACCTTTGAAGCCTGTTTTACATCCCACCCCAATTACATCACTTGCCCTCACAGTTCATGATTACCCTGAATTTTGTGTTAATTATTCTTTTGCCTTTGTGTTTAAACAGCCATTTGTGTGTATCTCTAAAAAGTTTTGCCTATCATTTTGTATGCTATGTGAATCATATTTTTCTGCTTTCAACAATTATAATTGTAACATTCATCCATGTTGATAATATTTATTTACTGTTTTGTTTTTTTAAATTGTTTTAAATGTTTATTTTTGAGAGAGAGATAGCGGAAACGGGGAAGGAGCAGAGAGTGAGAGAGAGACAGAAGATCCCAAGTGAGCTTTGTGCTGACAACAGAAATCCTGATGTGGGGTTCGAACTAACAAACTGAACCATGAGATCATGACCCAAAGTCAGATGCTTAACTGAATGAGCCACCCAGGTGCCCCTTATTTACTGTTTTATAGCATTGTGTTGCATAAATGTAACACGGTTTATTATTTCTAATATTGGTAGACCTTCTAGTAATGTTGTTGCTATGAACTTCCTTATACCTGGCTTCTGGTACACAGGTTAAAGAGTTTCTGGGGGGGGGGCGCCTGGGTGGCTCAGTCGGTTAAGTGGCCGACTTCGGCTCAGGTCATGATCTCGCGGTCCGTGAATTCGAGCCCTGCGTCGGGCTCTGTGCTGATGGCTCAGAGCCTGGAGCCTGTTTCAGATTCTGTGTCTCCCTCTATCTGACCCTCCCCCGTTTATGCTCTGTCTCTCTCTGTCTCAAAATAAATAAACGTTAAAAAAAATTTTTTTTAAAGAGTTTCTAAGGTATATACCTAGTGTGGACTTGTTGGGATATGTGTGCATTCAACTTTATCAGATAAGGTACAGTTCTACAAAATAGTTTACCAATTAATATTCCCAGTAACAGTGAATAAAAGCATTCGTTGATCCATATTCTCTCCAGTGTTTGATATTGTCAGATTTAATAATTTTTTTTAATCCAGTTGTGTGTATGATATATATCCTTTTTATGCATCTTTTCATTTATTTAACAGTTACGTTTCTTCTATATAATGTCAATGTGGTCTCATTTTTTCTGTTGGTTTGTCTTATTGATTTACTGGAATTCTTTATATATTTTGGAAAGAAATGTTTGGCTTATATGAATTGTTGATCTCTTTCAACTTTAGATGGCTCTTTGTTTCACTCTCTTTGGGACGTCTCATTGGACAGAAATTCCTAATGTCAAAATTACTCGGTCTCTGCCTTTATTATGATTTGCACTTTTTTTTCTTTTGATTTGCATTTTCTTTCATTTAAGAAATTATTCCCTACTTCTGGGCTCATAAAGATAGTCATATTCCACTTTTCTATATAGGTCTGGCTACATTATGGGACCTTTTTCACTTTTGTCTTTGTCCCTCTTACTAGCTTTATAATCAATTTTGATAACTAATGATAGTTAATATTTTTGGTGTTAAATGGTACACATAGTATTGTATAAAATATATGTTTAGTAGCCAACATGTACTTAATAATAAAGATGGGGAAAATTTGAGAAGTAGAGGTGAATAAATACTTAAATACAGGAAATGGATTTGTTTCAGTGAGCAAAATCAGAAGTAACTTCTTTAGGACTCATTAAAAATCAAAATAATTAGCCCTTTAAAAAGCATTATTAGTTTAAAATAATCTGCCTGCAATACTAGACTTCTAAATCTTGAAGAGTGGCGAAGACATAATCTTAATGATAAATTTTTCCATGATCTTTAGGGCTCTTTGTTTTCAGTTTTAGCCTATGTGCTTAGTCCTTTGACAAATTTCTTATTCTATTCTTTTTAAAAGTTTATTTGGAGAGAGAGGGAGGGTCAGAGAAATAGGAGAGAGAATCCCAAGCAGGCTCTGCCCTGCCAGTGCAGTGTGCGGCTCCAACTAACCAGCTGTGAGATCGTGACCTGAGCCAAAATCAAGAGTCAGATGCTCAATTGACTGAACCACCTAGGTGCTTCTCTTATTCTGTTTTTTTTTTTTTTTTTTTTCTTTAGGGAAGTTGGCAGAAAAAAATCTTCAGGTAAAATTAAATGTGTGAGACTAAAAAAAAAATGAGTATCATTTTAAGGATATTGTTAAATATCAAAATGTGGGCTATCTTATGACTTGTTAAATATTTCTTTAATGTACTAAAATGTATTGCTCTTTTTTTAGCATATGCTACTTTGATTGAAAATGATTCAAATCCAGAAGTTAGGCGGGCAGTGTTATCATGTATTGCACCATCAGCAAAAACTTTACCAAAAATTGTAGGGCGCACCAAAGATGTGAAGGAGGCTGTGAGAAAGCTGGCTTATCAAGTAAGTCAGTCTAATAACTTGCATTCTTAAAATGCTTTTGAAGAATATTTGGCATATAATGATTTCTTCAGTGAGATATTTATGGATGGAGAGTATAGGTAATTTAGGTAAAATCTTATTGCATTAAATGTGTTCCAGATATTAATTTGTTTTAGAAATTATGGGTTATTTTCTTAGACGAAGGAGATATTACTGGTTACGAAATATATAGACTATGTTGAGTTTAATGACCACCTTATCTTTTTAAGGTTTTAGCTGAAAAGGTTCATATGAGAGCTATGTCCATTGCTCAGAGAGTCATGCTTCTTCAACAAGGTCTTAATGACAGATCAGGTAAGATCGACTTCTTTAAATACATAACTTGAGAAGATTTTGGTTTAGTAGACTTACAAGGTTTAGAAAACATGTTTCCTTAATTATGTGAAGTAAGCCTACCATTGCCTCAGTCTGTCACAATTTAGCTTGGTATCATTTCATAAGGTTAAAGATCGTGGTAATTAAAGGAGCAGAATTTGTTTTAATTTTCCTGTGTTGTAAAACACATCTGTAAAGATGAAGAAACTATATCTTAAGGATGTATAGCTAATTTATATCAGATGTAGTGCAGGATATCTTTTTGAACTCTCTATCTTCTAAAAATGTGCCATCTGTCCCCTTTGTGTATATCTTGATAGGAAGGTGTCCTGTGCTGTAGAAACAGAATTTAGGAATTATCAGATTAGTATAATTTTCCTACCTTTTTAAAATTCTTTTTGTCTTTGTTAAAACTAGAGAATCTGCTTATGGGAATGATGAGGAATGATATATTTTAAATTTCTAGTCCCCATGAGAAGGCTCAGATGGCTTAATTTTGCTGTAGCAAGAAAACTTGAGTTTCAAAACATTGTCAGAAGACTAATGACTAAGAGGATGACTTAAAAACTAAGAATAAATTTTGTTCAGTGATATATGCTTATGTGATTCACTATTGCAAATAGCAAGCGTGTAACAGATGAAGTCAGGCAATGGGTGAAATAATAGCTATCATAATATCAGGACTAACACTTGAAGTCCAGTGAATCCAGGGGAAAAGTAATGCAGATATTTTTATAGGCTGTGATAGTAGTTGGGTATTTGATTTGAACTTTTCCGTTATTACTTGGAAGTGGACAGCATAGTGACATTTGCAATATTATTGTACTTTTATTTTCTTCTCCAGTATTTTTCCTTGTTCTTCCTCTTAGTGTCTATTTTTATTATAAATACTGATTTTATGTCAACACTGATCTGATGATAAAAGGTGATTAATACAGACAAAATATAGGAAATGGAAGCTAGAGGGAGCCTCTGTTCACTTCTATTTCAAATGACTTAACAGATGCTGTAAAACAAGCAATGCAGAAGCATCTTCTCCAAGGCTGGTTACGTTTCACTGAAGGAAATATATTAGAGTTGCTTCATCGGTTAGATGTGGAAAATTCTTCTGAAGTGGCAGTCTCTGTTCTGAATGCCTTATTTTCAGTGACTCCTCTTAATGAGCTGGCAGAAATCTGTAAAAATAACGATGGCAGGTATATACTCATTATTTGAAATGTGATAATGATGAACTTCTGCAATTAAAATTAGTCCCCTTTTCTGATTACTTCAGATTGTATCAGTACTTTTTATCTACCCCACTTGTGTTTTCTTTACTGTGGTAGATGTCTTTTTTATTCTTTTTGTATAAGAACTCACTACTTTATCTGCATAGACAACTTTAGCTGCATTTTTTTTTCTCATTTTGTTACTTTGGTTTTTGCATTAGCTTACCATGGAAAGTCCAACAATATGCATCCCTATTGTATGTTTGATTCTTTTTTTTTTTCTTTTGCTTTGAATGTTTTTATTTGTGTATGTGTGAATAAGTTAATGACTTTGCAATTAAAGGATGCTGGTTATAAATCAAGTCTGCTTTTCCCATTTTTTATACTCAGTTCAAAATTCTTTTTTAAGTTTATTTATTTTGAAAGAGCAAGAGAGAGCATGTATGAATGGGAGATGGGCAGAGAGAAAGGGAGAGAGAATCCAAAGCAGGCTTCTTGCTGTCAGTGCAGAGCCCAATGTGGGGGTTGATCTCATGAACTGTGAGGTCATGACCTGAGCAAAAATCAAGAGATGGACACTTAACTGACTGAGCTACCCGGGTGCCCCTACTCAGTTCAAACTTTTTCCTGGATATTAAGCTTATGTTTTGTCTTATTCTCTCCCTTTTAAATTAAGGAAACTGATTCCATTGGAAACATTAACTCCTGAAAACGCTTTGTATTGGCGTGTCCTTTGTGAATATGTGAAATCGAAAGGAGATGAAGGTGAAGAAGTTTTGGAGCAGATTTTGCCAGAGCCTGTAGTATATGCAGAATATTTACTAAGGTAAAATTCTTTGCTCTTGTTTGTATTGTAGTTTTGGTGCTGTATGTTTCAGTCCTCTGTACCCCTCTGTCAAAGTCAAGCTGGATTGGGAATCAGTTCAAAACCATTTTTTTTTGGATAGGCAAGGATAAATAGGAATGTATATTGAGTCTTTGTGAAGAATACTCTGTACTGGACAGTATACTGAAAGAGCAGAAAGTCAACATGTTTACGGTATTTCCTTAAAGCTGTTAGGGTATGAATATGAACATTTCTACATAAAGGTGATGATGTGTTACTTTTGAAATTGGTTGGCAAACCTTTTCTAAGAGTCAGACAGTAAATATTTAGGTCTGTAGGCCATACTGTGTCATAATGAAAATTATGGTGTGGTGTTAAAAAGCAGCCAAAGAGTATGTGATGAATGATTGTAACTGTTTTCCGACAAAACTTTTTTTTTTTTTTTTTTAATTTTTTTTTTTCAACGTTTATTTATTTTTGGGACAGAGAGAGACAGAGCATGAACGGGGGAGGGGCAGAGAGAGAGGGAGACACAGAATCGGAAACAGGCTCCAGGCTCTGAGCCATCAGCCTAGAGCCCGACGCGGGGCTCGAACTCAGGGACCGCGAGATCGTGACCTGGCTGAAGTCGGACGCTTAACCGACTGCGCCACCCAGGCGCCCCCGACAAAACTTTTATCAACGTTTATAGACACTAAAATTTGAACTTCATACAATTTTCATAGGTATTTTCAGATGTGTGTGTATACATCCATATATAAACAAGCTTTCATTTAAAAATGTAAAACTCTAGGGGCGCCTGGGTGGCGCAGTCGGTTAAGCGTCCGACTTCAGCCAGGTCACGATCTCGCGGTCTGTGAGTTCGAGCCCCGCGTCGGGCTCTGGGCTGATGGCTCAGAGCCTGGAGCCTGTTTCCGATTCTGTGTCTCCCTCTCTCTCTGCCCCTCCCCTGTTCACACTCTGTCTCTCTCTGTCGCAAAAATAAATAAATGTTGAAAAAAAAAATTAAAAAAAAAATGTAAAACTCTTAGCTTGCACACTGTATAAGAATAAGCAGCAGGCTGTATCTGGTGCATGGGCTGTAGTTTTCTGACTGACAGGGTGAACCTTTGAGGCCAGTTTTAGTATTAATTAAGACTGTCACTGTTTGGCTTTTTGTTTTTTAAAAAATTTTTTTCAAAATACACCTTTTTCATTATTTTAATTCTGATTTTTAATTTTATTTTAAAATCATACCATTAAAACATGAATGCAATTCTTGTCAAAATTCAAATATAGAAATATGTAGAAGAAAAATGTGGAAGTTCTTTTCTTTTAAATGTTTATTTCTTTTGAGAGAGCAAGAGCATTTGTGGGATGGACAGAGAGAGGGAGAGAGAGACTCCCAAGCAGGCTCCAGACTCAGTGCATAGCCTGTCATATGGCTCAATCTCACAACCATGAGATCATGACCTGAGCAGAGATCTAAAGAGTCAGTCACTTAACTGCCTGAGCCACCCAGGTACCCCTGGAATTTTTCTATCACCCTCTAATTCCTCAATTCCATTTATCTTAGAGTTAACAATTTGGGGTATATGCATTCAAATCTCTTTCTCTACATTTACATGCACGTATATGAAAATGCATGATTTTTTTTAAGATATCACACTATACATTTTTCCTCAACTACTTATATCTGAGATCATTATACGTTGGTACATATAAATTTATCACACTCTTAACAAGATGCCATTTCATAGTGTGAAGGCAATATTTGATTTACTCCTCTGTTAATGGACATTTAACATGATTTCCAGTTTTCACTGATAAAGTTTTGTTAAATCATACATTGTTATGTATGTTTGGGATTTTGTGGAGTTGATTCCCAGAAGTAAAATTGCTGGACCAAAGGTTATGTATATTTTGGTAGGTTTTGGTGTGTAGAGTTTTTAACTTAACGCTTTTGATGCATTTTTTAATTTTTTTTTTTTTCAACGTTTATTTATTTTTGGGACAGAGAGAGATAGAGCATGATTGGGGGAGGGGCAGAGAGAGAGGGAGACACAGAATCGGAAACAGGCTCCAGGCTCTGAGCCATCAGCCCAGAGCCCGACGCGGGGCTCGATCTCCCAGACCGTGAGATCGTGACCTGGCTGAAGTCGGACGCTTAACCGACTGCGCCACCCAGGCGCCCCTTGATGCATTTTTTAAAAAGCTTCTTCCATAGAATATGAATTACAAGCCTGAATTCTCTTTGTATGGAATATAAATATAGTATTCTGCTTTTGCTTAATGATGATTCAACATAAGTCAGGAGTTGAAACTATAAATGCATTTTAATTTGTGTGCAAAATATTGAATCCAGGGTAAATATCTTAAATGTGAGCCCAATATGGAAACTTATAGCCTCAGTTCATAGTAATATCATAAAAAAATATGTGTGCATCTACTGTTTCAATAGTAGTTGTTTCAGGCTTTAATATTTAATTAGAGTATTCATTATAATGCTGTTTGGGCCATGTTGCAGTGTTTCCAAAATTAAGGAGTTTGATGCAATGCTTAACAATATGACTTGATATAAAAGTAATAGATGCTTATAGAAGATAAAGAATATTAGGAAATAAATACTTTTTTTTATATATATATGAAATTTATTGACAAATTGGTTTCCATACAACACCCAGTGCTCATTCCAAAAGGTGCCCTCCTCAATACCCATCACCCACCCTCTCCTCCCTCCCACCCCCCATCAACCCTCAGTTTGTTCTCAGTTTTTAACAGTCTCTTATGCTTTGGCTCTCTCCCACTCTAACCTCTTTTTTTTTTTTTTTTTTTTTTTTCCTTCCCCTCCCCCATGGGTTCCTGTTAAGTTTCTCAGGATCCACATAAGAGTGAAACCATATGGTATCTGTCTTTCTCTGTATGGCTTATTTCACTTAGCATCACACTCTCCATTTCCATCCACGTTGCTACAAAAGGCCATATTTCATTTTTTCTCATTGCCACGTAATGTTCCATTGTGTATATAAACCACAATTTCTTTATCCATTCATCAGTTGATGGACATTTAGGCTCTTTCCATAATTTGGCTGTTGTTGAGAGTGCTGCTATGAACATTGGGGTACAAGTGGCCCTATGCATCCGTACTCCTGTATCCCTTGGATAAATCCCTAGCAGTGCTATTGCTGGGTCATAGGGTAGGTCTATTTTTAATTTTCTGAGGAACCTCCACACTGCTTTCCAGAGCGGCTGCACCAATTTGCATTCCCACCAACGGTGCAAGAGGGTTCCCGTTTCTCCACATCCTCTCCAGCATCTATAGTCTCCTGATTTTTTCATTTTGGCCACTCTGACTGGCGTGAGGTGATACCTGAGTGTGGTTTTGATTTGTATTTCCCTGATAAGGAGCGGCGCTGAACATCTTTTCATGTGCCTGTTGGCCATCCGGATGTCTTCTTTAGAGAAGTGTCTATTCATGTTTTCTGCCCATTTCTTCACTGGGTTATTTGTTTTTCGGGTATGGAGTTTGGTGAGCTCTTTATAGATTTTGGATACTAGCCCTTTGTCCGATATGTCATTTGTGAATATATTTTCCCATTCCGTTGGTTGCCTTTTAGTTTTGTTGGTTGTTTCCTTTGCTGTGCAGAAGCTTTTTATCTTCATAAGGTCCCAGTAATTCACTTTTGCTTTTAATTCCCTTGCCTTTGGGGATGTGTCGAGTAAGAGATTGCTACGGCTGAGGTCAGAGAGGTCTTTTCCTGCTTTCTCCTCTAAGGTTTTGATGGTTTCCTGTCTCACATTTAGGTCCTTTATCCATTTTGAGTTTATTTTTGTGAATGGTGTGAGAAAGTGGTCTAGTTTCAACCTTTTGCATGTTGCTGTCCAGTTCTCCCAGCACCATTTGCTAAAGAGGCTGTCTTTTTTCCATTGGATGTTCTTTCCTGCTTTGTCAAAGATGAGTTGGCCATACGTTTGTGGGTCTAGTTCTGGGGTTTCTATTCTATTCCATTGGTCTATGTGTCTGTTTTTGTGCCAAGGAAATAAATACTTAAATAACAGGGAGAGCCTCTCCTCAAGGATTGCTTCACAGATTAATTCTTACTGAAATACAGGTAAGGAGCTTGGTTCTTTTGGCTCTAAGAAGTCAGGGATTCTTATATTTCCTTTGTCACTTAATCTGTGGATTTTGAAATAGGTAACTTTAATCAACTTGCGTTTTTTCACTTGTAAAGAAGAAAACTTTAAAAATTGTAGTTTAATTACTATTGAAAGAATAAGAAATAGAATGGTTTTCTTTTTGGAGGAACATCACTGGATAGGATTAGTTTATTCAGGTACAGAAACAAAATTAAATGGAAAATTGCTTCCTGATAATCTCAGGAATATATTTTCAGACATTTTGTAGCAGGAAGAGTTAGTGATTCATAATTCTGATATGAAACAATTTCCTGTTAACTGACGTATTCACATAAAGAAATCAGGGATTTTTTTTTGTTTATTTTTGAGAGAAGAGAGAGAGAGAGAGAGAGCATGAGCAGGGGAGGGGCAGAGAGAAAGGGAGACACAGAATCTGAAGCAGGCTCCTGACTCTGAGCGGTCAGCACAGAGCCTGGTGTGGGGCCTGAACTCGTGAACTGTGAATCATGACCTGAGCTGAAGTTGAACAATTTAACTGACTGAGTCACCCAGGTGCCCCCACAAAAACAAAAAAAAAATTTTTTTTTTTAACTGTGTATTTATTTTTGAGACAGACAACATGAACAGGGGAGGGGCAGAGAGAGAGGGAGACACAGAATCTGAAACAGGCTCCAGGCTCTGAGCTGTCAGCACAGAACCCGACGCCGGGCTCGAACCCGCGAACTGTGAGATCATGACTTGAGCCGAAGTCGGATGCTTAACCGACTGAGCAACAACCCAGGTGCCACAGGTGCCCCAATTTTTAATTTTTTTTAAGTTCATTAATTTATTTTGAAAGAGTACGTGCCTGTGTGCATGTGAGTGGGGGAAGGGCAGAGAGAGAAAATCCCAAGCAGGCTCCACGCTCTACCCAGAGCTCAATGAGGGGCTGGATCTTACAACCGTGAGATCATGATCTGAGCCACAATCAAGAGTTGTATGTTTGGGGCGCCTGGGTGGCTCATTTGGTTAAGGGTCTGACTTAGGCTCAGGTCATGATATCGCGGTTCGTGAGTTCAAGTCCTGCATCAGGCTCTGTGCTAAAAGCTCGGAGCCTGGAGCCTGCTTCGGATTCTGTGTCTCCCTCTCTATCTGCTCCACCTCCTTCCTCTCTCTCTCTCTCTCTCTCTGTCTCTCTCTCTCTCTCTCTCTCTCGACCTGTCTCTCAAAAATAAATAAACATTGAAAAAAAATTAAAAAAAAAAAAGTTGTATGCTTAACCAACTGAGCTACCTAGGTGCCCTGATTTTTGTTGGCATTTTAAAAATGACATTTTTCATCAGGATTGTTTTTCATATTACTTTCCAACCTAAAGGTACCTAATTGTCTAAACTTAAATTCTTAAATCTGTCTTAAAACAATTTTTTTTAATGTTTATTTATTTTTGAGAGAGAGAGAGAGAGAGAGAATATGCAAGCAGGGGAGGGGCAGAGAGAGAGGGAGACAGAATTTAAAGCAGGCTCCAGGCTCTGGGCTGTCAGTACAGAGCCCAACTCGGGGTTTGAACTGATGAACCATGAGATCATGACCTGAGCTGAAGTCAGATGCTCAACCAACTGAGCCACCCAGGTGCCCCTAATTCTGCCATTAAGTAGCTTTTTTTGTTCACACAAGATAGGGAAACCTTCTGGTAGGCTGTTGAATATAATCTAGATGAGGGTAAGCATTAATTTGGGTAGTGATGGTAAGGATAAAAGGGTAGTTGATGGTGCTTATTTAGGAGTATCTACACTAAAATAAGAACAATACAGATGTTAGTAGGGCCCTTAAGCAAGGAAAATACAAATTCATGAAGGTATCTATATTTTTCTGATTTTTTAAAAGGTCATTATATTCATGGATTACTCATGTAATTAGCATTGATTATTACTATTTTTTTAAACAAAAGAATAATGGTCATTTAGGGATGATGAGAGAAGACGTGCTCTTTATGAAAAATTGTGTTTTGTTAAAGGGATGCAGAACTTTATAACTGAGAATACTGGTGACTGAAATAATGTTACCAACTTGAGAGACATAAATATTGCTTTTTGAAAATTCCCCGTAAGAAATTTGAATCTTTAATTAATACGTTTTCATATAATACAATATAATATGATATAATATAATATGTATAACATTATTATATATAATATATAACAATATATTTCATGTACTTAAGGAATATATTTTTGATGCAAGCCTATAAGTTTGTGAAAATTTGTAACAACAGCATAGAGTTTACTCTTGAAACCAAATTAGTATAATGTGTTATAAGCATCCATATATATTTGGACTAATGAACTGAAAAAGATTCTTTCTGACTTCATGGGGAGCTGTTTAATGTTTTTTAACAGATTTTACATTTTATTCTACTTGTTTTAGTTATATTCAGAGTATTCCAGTTGTTAAAGATGATAAGAAAAGTGATTTTTCCTATATTGGAAATTTGATGTCAAAAGAGTTTATAGGTCAACAATTGATTCTAATTATCAAGTCTTTGGATACAAGTGAAGAAGGAGGAAGGTATGTCTAAATATTAGCCTTAGTCCTAATTTGCTCTTCTAATATGCTATATTGAAATACGGTCTGTTACAGTGTGATTAAATGTATTTAAACTACCTTTCTTTTTTTTTTTTTTTTTTTTTTTTTTTTTTTTAAATTTTTTTTTCAACGTTTATTTATTTTTGGGACAGAGAGAGACAGAGCATGAACGGGGGAGGGCAGAGAGAGAGGGAGACACAGAATCAGAAACAGGCTCCAGGCTCTGAGCCATCAGCCCAGAGCCCGACACGGGGCTCGAACTCCCGGACCGCGAGATCGTGACCTGGCTGAAGTCGGACGCTTAACCGACTGCGCCACCCAGGCGCCCCTAAACTACCTTTCTAAAGTGCTAATAAAGAGCTTTTTCTTTCCTCTTATACATATAACATATAACAGGAAAATACACCGTTTCTCTTCCTCCCTCTCTGTGTGTATGTGTGAATACACACATGTATGTGTATGTATACATGCATATATCCATACATATATATGCATATATGTATATATGATTAACTCTTGAGTAACAGAGGGAGGGGGTAAGGGCACTGATCCCTCATCCCCCCCATGGAGTTAGAAATCCATGTATAACTTTTGACTCATAAAAAACCTAATTATTAACAGTCTCTTGACTGAAAGCCTTACCAATAAGCATAAACATAAAAATCGACATCAACAGTTGATTAACATGTGTTTTCTATGTTATATACCATATTCTTATAATAAAGGAAGCTAGAGAAAAAAATTAAAATCTTAAGAGAAAATACAGTACTATATTGTATTTATGGAATTGTACTGTACTGTATTTATGGGCAAAAATATGCATATAGGTGGACCTGTACAGCTCGTATCCATTTTGTTCATATATATGGAAAGTACAAGTTCCTCATTCAATTTTTTTCAGAATAAATAAAATTGCAGGTTTTGCTTAAAAATATTTATAACAGGCAGGATTAGTAATATATCTAAAGATTTGATTCACTTCTGATATTTTGTCATTTCATCATGTTGATTTATGAAAGATTGTAGGATCATTTATAAATATTACTTTTTTGCAGGACATGAATTTTTGACCTACAGTCTGTACACATTTTTGTATTTATAGTGATAAAAAAAGAACTGAGACAAATGTAATTAAGTCTGCAGGATAAGTGAAATGTTACAGATAAAATGTGTTTCTAAGGTCATGTTTAAATTAAAATATTTCTTTTTGAATGCAGGAAACGACTACTGGCTATTTTACAGGAGATTCTTACTCTGCCCACAACCCCAATATCCCTACTTTCTTTTCTTGTTGAGAGATTGCTCTGCATTGTTACAGATGATAATAAGAGAACACAAATTGTAAGTAATTATCTTCATTGTTGATAAAGGTTAAGAGGTTTTGGCTAATGATATTTAGGATTGTCTTGTTTTCAGTAGTTTTTGCTTTTTTGTCTTTAATTGCTTTTTGTTTTAGTCTTTTCTGTTAAGTTTTTAAACTTCTTAAAACTGAGTCTTTCTCCCACACACACTTTTTATTTATTTTTAAAGTTTATGTATTTATTTTGAGAAAGAGAACAAGTGGGGCAGGGCAGAGAGAGAGAGGGAGGCAGAGAATCCCAAGCAGGCTCTGCACTGTCAGTGTGGAGCCCAATGTGAGGTTTCTTTTTTTTTTTTTTTTTTTTTTTTAATTTTTTTTTTTTTAACGTTTATTTATTTTTGAGACAGAGAGAGACAGAGCGTGAACAGGGGAGGGGCAGAGAGAGAGGGAGACACAGAATCTGAAACAGGCTCCAGGCTCTGAGCTGTCAGCACAGAGCCCGATGTGGGGCTCGAACTCACAGACCGTGAGATCATGACCTGAGCCGAAGTCGGATGCTTTAACCGACCGAGCCACCCAGGTGCCCCCCAATTCACAACCTATGAGATCATGACCTGAGCTGAAAGAGGCAGACACTTAACCGACTGAATCACACCCAGGCACCCCTACATGTTTTTTAAATTTAGTTTTGAGAGAGAGAGCGTGAGCAGGTGAGAAGTAGAGAGAGGCGGACAGAGCGTCCGAGGCAGGCTCCACACAAATAGCAGTGAGCCTGATGTCGGGGCTCAAACTCACGAACTGTGAGATGATAACCTAAGCCGAAGTTGGATGCCCAGCTGACTGAGCCCCACACGCACATTTTAAAAATTCTCTCCTTTCTTCTGTTAGTCCATCATTCTGTTGAATCAGTTTGAAATAGAGCAGGTTAGGGAAGAGGTGACACATGTACCTTAGTCATAAGGGTTTTGAGAGCTGGCTCAAGTTATTCATACCTACGTTCAAATCCCTTCTGGTACTTTCTGGCTTTGTGACTTTGAGCAAGTTATTGAATTTACTCTTGTACAGAATGAGAATAGCAATAAAACCTACCTTTTCTTGTTCAATGAAATAATGTTCATGAAGTGCTTGGTAAATACAGAAATAAATGTTATCTATTATAATATTGCCAAGTATTTTCTCGAGATAGTCAAAAAAGACAGCTCTGTCAGTGTTTTTCATAAATTCATGTACTGAGTTGCAAGTTAATTCGGAGGTTGTCTTTTTCCAACCCTTCCTTATACGTGCTTAAACATAAATCCTTTCTACAATACAGCATTCCCAGTTAGTGGTTATCCACATCTCCTTAAGTACCTTCATTGGGGATGTAGCCTTTTCCTAAATCAGCCAACTCTGATGTCCCAGTGGCTGTGAGAGGAAAAGTCTTTAGTTATGCTGTCATTATTTATGCAAGAGGGAATTGAGGATTACGGGCAGAAAGTTTTAGTTTTTGGTCCCTAACATTAGATATTATACTCATTTTTCTTTTCTTTTTTTTTTTTTTTGAGTATTACATGAGAGAATTTATCTTCAACATCTGTGTGCCTGTTTACCTTCTTATAATCTTGGAATTTTTAGTTAGATATATTGTTTGGTCATTTTTCCCCCCAAATTGTCTAGAAGGTAGACTATGTGCTATTTTTACTTGTGTGTTTTGCTCTATTTTTTTAGGAGATTGTGGATACTATTTGGAATTATGTATAGCAAATTTGGTGTCATTTTATCATATAGAACATATATTAAATCATGTACTCTGAATTATAATTTATCAGGTTACAGAAATTATCTCTGAGATTCGGGCGCCCATTGTTACCGTTGGTGTTGATGATCCCGCTGACGTAAGAAAGAAAGAACTCAGGGTAAATTTCTTCTAAATTAAAGAAATGTTTTGAGAATGATGTAGTTGTATAAGTCTTTTATTTCCTTTTGCTGCATATTTTCAAAATTGTTCTCACAAAGTCACATTACTAACTATAAATTGTAAGAGTATCTAAAATGTTACCAGTTTATGCTGTCTGAAAGATTTGCCTGTCTCTGATTCAGGAAGAATACAACTTTTTTTGTATATGCTGGACTCGGCTGAACTTTTGCGTTGTTGAGATTTTAAATAATACTCTTCAGTTTGCTATAGATTTTTATATTAATGGTTTTTGTTAAAGCAATTTATATCTTTCCTTAGATGGCTGAAATAAAAGTTAAACTGATTGAGGCAAAAGAAGCTTTGGAAAATTGCATTAACTTACAGGATTTTAATCAAGCATCAGAATTAAAAGAAGAAATAAAAGCATTAGAAGATGCCAAAGTAAAGCTATTGAAAGAGACAGAGCAACTTGAAATCAAAGAAGTTCACATAGAGAAGGTATAGATAACTTTTTCATACTAAATGTCAGCAGTTATTAATCATCTCAACTACACTTTATTTTCTTTCTTAACTCCTGCCAGTGTATGTTTACTTTGGAGGGGTTTTTAGCAGTATCATGAATTAATGTGAAAATAGTTTTTCCCTTTTGTTCCTTTTTATTTTAGACTTTAAAAGGCCTCAGTTAGCTTTAATTATTATAACTAGGACTTTATTTGCTCCCTTGTCATGCTCATCTCTGGAGCCTACAGTCTTTTCTTCCTTGCTAAGGAAACTTACCTTCTAGTATTTTCTTCTGTTTGGTTGTGTGTGTGTGTGTGTGTGTGTGTGTGTGTGTGTGTGTGTGTGTGTGTTTTGAATGCTTTAGAAAAAGAAAATGTATCCATCTATCCATCTCTCTCTTCATGGAAGACTCATGACCTTTCTGAGCTAGGAAAAGAATTTCTATGATAACCATACGATAGTACATATAGTTTTTAAAGCTTAACTTTTTGTTAACTTTTTGTTCTTAGAAAAAGCTAAGGAGTTTTGTTATTTTAAATGAAATACTGAACATTTTATCTAGTAACATTTAAAGTTTAGTTTCAGCAGTCATTTTTTTTAACTTAGTGGTATTTGATATACTTGTCACTTTAAGATAGAATGGTATCAGTTGCTCTAATATTTGATGTTAGCTTTCATTCAGGAGATCTTTTAGAATTTTTCCTTTTGTAGTAAACATCATTTATTATTTTACTTTGAGTTTGGGAAGTGCCAGTTGAAGTATGCTCAAAGAGAATGCTGGATAGGAAAGAGTTTACTGTTCAGGAGCATTTTGTAAGTTATACCATATCCTTGATTTCTCTAGTCATAGACATCCCTGTTCCAACACTCCACTTTCCCATTGAATATGCCTGAATTTTATTTTCATAGCTAGCATCTTATCTTGTTTGACAAAGTATGGATCATTATGGGTGCTTAATTTGAGGAACGGATTTAAAGTGAAAAATAAAAATGTAAACTGAAAAATGATACAAACTGCAGGTCTGAATTGGGAAATTGTGAACAAACATGACCTATCATGATTAATATCATTTATTTAACTTGACTTGCTTTGACTATTTGTGTCTTCATTTGTCCTATTTAAGGGTTATAAATCTATTCTTGTTGTTGGCTTCCCTAGGGGAAGAAGTGTTTTCACTTGACATTGGAATAAAAATAATAATGTAAGCTAACAGTTACAGGATGCTTTTTCTGTGGTAGTCACTGCTTCAAGCACTTCACAAGTATTTGATTCTCACTATAACCTTATGGGGTTGGTGCTATTTTCATTTTATATAGGAAAAGTAACTTGCCCAAAATTACACAGATAGTAAATGGTAGAGACAGGATTCAAACCCAGCCGAGTCAGGCTTTAGATTTGTGCCTTTAATGCACTGTATTGTTTCTTGATGTGTTTTTAAAGGAATCCTGTAGGCCCATGGAATGGCTTATATAAGGGTCTAGAAGTTTAAAGAGTACCTGCTGTGTTTAAAAACTTCAGGTCCATATGACTAGAGAAGTGAGGGGAGAGAAGTAAGAGATAAATCTTGTGGAAAAATTAAGGGCCAGGCCTGTTAAGGTCTTGTATAAGCAGTATTTAAAATTTTCTGCTTTAGCCAGGGATCATGGTGAATGACTAAAGGTTTTAAGTGGTAGGATAAGATTTATATCTTAGTTAGAAAATAGAGTGCAGGGTGATAAAAGCCTAGGCAGGCATAGTAGTTGAAGACTTATAGTAATGTAGCCTTGATATGTATACAGCCAGAAGAAGACAATGATGGTGGATGTGGAAAGAAGTGATGGATTTGAGGAGTATTTAGGAATTAGTAACAGGGAGAAGAGTGAATCCAGAATGTACCCTAGGTCTTTTGGTTTGGACATTTGGTAGATAGCAGTGTTATTTATGGAGATAGCACAAGAAGAGAAAGGATTTGGGTAATGATGAGTTCTTTTGGAAATTTTGAGTTTGAGAAGCCTGTGAAACGTACAAGAGGAAATGTAGCAATTGTATGTATGAATCTGAAAGTTAGGAGATGGATGGTAAATGGAGTTGTATGATTGGATAAGATTGCCCAAAGAGACAATATGCCTTAGAGAAAGCCCTGAAAAAGCTAATATTTAAAGGATGGGCAGAGGATATTTATACTAATGTAGAATATTTTGTGTTTCATTTTAGAATGATGCTGAAACACTACAGAAGTGTCTTATTTTGTGCTATGAATTGTTGAAGCAGATGTCCACTTCAACAGGTATAGGTGCAACCATGAATGGCATCATTGAATCGTTGGTAAGTTGGTGGCCTTTGAAGCTTTATTTTAGCCCACTCCTTCCTTAGTTTGTAAGTAATATGTTCCTTGCGGTTCAAAAGAATAAAAAGATAATCATCTTTAGCATCTGATAAATATAAATGGTAAAATAAAAAAATTATATAGTGGCTACTTCATATTGTGAAGATTAAATTAAGATAATGTATATAAAAGACCTCGTATATAAGTTATACTTATCCCTTTAACAAGTTTGAAAAGTTATACTAGGAGGAGATGTAAAATATTTTCATTCTTTGAATAGTAACAGGAAATACTGAAACATATTAGGTATATTTAAGTCCTGGAGTCTTGCTATATAGAAAGACTCTGAGACTTACTTTATGAGCCCTGTGAAAGGAATTTGGGGTTTTTTCCTATATATTTAAAGACGTTTTACTAAAGTAACTCTTCATAGAGATTTTATTAACTATAGGGACACAAATACTGCAAGACTCTAGTAAAACAACATTGTCTGATAGCAATATAATGCAGACCGCATGTAACTTAACATTTTCTAGTAGCCACATTTAAAAATTAAAAGTAAATAGGTGAAATATAATTTTAATATACTTAACCGAATATACCCCAAATATTTTAATGGCATCATTTGCTCAATATTAAACTGTTGAGACATTTTACATTCTGTTCTTCATACTAAATCTTAATAGCACATCTCAGTGTGGACTAGCACATTCCAAGCATTCAGTAGCCACATGTGGTTTATGGCAACAGTATTCCATAGTAGGGTATTCTTACCAATGCTACTTATTCAAAGCAAAGTTTGAATGTATCTAGGCTCTTCCAGGATCCTCCCTCAATTATATTTTCTTGGGATTAATGAAAAACAGCCAATGGATGTAATCTAAAATCTAGTTCCCTGGGGTGCCTGGGTGGCTCATTCAGTTGAGCGTCCGACTTCAGCTCAAGTCATGATCTCGTGGTTCGTGGGTACGGCCCCACATCCAGATTGCCCCGTCAGTACGCCCGCTTCGGATCCTCTGTCCCCCCCCCCCACCCCTCCCCCACTTAGGCTCTCTCAAAAATAAATTAGAAAAAACCCCAGAAAACCACAAAGAAATTTAAAATCTAGTTCCCTGAATTGTCATGAGTTTCTAAATGCAGTAAAGATGCCAGTTCTTGTTTACGACAATGTAGAACTTCTGATTAAAAGTAGCTTTTACTAAACCATTAAAATTTAGTTTCATTCTTAGTAGAGCAAATGTCTTTAGTGAAAAGTAGTAGTTTTAAAGTTCTACTTGCATACTTTATGTCTGGTCCTATTGCAAGAGAATGGTAAAGTATGGTATAATTACATAATTGGAGTAGTAAATATGAAGACTATACATGTAGGGAGAAGATACACAAATTTGAGTGAAGGAAGAACACAAAATTGAATAGTCATAATGATTTTAAGTGTACAAAAACAATTTATGTCTAAAGATTGAAGGAAGGGGCGCCTGGGTGGCTCAGTTGGCTAAGTGTCTGACTTTGACTCAGGTCGTGATCTCACAGTTCGTGAGTTCGAGCCCCGCATCAGCTGAGGCTGTCAACTCAGCCTGGAGACTGCTTTGGATTCTGTGTCTCCATCTCTTCTCTGCCCTTCCCCTACTCACTCTGTCTCACTTTCTCTCAACAATAAACATTAAAAAATAAATAAAAAATAAAGGTTGAAGGAAACTAGAGGGATGTAAATGAGTAAGATATTTAGATAGAGGAGTTATATTTTAGTGAAATTACCATTTTTAAAATAAAAATCGGGGTGCCTGGGTAGTTCAGTCAGTTGAGTGTCTGACTCTTGATTTCAGCTCAGGTCACAATCCCAGGGTTGTGGGATTGGGCCCTGTGTCGAGCTCCGCACTGAACATGGAGCCTGCTTAAGATTCTGTCTCTTTCCCTCTGCCTTTCTTCCCACTGCTCATGCAAGAGTTCTCTCTCAAAAAAAAAAAAATTAAAATTAAAATTAGAATCATAAAGTTATTAGTTGAGCAACTATTTATTGAACATCTATATACTAAATGCCAATGATAGAGTATACACGGTATACAAAACATATATAGACTGCCCTTGTGGATATTCTGGTCCAGTGATTGGGACATCAATCAAATAAATAAGTGGAAGGTTTTGACATTGATAATTGCTATGAAGAAGAGCTGTATGGTCCTATGTGAACTTAAAATATGGGATTTGTTCCATTCAGGGAAGGTGACCATAATCTGATATTTGAGTAGACCTTCACTATGTGAAAAGGGGAGGGAAGAATGTTCTAGATTTCTTCTCTCCAATATGGTTGCAGCCAGCCACATGTGGCTGTTAAAAACCTGTGGCTAGGAGCTCCTGGGTGGCTCAGTTGGTTAAGTATCTGACCTCAGCTCAGGTCGTGATCTCACAGTTGGTAAGTTCAAGCCCTGCATCTGGCTTTCTGCTGTCAGTGTAGAGCTCACTTCATATCCTCTGTCCCTCTCTTTCTCTGCCCCTCCCCCGCTTGCATGTACGCTCTTTCTTCTGCTCTCTCTCAAAAATAAACATTAAACTTGTGGGTATTAACAACTAGTCTAAACTGAGATGTGCTGTTTCAAAACACATTTGGTTTTGAAAACTTAGCACAAACAACACAACGTAGATTATCTGAAAATTTTTTCAAGTTTATTTATTTTGAGAGAGAGTGTGCGCGCGCGCAAGTGAAGTAGGGCAGAGAAAGAGAGGGACAGAATCCTAAACAGGTGCCACACTGTCATCATGGAGCCTGATGTGGAGCTTGAACTCATGAATTGTGAGATTATGACCTGAGCCAAAATTAAGAGTTGGGCACTTAATCGACTGAGTCACCCTGGCACTCCCTCAATTTTTAAATTTTGATTACATGTTGTAATGTTAATATTTTGGTTATATTGAGAATAATAAGATGTATTAAAATTAGTTTCACATGTTTCTTTTTAATGTGCCTACTAGAAAATTTAAAATGACATATGACTTACATTATATTTCTGTTGAATAGCACTGCATGGAAGGCATCGAAATCAGACCATCGTTAAGCAAAGAGTGAGGGGTAGCATGGTATAAGATGACACTAAGAAATACCACATAATGAGACAAATGTCGTGTAAAGGAGTTTTATCTTTGTCTTATGAGCATTGGGAAGCTATTGAGTCACTTTTAACAGGTGGAGGGGGACGTGTCTCATGATCAGACTGTATTTCACTCTGGCTATATTCTCTGTTTTAGCAATTTAATATTTACCTTTTTTTTAATCTGAAAATTGATGTCGACAGTATGGATAAGAAGTAGATCTATGAAATCATATAGAAATTACCTCTTTGACCATATTTTTAATAATAATGCTGTTACAAATTTCTTATCCTGGTCAAAACTCTTTTAATTTCTAATTCATTTTAGATTCTTCCTGGAATAGTAAGTGTTCATCCTGTAGTAAGAAATCTGGCTATTTTATGCTTGGGCTGCTGTGGACTACAGAATCAGGATTTTGCAAGTAAACACTTCGTATTATTATTGCAGGTAGGATTTATCTTGTGACAAAATCTTGACTGTATTTTCCTGAAATAAATATTTAGAATCTGTGGTGATAATGTGAGTACTCTACATTTATTCTGTTCCAGGGCTTATTTATGACAGTGACTATTATGGATGACTTTTAGGGACTCTGATTTTTTTTCTTTTTTAATGTTTGCTTATTTTTGAGAGAGAGAGAGAAAGAGAGACAGCATGAGTGTGGGGAGGGGCAGAGAGAGAGGGAGACAAAGAATCTGAAGCAGGCTCCAGGCCCTGAACTGTCAGCACAGAGCCTGATGTGGGGCTTGAACCTACAAACCATGGGATCAGGACCTGAACCAAAGTCAGATGCTTAACTGAGCCACCCAGGCACTCCTAGGGACTCTGATTTTTATCTTTTGATTTCTTTCTTAATAAAGTTGAGAAAAGATGAAATGTCAATTATTTATTTTAAAAAATGTGGTTTTTTTAACGTTTATTTATTTTTGAGACAGAGAGAGACAGAGCATGAACGGGGGAGGGTCAGAGAGAGGGAGACACAGAATCTGAAACAGGCTCCAGGCTCTGAGCTGTCAGCACAGAGCCCGACGCGGGGCTCGAACTCACGGACCACGAGATCATGACCTGAGCCGAAGTCGGCTGCTTAACCGACTGAGCCACCCATGCGCCCCGAAATGTCAATTAAAGTATTTTTAAATTATATATAACAAAAAAATATATAAAATATATATAACAAAAATTATAGCAAATATTTGTTGAGTATGATATGCTCAGCATTATTTTATGCTTAGGAAAAAATAAGATAGGTAATGAAAAAAACAAGATAAAAGTTGCTGTCCTAATGGAGCTTACATTTTAGAAGAGGAGACACACAGTGAAAAATAGCATGTCAAATTGAAAAAAAAAAGAGTAAGGAATGGAAATAGGCAGAAGGATCTGTTTGGTCAAGAAAGGCCTGACTAATAAATTGAAATTTGGACCAGTCCCAGGAAAGTTGGAGAATGAGCCATGTAGATATCTGGGTAAGTTGTTTCTGATGAGAGGGAAGAACAGGGGAAGGGCCCCTGAAGTAGGACTTTGTTTCACATGGTCAAGGAACAAGGGGAACTATGGCTGGGGCAGATTGAGCAAAGAGGAGAAGGGTAGGAGAAAGGATTTGCGGATAATAGGATGTACATGTCTTCTGGGGACTTGCAGACTTCGCAGTGAATGAAATGGTAAAGAATGGGAGGATTCTGCATACAGGATTATTATGATCTGACTGGGTATAATGTTGATGTAGACTAGGGGTTGGCATACCTTTTCTATAAAGGGATAGAGAGTAAATATATTTTACTCTGCAGGCCACATGGTGTGTCTCAAGTACTATTCTGTGATGCAGGTGTGAAAACAGCCATGGCAATATATAAATGAGTTTGTGTGGCTGTAGTTTAAAAAATTTATTTATGGACACTAAAATTTGAATTTCATACAATTTTCACATGCAATGAGGTTATTTTTTTTTAATCATTTAAAGATGTGCAACTCGAAGGCTGTGCAAAAACAGGCAGCAGACTGGGTTTGGCCCCTCACCCATAGTTTGCAGGTCTCTAGTATTTAGGGGTACAAGTATGGAAGCGGAGATGCTCATAGGAGGGTATTGCAATAATCCTGGAAAGAGATGATGATGACTTGGACCAATGTTCAAGTGGTTACTGGGGTCTTGAGAAGTGTTGGTAATCTACATTTGAAGATGGTATCTATAGAATTTGCTGATGAATCTGATGTGGATGTGAAAGAAAGAAATTGAAGATAACTAAAAATTTTAGTTAAAATAATTGGGAAAGATAGACTTGCCCTTTCCTGTATGGGGAAAACAGAAACAAATTTTATGGTGGATGAGATAAGGAGTTCAGTTTTGGGTGTGATAAGTTTGAAGTTTGAGTTGCAAGTGGATATATTGAATAGGCAGTTGTATGTGAGTCAGAGATAGGAGGGACACGCGAGTTGGAGAGAGGGATCTAAGTCTTTATAATAGTATTCAGTGCTTAGAGACTGGATGTTACCTGAGGGATGAATGTAGAATGAGTAGCAGTCCTGCCGTTGTAGTTCCCTAGGGCTTAGGTAACATTTAAAGGAAGGGGAGATAAAGAGGAACCAGTAAAGACCAAGGTGAAGTGGACAGTAAGGGGAGAGTGTGATGTCCTAGAAGGCAAGTGAAGATGTTATTTTCCAAGGGCTAGCATCACCTAACTGTCTATTGCTGGTGACAGGTTGATAAGGATTTATAATTGCCCATTTGGGGCAAATAAGGAAATATTTGGTGACTTTCATGAGTGTAGCTTATATGGAGGTTAAAGTTTTATAGGAGTGGGCCGAAGAGAGAATTATGAGAGGGGAATTGGAGATAGCCAGTGTAGACTACTCTTTCAAGGTTTTGTTTTTGTTAGGACTAATAGAAATGGGGAGGTAGCAAGAGAAGGATATGGGATAAGAAAGAAGAGGTGGGTTTTTTTTTTTTTTTAAGTTTATTTATTTTGAGAGAGACAGAGAGCATGCACGTGAGCATGGGAGGTACAGAGAGAAGAGGGAGAGAGAATCCTAAGCAGGCCCTGCTCTGTCAACACAGAGCCTGGTGCAGGGCTGGATCCTACAAACTGTGAGATCGTGATCTGATTTGAAACCAAGAGTTGGACGTTTAACCAACAGAGCCACCTTGGCGCCCCAAAATATTTTTGGTTTCAATTTTTTTTTAAGGTCGAGAAAGTTACAGTATGTTTGTAATACTAAGGACAAAGGCCTAGTGAGAGGAAAAAATTGATAATATAGGGAAGAGAAGGCAGTTGCTAGAGTGCTATTGGGTAGACAAGAAGGGATGGCATCGAGTGTACCAGTGGAGTATAACTCCCTTGGACATCTGTCTTTAACATTTGGGCCTGGCTTAACTTCAAAAATATACCTCCCTCCATTTCCCATATAAAAAGACGATGTGATTAATGTAGCATCTGGTGTTGCCAAATGGTATAAAAAATTGCAAGGAATTTTAGTGCAGATTGCTTGCCAACAGGTTAAATGGGAATACTTTGTGTGCTCAATTTGAAAATAACATGTGACAACACAGATCGTCATTTTCATGAAAAGATTATTTTAAAAGACTGAACTCCACCAATAATAGAATATTCCTTCAGCAAGAAACCCTTATCTTGGAGCATCCTTTAATGTTGCTGTCACATTACCAGGAAAAACAAAGTATACAATTAAAGAGAACTTGGGGAAGTCATGTGTTCTGGAAATGGTCAAATTGTTTGTGGCTTGTATCAAAGGAAGAAAATTAAAATTGTACTTACGTCAGAAGACAGTCATAAGAAATTTCAGAGTTTTGTTCTAGTTTCCTTTTTTGGAACGTTTGGCATCTGATCAATTTATTTAATGCAGTGATGAAATTACTGTTGCTGTTTTGTTTATATTTATCATCCTATGCTACTGTTGTCACAGGAAAATTTCTGTTATTGTTAGGTCCTTTTGGAAACTTGAAATGTCAGTATTTAAAATGATGTGAAGTTCCTTTCTCAAAGATACTGAAAGAAAAATATTGGTACTTTGTTCAGATGAATCATTTTTAGTCCTTGGCCGTATATCTGGTTTTGCTCCAACATGCAGAGTGAATCTCCATGTATAGCGAGACATTCTTTTTACATCAGCAGGTATTGGCATCAGTGGTTCTGCTAGTAATTCTCAAGAAAGTCTTGTTTACTATTGTGAAATTTTATGGCTTTATAGGTACCCAGGGAATAAAATCCTGTATTTTCAAAGAGGTTTTACTAAGAAATTAGTGTACAATAAACTCTCTACTTTCCTGTCTTCCTAGAAGATGGGTCTTGTACTAGATTGACCCGTGGTCATTACTTTTTTTTTTTTTTAACGTGGAAGAAAAATCTTATTAGAATGTTTGATAGTGAACGATTCATTTATGTCTAGTTAAGTGTATTTTTTTTTCTCTAAAAATGGGATAAAACATTAAGATATTCTGTATACCATTAAGAGTGCTGCTGAAAAATTATAAGTTGTAGTCAGGCTGGAAGTCTGATAGAGAAGATTGAAGGTAGACAGTTATATAAAATTTCTAGTATTGCAGCAAAGGAAATACCATAGAACTTTCCCAGAAAATAATTAAGTTCAGTTAACCTTTAAAGATGAAATGTGGATTTTGATCCTTTTAATTTTTGCTGGCATAATATCAGTAATACGTGCTGTGGTCATTTTAGTCCAAAGAAATGCAGTATGAATGTAATGCTTAAGAGTCGCCTGGACCATTCTGAAGTTATTTAATACTACCTCATCTTCCACTTGACAGAGAGAGCTTGTTACTGTTTGTATTTATATATGTAATTTTCTGTAGTAGAAAGGAATTGTCAAAATGAGGCAGGTGTGAAAGATAAATGATGTTTTTTATGAAGACCATTCCACAATTTTACTCTCTTCCAAATCAAGCCAGTCAACAGAATAGCAGCCTTGTCATGGAATTAAAGTTTTAATGAAGTAAAGTTTGCCTTTTTTTTTTTTAAGTATAGACAGCTGTGATCTCTAAACTTTTTTCAAGGACTAGGTATTAATATTTGCCTTAAAAATAGGTATAATTGTTTGTAAATTAAAAATGTGAATGATAAAAGGTTCAAATGCAGTAAAATAAATTATATGTATGATTTTGTCTATATTTTTTTATTTTTATTTTTTTATGTTTGTGTATTTTTGAGACAATGCAAGAGACAGAGTGCAATCAATGGAGGGGCAGACAGAGTGAGACACAGAATCTGAAGCAGGCTCCAGGCTCTGAGCTGTCAGTCCAGAGCCTGATGCGGGGCTCGAACTCAAACTGTGAGATTATGACCTGAGCCGAAGTCGTATGCTTAACCAACTGAGCCACTCAGGCGCCCCTGTTGTTTTGTATGTTTTTCTGGGGTGGGGTTTTAAACTCTTTATCAGGTCCTTAAAGTGGTTCATGATCAAAAGTAGTTAACCACTGAATAAATTCAATTGTTTATATTTATAAAATTATTCTTAGGGCTATTGTTAGAAGATTTTAGATTAAGGGAAAATAGCTATGTTTTGGGAGTAAGAAATCAGTTCTTTTTTAAATCAGGTTTTAGTAATAAAAATTGATTGAAGACATATATATACACTTGTTAGGTGGGAGAGGGAGATTATTTCATTTTAAAGTCTTTCTTAGATAAATATTCAGTATTGAGAGCTATTGCTAGCCAGTAAGGGACTGAGAAGGGCAAGGAAAACAAAGTTACTGCTGAAAGAGTATCATGTTTAGAATTTGTAGAGAACAGTCAAGAAAACTATATTTGGCTTTGGCAAATATGTTGGTCTTACCATAATAGATATATTCTTGAAATTTCTTTCAAAGTTTTGAGCTATTTTTCTCAGTTCACTAACTTGACCAACGTGCAGGCAATTTTCATTCATTCTAAAGAAAGGCTAAGCCATGTAGCCAAATAATTTATCAGTGTCCACAACTTAAGGGCAGTAAGGAATATAATAAATCTCTTTGTAATAGAAATATTCGGTTCTTTTTCATGGCTTTGAAATTTGGTATATAGGAAATCAGTGTTCTTAACTTAGGACAGACTCCTACAAACCACTGGGTTTTATAAGGTTCACCTCCTTTTATAAAGGAGTCCAGTTCATTGAGAACTGAATTCACTTTTAATGAATTCTGAATTTATTGAGCTAATAAGAGAAAATTTTATCTTTAGTGAAGCTTGATAACCTAGAATAGTACTAAGAGTACTGATATTTTTAATGAATGCTTTTCATTGGTTGGAATGTAATGTTTTTGTCTTAATAGGTGGCCCAAAACAATTTCAATGTAATTAAACTTTTTCTAGATCTTAGAAGAAAATCATAGTGAATATAATATATTCATTCTTTTTTTTTTTTTTTAATTTTTTTTTTTAAGTTTCATTTTGAGAGCCAGAGAGAGCAGGTGGGGGAAGGGGGGAGAGAGAATCCCAAGCAGGCTCTGCACTGTCAGCATGGAGCCTGATGTGGGGCTTGAACTCAGGAACCATGAGCTTGTGAGCTTGTGAGCTGAAACCAGGAGTTGGATGCTTAACCGACCGAGCCATCCAGGTGCCCCATTTTTTTTTTTTTTTTTTTTTGGGGGGGGGGACAGAGAGAGACAGAGCATGAATGGGGGTGGGGCAGAGAGAGAGGGAGACACAGAATCGGAAACAGGCTCCAGGCTCTGAGCCATCAGCCCGGAGCCCGACGCGGGGCTCGAACTCACGGACCGCGAGATCGTGACCTGGCTGAAGCCGGACGCCCAACCGACTGCGCCACCCAGGCGCCCCAATTTTCAAATAAAAGGAACAATAATATAATTCAGCCTGACTCTAGTTCTAGGAAGTTTGTACTGAAGGTGAACTTTTTCTGGATGAAATAGAAGTCTAAATGTTACGGTACCGGTGCCGGGTAGCCCAGTCAGTTAAGCATCTGACTCTTGATTTAGGCTCAGGTCACAATCCCAGGGTTGTTGGGTTCCATACTAAGTGTGGAGCTTGCTTAAGATTCTCTCTCTGCCTCTGCCCTTATTCCCAACTTACACGTGCGCTCTCTCGAATAATTTTATTTATTTATTTATGTGAAAAATGTTATGGTAGAAATAAAAATATTAACTTTAAAATGGAAATTTTAATTTTTGAAAAATGGTATTTCATGTGGACTTGACTGTTGAAATTAGACTAAGAAAATAAAGTGCATGTTAATTTTATGCAGTATAAACAGACTGAAAACTTTACCGAATTTACTTTTTTTGGTGGGGATATTTTAATTTAGGTTTTGCAAATTGATGATGTGACAATAAAAATAAGTGCTTTAAAGGCAATCTTTGACCAACTGATGACATTTGGGATTGAACCTTTTAAAACTAAAAAAATCAAAGCCCTTCAAAGTGAACATGCAGAAATAAACACTGATGGAGACCAAGAGGTAAAAGAAGCTGAAGAAGAGACTGCTACAGCCAAGAATGTTCTGAAACTCCTTTCTGATTTCTTAGATAGTGAGGTAAGAAATGATCATAGCCCTGTTATTATGAAATTTCTTTTTATTGTATATATATTTATACTCTTTATTTCTTTTAGGCTGAAGCTTAAATTTGGCCGTTTAAAACTTTTGCCTTTTAAATGTAATCAAGTCCCACTTCCAATACTGATAGACCTCGTTTCTCACCCTCAGATTGATTGCAAGTACAGAGTTTAAAAAAAAAAGTTTTTTTTTTATTTTTATTTTTGAGAGAGAGAGAGAGACAGAATGCAAGCTGGGGAGGGGCAGAGAGAGAGGGAGGCACAGAATCTGAACCAGGCTCCAGGCTCTGAGCTGTCAGCACATAACCCAACGCAGGACTCGAACTCACGAACCATGTGACATCATGACCTGAGCCAAAGTCAGATGCTTAACCGACTGAGCTACCCAGGCGCCCTTGCAGAGTTTTGAAGTATAAACAAAAATGACTATTAGAGGGGGTTCTGTTTTTTTTTTTCCATCTTTTCCCCTGTCTTTGTGTTTTATGACTTAAAGTTTTTCCCCCAAGAGTCTTAAATAATTTAAAGTAATTTTATGTTGGGTCAGTGGAAGGTCTGAGACAGAGTATGGGATTAGACCCTTTTCCTTAAGGTACCCTTGAACTACATTTTTATAGCATATATAAATAAACTTTTTAATATTTTTTTATTGAGGTGAAATTGATATTTCAACTGATACAACAATTTTAAAGTGGACAATTGGTGTTTAGTACATCCACAAGGTAATACAACTGCCACCTCTGTCCAATTTTTAAAAACATTTTCATTATTCTAAAAGGAAACTGGATCCATTGAGCAATCGCTCCCTATTTCCCCTCCTGCCAGCTCCTGACAGTCACCAATATGCATTTTGTTTCCATGGATTTAACTATTCTAGATATTTCATATAAATGGAATTAATTATATAGTATATGACTTTGTGTCTGCTTTCTTTCATTTAGCTTATTTTCAAGGCTCCTCCATATTGTAGTTTGTATCGGTACTTTATTCCTTCTTATGGCAGAACAATCTATCATTTTATGTATGTACCACAATTTGTTTAGCCATTCATCCATTGAAAGATATTTGGGCTGTTTCCACGTTTTGGCTATTGCGTATAGTGCTATTGTGAACATGCACGGATATGTATTTGTTTTCTGTTTTTGGGGTATATATCTAGGAGGGGTTTACTAGGTCATATTGGTGATTTTTTTTTTTTTTTAATGATTTACTCCCAATCTATTTAATTGACATTCCAACAATTCACATATTTATCTACTTATTCAGAATGTGAGAACATTTCTACTCTCCTAGTAGCAAAATTCATTTATACAATACAGCGTTATCAACTGTAGTCACCATGTTTTACATTAGGTCTTCAGAATTTTTTAATTTTAATTCTAATTTTTTAAGAACTTACAACTGAAAGTTTGTATGCTTTTACCAGTGTCTCTGTATCTCCCCCCAGCCCTGCCACCAGTCCTGGCAACTACTTTTCTACTCTATTAGTTTGACTTTTTTTTCTTTTTTCTTTTTTTTTTTTTTTTTTTTTAAGATTCTACATATAAAGTGATACCATACAGTAGTTATCTTTGTCTGGCTATTTCACTTAGCACAGCATCCTGAAGGACTCTCCATGTTGCAGATGGCAGGATTTCCTTCTTTTTTACCTCCAAATATATTCTGTTGTATATGCATCTATACCACATCTTCATCCATTCACCCATTGATGGACACTTAGGTTGTTTCCATATCTTGGCTATTGTAAATAATGCTACAATGAACATGGGAGTGCAGATCTCTCTTTGAGATTCTGTTTACACTTCCTTTGGATATATGTACCAAGAAGTGGAATTGCTCGGCCATATGATAGTTCTATTTTTAATTTTTTTGAGGAAACTTCATATTGTTTTCTGTAGTGGCTGCACCAGTTTATATTCCCACCAGCAGGGCACAAAGCATCCCTTTTCTCTACATCCTCACCAGCACTTAGCTTCTTTTTGTTGATTCAAACAGTGTGAAGTGATATTGCATTGTAGTTTTGATTTGCATTTCCCCAAAGATTAGTGATGTTAAGCACTTTTTCATCTTCCTGTTGGCTGTTTCTGTGTTGTTTTTGGAAAAATGTCATTTCAGTTCCTCTGCACATTTTTTTTAAGTTTTTATTTAAATTCCAGTTAGTTAACATACAATAATATTAGTTTTAGGTGTACAATATAGTTATTCAACACTTCCATACAACAACCAGTGCTCATCACAACAAGTGTCCTCCTTAATCCCCATCACTTATTTAACCTTTCCTCTCACCTACCTCCCCTCTGGTGACCATCAGTTTGTTCTGAATAGTTAAAGTCTGTTTCTGGCTTTACCTTTCCCTCTCCCCCCGCCACCCCCCCCCCCTTATTTGTTTTGTTTCTTGTAGTCCACATATGAGTGTCTTTAACTTATTTCGCTTAGCATAATACTCTTTAGATCCATCCATGTTGTTACAAATGGCAAGATTTTATTTTTTATGGCTGAATAAAAATATATATACCCACCTTTTCTGTATCCATTCATCAGTCAATGGACACTTGGACTGTTTCCATAATTTGTATTGTTGATAATGTTGCTGTAAACATCGGGTTGCATGTATCTCTTTGAATTAGTATTTTTGTATTTCTTGGATAAATACCTAGTAGTGCAGTTGCTGGATTGCAGGGTAATTCTATTTTTAACTTTTTAAGGAACGTCCACACTTTTTCAGAGTGGCTACAGCAGTTTGCATTCCCAACAGTGTAAGAGGGTTCCCCTTTCTCCACATCCTTGCCAACACCTGTTGTTTCTTGTGTTGTTGATTTTAGCCATTCTGTCAGGTGTGAGGTGCTTTCAGGTGTGAGGTGCTTTCTCATTGTAGTTTTCATTTGTATTTTAATTGGACTCTTTGGTGGTTTTTTGCTATTGAGTTATAGGAGTTCCTTATATATTTTGAATATTAATCCCTTATCAAATACATAGTTTGCAAATGTTTTCTTGCATTTTGAGGTTGCCTTTTCATTTTGTTAATGGTTTCCGCTGCTTTGTAGAGCTTTCAGTTTGATGTAGTCCAGCTTGTTTATTTTGCTTATGTTGTCTTTGCTTTTGTTGTCAAGTCCAAAAAATCACCAAGATTTATGTCAGGGAACTTACCTCTTATGTTTTCTTCTAGGAGTTTTATGGTTTCATGTGATAATTTCTTTAACTTTTTTGAGGACCTGCCAAACTGTTTCACAGCAGCCAAACCATTTTGCATTTTTATCAACATCGTTAAATGATTTCAGTTTTTCCACATTCATATCAACACTTACTATTTTCCAGTAAAGTTTTTTTTTTTAACCATTTTAGTAGATTAAAAAGATACCTCAGATGGTTTTGAATTGCATTTCCCTAATGATTAATGAGTATCTTTATGTGCTTGTTACCTATTTGTATGTCTTGTTTGGAAAAATGTCTTCAAATCCTTTTCCCAGTTTTAAGTTGGGTTGTGCTTTTTGAGTTTCTTCATATATTCTGAGTAGTAGATCCTTATCAAATATATGATATGCAAATATTTTCTCCATATACATTATCTTTTCACTTTCTTAATAATGTCCTTAGAGGGGCGCCTGGGTGGCGCAGTCGGTTAAGCATCCGACTTCAGCCAGGTCATGATCTCGCGGTCTGTGAGTTCGAGCCCCGCGTCGGTCTCTGGGCTGATGGCTCAGAGCCTGGACCCTGTTTCCTATTCTGTGTCTCCCTCTCTGCCCCTCGCCCGTTCATGCTCTGTCTCTGTCCCAAAAATAAAATAAAAACGTTGAAAAAAAAATTTAAAAAATAAATAAATAAATAAAAAATAATGTCCTTAGATATAGAAAACATTTTTAATTTTGATAGACTAATTTATGTATTTTTTCCTTTTATTGCTTATGTGTTTTTTGATGTCATATCTAAGAATATATTGCTAAATCCAAGTAATGGAGATTTGTTTCTGTATTTTTTTCTAAGAGTTTTACTTTTTTAGCTTTTTATATTTAGGCCTTTGATGCATTTTCAAATAATATTTCCACATGGTTTTAGGTAGAAGTCCAGTGTCATTGTTTTGCTTGTGGACATGCAGTTTGTGTTAGTTGAAGAGACTCTTCTTTTCCCAATGAATTGTTTGGCACCTTTGTGGAGAATCAGCTGACCTAGGTGTGTGAGTTTATTTCTGGACTCTCAATTATATTCCATTCCCTGTGTGTGTCCTTTGCCAGTACCAGACTGTTTTAATTGGTTTAACTTCATAATAAGTTTTGAAATTGGGGAGTTGAGTTCTCCAGCTTTGTTCATTATGTCCAGTATTGTTTGGCTACTCTGGGTCCTTTGCAGTTCTTTATGAATTTGAGGATTAGTTTTTCCATTTCTGCAAAAAAGTCCACTAGAATTTTGATAGGGCTTGCATTGAATATGTAGATTGCACTGGATAGTAATGCTATCTTAATAATGTTAAAATCTTAACAGTCCATAAACTTGGATGTCTTTCCATTTATTTAGGTCATCTTTAATTTCTTTCAGAAATTTAATTACTTTCAGAGTGGTTTGTAGTTTTCAAGGTATAATAACTCTTCAATTTTCTTGGTTAAATTTATTCTTATGTATTTGTATGCTATTGTAAATGGTATTGTTTTCTTAATTTGCTTTTTGGATGGCTCATTGATTTTGTATAGAAACTCAATTGGGTTTTTTATGTGTTTATTTGATTTGGTTTTCAACTTTACTCCATTTACGTATTAAACTCCTGTAGTTTTCTTGTGTGTGAATTCTTTGGGATTTTCTCTGTATAGGATCATGTCATCTGTGAAGAGACATTGTTTCAGTTCTTCCCTTTCCAGTTCATATGTCTTTTATTTCTCTTCCTTCTTTCCTTTCTTTCTTTCCTTTTCCTTTTCCTTTTCCTTTTCCTTTTCCTTTTCCTCTTCCTCTTCCTCTTCCTCTTCCTCTTCCTCTTCCTCCTCCTCCTCTTCCTCTTCCTCTTCCTCCTCCTCCTTCTCCTCTTCCTCCTCCTCCTCCTCCTCCTTCTCCCTTTTTTCCTTTTTTCCTTTTTTTCCTTTTTTCCTTTCTGTTGCAGGGAGTATGGCAAATGATGAGTCTGCAAACAAAGTGCAGTTAAGTGAACATCCACATACTCAAGTCGGAATGAGGCCCCTCCAGAATGAAGCTTCTTTTTATTAGGATAATTGCTAAAGACTATGTGCATAAAGTCAGCTAAGCAAGTGTGTTAATCAATCTAATGGTTTAGCTTTTCAAGGTTGAATTTCGAGTTAATTGGTTTCTATAACACTAGGAAGGGTCAGGTGTGAAGGAGGATCCGGCCCTGGACAATGTTAATGGCTCTAGGCATTCATTACAAACCTAGCTGAGGCTTTGTAAACTTGTCCTAAGGCCTTGAACCTTCTTCAGCCCTTCTCTTTTGAAGTGTTTTCCTTTGATGCTTCTCTCCTGCATCTCGCACTTCTTTCTTTGCCTGATTGTTCTAACTGGAACCTCCAGTACACTGTGGAGCAGCAGGGTTTAAAACAAGCATCTTTTGGGGTTTCTGGGTGGCTCAGTCAGTTGAGCATCTGACTTTTGATTTCGGCTCAGGTCATGATCCCAGTGTAATGGGACTGAGCCTCATGTTGGACTCCTTGCTGAGTGTGCAGCATGCTTAAGATTCTCTCTTTCTCTCCCTCTACCTCCTTCACCTACTCCCTCTCTCTAAAAGCAAAACAAAAATGAAAACAAGCATCTTTGTTTTGTCTCTGATGTTACGGGAACTTCTTCAGTCTTTATTGAGTATGATGTGGATTCATCATAAATGATCTTTATCATTTTGAGAGTTTCTTTCTACTCTTTTTTTTTCTTTGTTTTGTTTTTATCATGAAAGCATGTTTCTACATCAGTTGAGATGCTCATGTGGGTTTTTGTTCCTTTATTGACATGTATATTACATTGCTTGATTTTCTTCTGTTGAATGACCCTTGTATTCTTGGGAAAAATCCCACTTGGTTATGGTGTATAATCTTTTTAATATGTTGTTGGTTTGGTAGCATTTTGTTGAATGTTTTTGTGTCTGTATTCATAAGGGAAATTGGACTGTAGCTGTCTTGCATTGTCTTTGCCAGGCTTTGGTGTTAGGGTAATACTGACTTCATTTATTGAGTTGGGAATTGTTTGCTCCTCTTGTATTTATTGGAAGACTGTGAGAAGATTGGTGTTAATTCTTCTTTAACTGCTTGGTGGGGATTTACCTGTAAAGACATCTAGTGTTGGAGTTTTCTCTTGGGGAGGTTTCTATGACTTATTTACTCTGGGTATTATTAGAGGGCTATTTGGATCTTGTTTTCTACTGAGTAAATTTTAGGAAATTGTCCATTTCATCTAAGTTTTTTAATATTTTGGTGGTCAGCGCATAGTATTTTCTTATAATTCTTTTTATTAGTATAAGGTCAGCTGTAACGTTCCTGCTTTTATTTCTGATTTCAGTGGTTTGCATCTTTTTTTTTTTTTTTAAGTTTTTTATTTTGAGAGAGAGTGCGCGTGCACCTGCTTTCGTGTGCGAGTGGGTGAGGGGCAGAGAGGGGGAGAAAGAGAATCCCAAACAGATTCTGTCTTCACAGAGCCTGACACCAGACTCTAACCCGTGAACCGTGAGATCATGACCTGAGCCAAAATCAAAAGTCAGACACTTAACTGACTCAGCCACCCAGGTGGCTCCTTTCTTTCTTTTCTTTTCTTTTCTTTTTTTTTTTTAGTGTAAGCATTTACTGCTATAAATGTCCCTGTGTGTGCACTGCTCTTGTTGCACTTCGTAAGTTTTAGTTTTTTGTATTTTCATTTTAGTTCATCTCTAAGTATTTTCTAAATTCCCTTTTGATGTCTTCTTTGATCATTGGTGTGTGAAAAAAGTGTATTGTTGGCATGTTTGTGAATTTTACAGTTTCCTTCTGTTACTGCTTTCCAGGTGTATTCTGTTGTGGTTTGAGAAGAAATTTCAATGTTTTCATTCTTTTAAATTTATTTAGAGTTGTTTTGGCCTAACATGGTGTCTGTCCATGAGGATAGTCCATGTGCACTTGAGAAGAAAATACATTCCTCTATAGTAAGGTGGAGTGAATACATGTGTGGTAGGTCTGGTTGGTCTGTAGTGTTGTTTGAGCCCTCTGTTTCCCTATTGATCTGTCCGGGTGTTCTGTCCATTACAGAAAGCTGTTTAATTATTACTGTTGAGCTATTCCTTCCTGCATTTCTGTCAGTGCTTGCTTATGTATTTGGAGGCTCTGTTATTTGTTATGTCTATACTTCTCATTCTCTTTTTTTTCCTCTTTTTTGATGAATTAACCTTTTTAATATCAGAATTTATTACCCTTTGTTAAAAGTTTTTGACTAAACACATTTTGATTGCAAAATGGCAGTTGTCAGTCCTTGTCAGTAATTTAAGTGTAAGTAAATTAAATTCACCAATCAAAAGGCTGATGTTGGCTTTTTAAATTTTGAGTTAATACTCAAGTGACATACTGATTTCCTGTTGGGAAATATCCAGTGCTGTGGGCTTGCTGACATTGCATTGGTAGGAAAACTATTGAACAATATTCAGTAGTGTGACAATGAAGGAATTAGTCTTTTTTGTTGTTGTTTTTTTTTTTAATTTTTTTTTTTCCAACGTTTATTTATTTTTGGGACAGAGAGAGACAGAGCATGAACGGGGGAGGGGCAGAGAGAGGGAGACACAGAATCGGAAACAGGCTCCAGGCTCTGAGCCATCAGCCCAGAGCCTGACGCGGGGCTCGAACTCATGGACCGTGAGATCGTGACCTGGCTGAAGTCGGACACTTAACCGACTGCGCCACCCAGGCGCCCCATGTTTGTTTGTTTTTTTTTAAATAGTACTGGCACCTTAATCTCTTTCTGGATAAACTGGATTCTGTGATTTTGACTTTATTTTTGTCATCAACACTAAAAAAAATTCTGGATTTACTTCATTGTCCTCTGGTCCATAATAAGAATCTTTTAACATTTAAAAGTCTTTTAAAGACTTAAAGTTCTGTCCCATTTCAAAATTCTGACATTGAACTTCAGATGGATTACAGTTGCTATGAGGAAGGTATGTCATAGTTTAACATTTAATTTATTTATTTTTCAGGGAGAGAGAGACAGCGTGAGTGAGGGAGAGGGGCAGAGAGAGAGAATCCCAAGCAGTGTCGGTGTGGTCAGTGCAGAGCCCGATGCAGGGCTTGATCTCACGAACCATGAGATCAACCTGAGCCGAAACTAAGAGTTGGATCTTTAACCAACTGAGCTACCCAGGCGACCCCGTAGTTTAACATTTTAAAAAGATGGGGAGCATGCAGCCTTTGGAGTTGTAGACTTGTAGATTTGTGTTCTGGTTGCATATGTGTAAATCTTCAATAAGGTGTTTATGGTCTCTGGTCTTTTTCCTCATCTGTAAAGTGGGGATAATGATATCTATTCAGTGGATGGTTCTTTAAGTCAACAAATACTTAAGGGTTAGTAATGTGCTAGTCACTGTATGTTCTGGAGAGTACAGTGCTGTGTGGAACAAAGTCTCTGCCCTTTCAGGTTGTGAGCCCTAAATGAGTTAGTGTGTGGAAAGCACATGCTAGTGCCTTAGCACTTATTAATCTTATTGACCTCTAAATCTTGCTTTTGAGTTTTTTTGAAATAGTTCTTATATTTTCTCGTTCCATTTTTTTTCTTTTTACTTCTCCCTAGTTTAGATTTGTTTTACATTCGGAGATTATAATCTAAAGATGATTTTCCTGAAACCTCATTTAAATCTTATTTCCCCATCATTTCAAAAACCTTCAGTGGTTCCATATCCTTCCTCAGGGCGGTTGAGTTTTTTCACCTGAGTTTTAAGATCTCTGTAATGTGCTCACTGAGCAGACCTTACTTTACTGTTCATCAGTGATAATAAATAATAACTGATATTTGTTGAGGATTTACTATGTGGCTAGTACTTATGAAGAGTTTTATTTGTAGTATTTCTTTGTCCTTGTAACTGTAATTTTATTATCCTCTTTTTATATGAAAAAAGTGGAGTGCAAAGTTCATATGCACAGGATCATGCCTCTGGGAAGTGTCAAAGGCTCGACTTTCATTCAGTCTCAATAATTAGTATTTTTTGTTATCCCTCTTTTATGCCTGTACCTCCATTTGAATATCTCTATATCTTTTCCATTTCCTTGTCTTAAGAGTGTTTTGGTTACTCTTTCTAGAAATTTCTTTTTCTACCAGTACACCTTCTGTTCACATTTCCCCTTCATTCCGACACAGTGCCACTCCTACCTCTGAGCTTCCGTTTACGGGCCACCTTCCTCTGATGGCAGGGATCATTACTGAGTGTTTTCTAGATCCTACATCATGATAAGCATGTAATACATAACGTTTTGACTTTTGGTTTCACAGTGTTTAAAAGACCTTTTGGTTCTTCTAAAGAATTTTAAGGGAATTGAAGTTTTCTTAGCTAGACTAATAGTTTGTCGCATAGCCTTGATCTAAAAGGAAGATACAAAATCTTTTTCTGTGTCTTTAACAAATACATAGTATGAGTGATTTTTTGATAATTCATAGAAAAATATTGTAGGACAGGCTACATTATGTAAGGCTTAAAAAGGAGATACAAATAAAAATATTTCTTTTAATAAAAGTCATTTTTATTAGGTGTCTGAACTCAGAACAGGAGCTGCAGAAGGATTAGCCAAGCTGATGTTCTCAGGGCTTTTGGTCAGCAGCAGGATTCTTTCTCGCCTTATCTTGTTATGGTACAATCCTGTGACTGAAGAGGATGTTCGACTTCGACATTGCCTGGGCGTGTTCTTTCCCATGTTTGCTTATGCGAGCAGGTATTTAGTTAAACGGATAAATCAGAATCTGACTTGAAGTTAAATTCAGGCTCCCCATGAGTCATATCTGTAATATAATTTTGTTTTTCTTCAGTGGTTAGTGATGAAAATGAGGATAACTTACTTAGATTTTATTTACCTCAATTATTTGTTTCCTAGATAAAAATATACTGTATCTTAATGGGGTGAATTTTATACATTTTTTTTTTTTTTGAAGATCACATGCCTTTTCTTTGCCAACATACTTCCGAATTATTTTTCAATAGGACTAATCAGGAATGTTTTGAAGAAGCCTTTCTTCCAACTTTGCAAACACTGGCCAGTGCCCCTGCATCTTCTCCCTTAGCTGAAATAGATATCACTAATGTTGCTGAGTTACTTGTAGATTTGACAAGACCAAGTGGATTAAATCCTCAGGCCAAAAATTCACAAGATTATCAGGTGGGTGAAAGTTGGCCTATGGATGGTAAGGATGATAGCTATCATGCAGGTCACTGTTGTTTTGGTAAAATAATCTTTTCTTTTATGTTCTTTGAAATAGAAGCCACATTTTGATCTTGATTTCTTTTTTCTATTTTTTTTAATTTTTTTTTTTAGCGTTTATTTTTTAGAGGCAGAGAATGAGCAGGGGAGGGGCAAAGAAGGAAACACAGACTCTGAAGCAGGCTCCAGGCTCTGAGCTTTCAGCATAGAACCTGATGTGGGGCTTGAACCCACGAACCATGAGATCATGACTTGAGCTGAAGGCATATGCTTAACCAGCTGAGCCGCCCAGGCGCCTCTAGAGATTTCTGGTCTATATGGTGGCACATAACACAAAGGAAGAAAAAGACCTTTTGCTGGGGTGCCCTGGGTGGTTTAGTGGGTTAAGCGTCCAACTCTTGGTTTCAGCTCAGGTCATGATCTCCTGTTTCATGAGTTTGAGCTCTACATCAGGCTCCACACTGACAGTGAGGAGCCTGCTTGGGATTCTCTCCTTCTCTTTTTGCCTTCCCCCATTCATTCTCTCTGTCTCTCTCAAAATGAATAAATAAACTTATAAAAAAAAAACTAAAGAAAAAAAGACCTTTCGGGAATAGTCGTAATCCTATAAAGATGGAAGTAATAAGTGCTACTATTTTGCTCCTGAAAAGAATTTGCCAAAATTTCATCTCTCCTGACTACCCCCTCCTGACTACTGTAGTGCTGGCTTTTAAACATTCTGAAAATGTCCTGTTTATCTAGGACTCGGAGTCTTCAAACATTATCTTATCTGCTGTTTCTGAGACAAAGAAGAATTCAAAGAATGAAGGTCACCTCAAGCTTATTTAAATTTTTATTTTCATTTTCATTTTTTTTTTTTTTTTAGAGAGAGTATGAATGGGGGAGAGGGGCAGAAGGAGAGAGAATCCCAAGCCTGATGTGGGCCATGATGCCATGACCCTGGAATCATGACCCTAGCTGAAATCAAGAGTCAGGTGCTCAACTGAGCCACGCAGGCTCCCTTATTTTTGTTTTTAATTCAGAGAAGATAATTGAACTGCAAACTGTCCCATAGTTTAAACTTAAGCTGGGTTTTTAATCCTTTAATATTTTTAAAATTTTTGTTTTATTTATTTTGAGACAGATAGAGTGTGAGCAGAGGAGGGGGAGAGAGAGAGAGAGAGAGAAAGAGAGAGAATCCCAAGCAGGCTCGATGCCATCAGTGCAGAGCCCGATGTGGGGCTCCATCTCACAAACTAGTGAGATCATGACCTGAGCTGAAACCAAGAGTCAGATGCCTAACTGACTGAACCACCCAGGTGTCCCACTCCTTTAATAAGTCATTTAATCAAACGTCATCATGTTGAAAATTAATGTGTTATTAATGATTTCAGATGCCAACTAATTAAGTTGAAAGTATTGCTTTTTTATTTTAATTGATATTTAGTGTTTGCGTACCGCTTTCAAGTCATTATGTTACAAGTGATTGGAAAGAAGATTACAATGAATGTTAAGGCAAAATATAATCAGGGTGGGTGATAGAGCTCTAAGTCCTTTACGACTTTAGAAGGCAGGGTTCATGTTTTAGGAGTGATGAGTACAGCATTACTAGTAAAATTCAGTGAAGTCTTGTTGGGATTTGGGGAGTGGTTTGGGTAGAGAGAAAAAGACTTTTGGTAAAAGTGATTAAATGAAGCTGGTTGTGCAAGTCCTACAGGAGAACTATGGAAGAATCCTTCTGCCTAAGGACCAGAATGGCCCTGTTGAAGGCAGAACATTAAGGTAGGGAATTTGGAGTTGGCTGTATTTGCCATAACAACGCAGGGTATATTATTAAAAGGCTTAATGGGATGAAAGTTACCTAATAGAAAGATGAAGTTGGTGGTCAGTATTGTTACATAAGGTGAATTGGTGAGAAGAATAGAATATTATCAAAGAGAGTAGTTGGAAATCTATATAATTAAGAGATAAAAGCTTACAGAAAAAGAATAGTAGTAGCAATAGAAAGTAGAAAGAATAGAAGCTGAGATGGAAGAAGATTATGGGTATAAAAGCCATGAAGAAAGAGCTTGGAGAGGCAAGGAAGATGGAGTCCCAGATAACCCAGTATGGGTTACAGAAGACCTCGAAGAAGGTGTTGACATCTTTTAATGTGAAAGTGAGGGAAGTAGGTTGGAGGAGAGAAAGAAGTTGAACTGTCATGAAGTCTTAAAGTCCCAACTCATCCCATAGGTAGTTCTAGAACTGGGATAGTCCTTTGAGTTGTCCAGAATTGAGACAAGGCCGAGCTGTTGTACCGGTACATCTTCCAGCCACTGAATGTGAACTAAGAATGTGGCAGGGCCCCACTGTCTTCAGCCTGGATCAGTTCTGCACGTGGGAACTTTTAGCCTCCAGAACTCCTAGTAGCTGGAGGATGAATGCTTTAGTTGTGAAGGGGGCAGATCTCGATCCTGTACCACAGCATCTTCTAGAAAAAGGGGCGAGGGGCAGTTCAGTTTGCAAGGAGTATGTTAAATTTGGTTTTAGAAATTTTGCATTTGGGATTATGGCAAGATAATTAGTTGGAAATGCTTGTTAGATGTGTAGGGAACTATATTGTAATGATACCATTTTGCATTTACAAAGCTTTTTCTCTTGATCTTCTAGGCCTTAACAGTTCATGACAATTTGGCTATAAAAATTTGCAATGAGATCTTAACATGTCCATGTTCACCAGAAATTCGGGTCTATACGAAAGCCTTGAGTTCTTTAGAACTCAGTAGCAATCTTGCTCAAGATCTTTTGTTTCTGTTGAATGAGATGCTGGAGGTAAAGTAGTTTCTAATTACTCTTAACGTGCATAAATTTTTTTTATCAAAGTAGACTTTATGTGCTTGTATTAAATTATACATACGTTGGCAAACTGCTCATTTGAAGTAAATGTTTCCTTCATAAATTTAATAGAATTAAAAAAAATTTTTTTTAATGGTTATTTATTTTTGAGAGAGAGAAGGAGAGGGAGGGAGTTTGAGCTGGGGGAGGGGCAGAGAGAGAGGGAGACACAGAATCTGAAGCAGGCCCCAGGCTCCAAGCTGTCTGCAAGGAGCGTGCCATGGGACTCAAGCCCATGAACTGTGAGATCATAACCTGAGCCAAAGTCGGACGCTTAACTGACTGAGCCACCCAGGCATCCCTAACATGTTTTTAAACTGCTTAATAACAGTATGTAGCTTTTTGAGAGATTAGGAAATGCTGTATTAAAAAGTGTTAATAATGTTTTCTATTATAGGAAGTAAAAGATAGGACATGTCTGAGAGCTCTGGAGAAAATCAAGATTCAGTTAGAAAAAGGAAATAAAGAGTATGGTGACCAAGTGGTAGCAGCACAGGATGCCAGCATGAATATGACTGGTTTTCAAATTGAAGATGGTAATAACATACTAACCTGTGTATTTATATTCTCTCCTTTTCATCTTTACTGAAGCACATTTTTTCTCCTCTAGCATGTGGTTCAATTTCAGAAATGAAAGAAAAATTTTTCTAATTCCCCTGGAGAACAAATTACTGATAAGTGTTTATTCTACTTCGTTTTTTTAATGTGTACATTTTTCACCACATGACTGCGTACTATCTTAGGGGTTTTGTTTGCTTACTTTACAGTATTCACATTTTTTTTGAAACTGGTTTATGACACTTTTCATTTTCAGTAGCTGTTAATTGTACTGGTTGTCATTTCTGTTTTATGAAAAATTGATTTGGAAAGACCATTTAAAGTAATTAATGAAGCTTTTTAAGATTTACATTGTTGTATTATTTCCTTTACTAGAAAATCGTAAAGAAGCATATAGAACCCCTCTCAGGGATGTAAAAGCAACTGGAGCATCAAAATCCACTCAGCAGAAGACTAACAGAGGTAGTGTATGGATTGAGTATAATAAAAGTTTGCAATTTTGTTTTCCAATGAAATACTCATTTTGCAAGTTTCCTTATTGATAAAGATTTTTAAATGTCTCGGATATCCTTAACTTTATTTTCAGTTCTTTCAGTGGATATTAGGTTTTGCTCCATGTCTGAAAGATTATATCAGTGTTGCTCCAAGTGCTTTTGACCGAAAGAGATAGGATGCAGTGTATCATATTGTAAAGGACTATTTGGGTTAAATTAAGATTTTTTTTATCAAATGATCATTTGATGATTTTATGTTAGCAGTTGTTTGTATTCTATCCTTATATGTTAAGTAGTTTTGTCCTTTTTTCCCTATAGGGCTTCTGTTTTCCTTTTTCCCATTTTATTTCATAATTTCTCAACATAATTTATTTCCCAAGGAATATCCAACAATAGGGGCTTTGTTGGAATAAAGTAAATGTTGACTATCAAGGGATCACTTGGAAAAAATCTGAAATTCAAGATCTTTTTATTATTTTATTATTATTACAAAAGCAGTTCATGCTTATTACAGAAGAATCAGAAAATACATGCAGCAAACTAATATAAAGAACACTAATAATCCCACCCATGAGCCAACCATTATTTGAATTCTTAAAAAAAAAAAAAAAAAAAAAACAATTTTGAGACCCTTTCCTATGCAGATTTAATTTTTTTTCTAAATGGAATCTGGCCATAATATTTTTGTAGCCAGTCAGTTATTTAAATGCTTATTGTTGGGTGTTGTTCCAAAGTAGTCCCATATTGTTGGATGTTTTCTCGGGGCTAGCCGTATTATAAGCAAATATGTAAGGTTTTGGAGAAAAACATGAATAAATAGGGTGTATAAATTTCAACCAAATATTCATACTGAGTGATCAGATTCTTATCATAATTGAGGAGCATCACAGGCTAATAAGCTTTGTCTTCTTAACCTTATAAATTTCTAGCAAGTGGAATTTTTGCAATCTTCAGCATATTGTTAAAAGGTCTAGTTTTTACACTGAAAAATGTTTTAGAACACGTATTTGAATTGGCCATGTATACGTCTGAATAGTTTACAAGCCACTAAATTCTCTTTCTTTCGGACCTGTTATGGGCTTAAGCCTTTCTGGGCTTACCCTACTTTTCTAATCTTAATATTCATGTTTCTCCATATGTCTTAGGCTATAGCCGTAATAGAAGTACTTCTGTTTATATAGCTTATTTTTCACATTCTTCTTTCTCTCAAATATATTTAAAATTTGCCTCCTTATAATTTGATTTCCATATTTTCCCTTGCCTATTATCCAAGCTTACCAAAAAAAATGAATAAATGGCTGGAATCTAGGAGGAAATATGTTTTAGAGGGAAAAGAAAGGATTTGAGTAGCCCAGAAATGGTAATAAATTTTAATAATGAATTATATACTTTCTTTAAGGACAGAGAAAAGTGACAGCTTCAGCTAGGATGAACAGGAGACACCATACCGCTCAGGTTGACTCTGAAAGGTATGCCACGCACATCTAGAAAATGTAGAGGCCTATCTTTTTTTTTTTTGTATAGAAAAAGAAAAAAAATGTAGTTTCCTTCCACTGTGAAAAGCTCAGTGTGTAACACAATACTCAGTGGAAACTGTAAATAGCGAGGTCTTGGAGATATGTATCTCAAATCTCAAATTCCATTATCAAGGGCATTTGACCTCCCATGGCTGTGTGCTTTTCTTACTGGGATGGCTCCTAGTCCTAGGTAGTCATCTTTAATACATCCTTTCAATTTATATTTCCATGTATACTTCTGATTATGTGATTGGATGTATGACTCCTCTGATACTGAATTAGCAAACTCTTAGGATTTAGATTTGGGTTCTTGACATAGCAGGATTATCCTATAATTGTAAATTGCATATATTTGTGGTATAGTGTTTACTTTTAGATTCTGCAAATTAAGCCACTGTTGGAAGCTGAAAGTTCTCGTGAATTCATCTATTCATTGGTAAAACTGTAATGTGTATACTGTTAGTATAGAACTTTAGGTTAAATTTTGACTAAATTTAAAATGTTTTCAGGAAACTTGCTATTTCCAGAGTGTTTTAAGAATTTATTGCCTGAATTCAGAGAACTTAAATTTTTTTTTCACTTTGTGTTGTCCTCCAGAATTCTTTTGGGCAGTTGTTCCTGTTTAATCACACGCTTCATTACAAAATTTGTTTTTTTCTTTATAACACAAGGTTCTATATAGATATAAAAAGCAATTACCTAGGTTTCCCATGATTTACTTGGCAGGATAGCCAGTTAGTCTTTTTGGCTTTAGTTTTAAACCTAGTGAAAGCAGGATATCAATTACACACTGATAAACTGACAGAAGCAAAGAGTTTTATTGATAAATAAACTTGAGGGTTTAAAGCTTGTATTTAAATTGGTGTATTTTCAACATCTATTTAGTGACCCTGAAGTTCCAGAGCCAGAATCAGAAATGAAGAGGAGATTACCAAGACGAGCCAAAACAGCAGCACTAGAAAAAAGTAAAGTTAACCTTGCACAGTTTCTCAATGAAGATACAAGTTAGGAGAAGAGATGATGGAGGTGAAGTCCTTTTGACCATGTCCTTTAAAATTATGTTCAGTTCTCTGCTCTAATACAGTTACTCTTGTATCAAAATTAGAAAATGCCTCATGTAGCAATTTGTGCTGTGCGATTCATTACTTTGCCTGTACTGAAGCATCAGGACAGCGCCTGTCAGTGTGCTCCACGGACACCTGCATCAGTCACGTGGATTTAATCAGGATCTGAGGTGGGCCTAGGAACCTGCTGCTTCAGTAGGTTTCCAGGGGATGCTTATGAACTCTCATGTTTAGTATGGCATTATGGACAGCTTTTCAGTGTAACTAGCTAGTAGCTTGCATTTAGGAAGCTTTGATTTAGGTGGGGCCCATGCAACATCAATGAAAACACTTCAGAACACATTAAAAAGGGACATCTCAAGGGCAAATGAAGTACCACAAACTGGCTAGAAAGGAGCTTACCTTAAGGGAGGAACAGTACAATGAACTTAAAGTACCCAGCATCTAAGTCAAAGTTATTTTGATAATTTTGTTTTGTGATTCTTACACTAAAAATATTTTGGTAATGCTACCTGAATGGGTAATTTCTTAAAATATTTGTATCTGAGAGCCCTTGTTTGCTTATGGTTGTGATGGTGTTTCTTGGGTTAGGGAGATGTTCACATATATGTATATGTATATATAAGTAATCCCTATACCCAGTGTGGGGCTTAAACTCATGACCCCAAAATCAAGAGTCACCTGCTCTACCGACTGAGCCAACTGGGTGCCCCCCCCCCCCTTTACACATATTAATGCTGGAGTTGCTTTCTGTGTTTTTGGCATAACAAAATAATATTGTGGATAATAAAAGAGAATGCCAGTGAGAAAAGTGTGACAGGAAATCCTTTACATACTAGTTTATGAGCACTTGTTCTGTCACTGTCCATTTCACTTTTCTTCTCAAACTGGCACTTGCCTGACTTGGGGAACTTCTAGCGTGTGAACTGAGCCCTGTTTCCTGCTGCAACACCCAGCAAAATGCACGTTCTTCTCTCTCTGGTAATTACCTTTTCTCTTTATTATCCAGAACAGAAATGTCCTAACAAACATTGGATCTGTACTACTAATGATTGTGCTTTTTAAGGTTTATTCACTAGAGGCCATTTTTTTTTAAGGTGATGTTGTAAGAGCTAAATTAAGATCGTTGTGCTTTTTAGAACCAAATTGCTATATTACATACATATATGTGCTTTATAAAACTCAGAAATATAAAAGGAGTCTGAAAGTTACAAAGTAAGAATGCTTATTAAGCAAAAGGAAAAGGCAGATATGGTGGTGATATAAAACAATAAAAAATAGATGATTGTTTTTCATTTTGTTGGCTCTGTGTCTTTCTGTGCTTCAAATTCCTTATGTAAGTCTTCTTTTGTTAAATCCCTGTCACTTTAAAAATAATTTTTGTGGGTGGGGTAAAGGGAGAAATAAGGACATAAAGTGTACACAGAATGTGCTATAAGGAAAAGTCTTTAGAAACACCATAAACTAAATCCCATTTACCCTACAGCCGGGCTATCCAAAGGGAAGGAGCCATGTTCTTACATACTTACACGGACCACCATACCAAAGCTGCTTTCCTCTGGCATGGGGAAAAATAAATGTAAGCACCAAACCTTTAGGATTCTTACTATTCAAGTTTTAGACACAATCACATAAGCCACTGCTGAAGCTATGCTTTTGCACAATTATAGTTAAAGGTAAGGAATATTATCCTGATTTTAAAAGACATTTTACACTTAAATGGCTAAAATACAGTAAAATCAATAGATGTAAATCCATTTACCATTTTTCATTCAAAACTGGTAACTTACACCAAATAGTATTCTTGTCTGTAAGAGGCACAGCTTTGCTAACGAGTAAACATGCAATTGTGCCATTCATCTTACAGCCCACAGATTTTATAGGTTTAAAAGTACAAGAGAAAGAACTGATCAGCTCAAATTCTCCTATGAATGGAAACATGCTACTTGATGATAAACTATGATCAACTTTTCTATACATATATAACTCTGAAGGAGATAATATACTTCTAAGAGATACCTTTGCCTTTTACCAGTTTGCTTCGAGGTAGTTGGTATCCACCTATTATATCCTGGGTCAGGTCATCATCACAACTCTTTACAATACTAGCCTTCTAAATCACATAATGCGTTATATATTAAAACTTTGTGCACAGAAATAAAACCGGGAACAATTATGTATTTAAACTTAGGGCATAAAAAATTCACAAAATACCATTAAAAAGAGAAACATCAAAATCCATCTGTACTGCAAAATTCCACAATGGTCCGGTGTAAAACGTAAAAAAACATACAAAGAATATAATCAAAATGATTAATGCTAATGATTTAATATAAAGACATCACAGGACTAGAAATATTTCAAGATCAATTGATAAATGCAGAAGGAATACTGATGTACAAAATGAGGATAGTGCAAGAAGAACTGTAATCTACTTCTCTTCACTTTTGAGATTTTGGTTATGAACTGTACAGCTCGCTAGAGATGCTGCTGTCAAATTCAGATTCCATTCAATGGGACGATTAAGGCACATCTTAATGGGGCTCAAAGGGCAACTTGCTGTATTCCCATCGGACAAATTCAGTTTCTCATCAGTTTTCATTTGTAGCATGCTGGAAAAAAAAAAGTGTAAAGCATTTTAGTTCTTTAATTTCAAATAAATTACCAACCTTGTAAAAGAAATTCAATCATCTTATTGTTTGGACCTCCAGACATTAGAATTAGGGCATTTTATTCTGAAAGTACAGAGTTTTGTTGTGTTCCTTACCTCTGGCCTCCTTACTGAATTGAATACTTTACCTATGTTAGCCAGGTATTTAAAAGGTCACCCAGATAGCACTGGACAAAAACCACTGCGTATATGGATTCCATCAGCATACTCTGGACATTTCACATACTGAACTTGGTAGGATTCAGCCCTTTTCATTTGTCCTTTAACTTACCAGGATCAGAGCCACTTTGAGACAAGAAGGAATTAACCTTTGAAAGCTTACTGTGTTCTAGAGACACTCGCATGGATTATCTCATAAATTTCAGAGCAAACCAAGCAATGTTGGTATACTTCTCATGATAAATGATAAAAGTGAGTCTCAGACTCAAGTACAGATACGCCTCAAGTTACAGTCACCAAATTGGTATAGTCCTCTTTCCCTTATTCTTGTCTACTGGCTCTCTAAAGAGAATCTTTAGAAACATAGAAACTTGAGAGTCCAAAGGGTAGCTAGTCCACATATAATAGACATGTAAACCCACATCTTAAAAATAATATTGATAGCCCATTCACGTTTTCAGATGTAGATCCTCATGTTTATAAACTATTTCATAGCTTGTTATACATTATTAGTTGGACTACATCATTCCCAAGCTTTCTCCAACCACAGGTCCATGATTCTTCCTATTAGTAAAGAGGAAACTGCTGTGCAGTATTTAAGTGACTTGTTTTAAGTGGCAGCCACTGCCAGACATCAGTGACTTTTTCCTGATTTCTCCTTGCAACCTCAACAACCTACTCATTTGCCGTTCAGTAAACCAGAGAGATTTAACCTGTTATATTTTAACAGCTGTCATGATGCCACTGAGCTCTCTTCAGGCAAATGGACTCCCAGTTCCACCAAATAACATAGTTTCAAGTTTATAGGTATGAAACAGAATGACAAACTACAAGTAGCCTAAAAGGTTACTCATCATATAGAAAATCACTTTAAAAAACCCAAAAGAACATAGAGGTGAATAAATAAGAATGTACTTAAATCATGGCCTGATATATGACAGAGAGATCCAAAAAAAACAATACTCTCATTCATAGCAGAAATCCTGACTGGTTTTTGAAAACATTTGCACTGGTTACTGTTAGACTGATAGCCTCATGGACCTCAAGATATTTTTGTTTTTCAAGGCAGCAAAGCTCAGATAAAGCAGTAATGTTTTTCCATCTTACAAGGACTGCCAGTCTTCATATTTGTAGTATGTCTATGTATGCCTCCGAGAAACTCTAGGGCAAGCTATAAAAATACAATTATATTAAGACAGCTTGGTAGAGAAGTATATCAAGTATCAATGCCAGAAGAAGAAAATGATGGCACAAAGCAACAAATCATGGTGACAAAAACAATTTTTGCTCTTTGCTATTCATCAGAACAATACTTTAATAACTACATTATTGTTCTTTTTAATACTTTGAACATTAATTTACTTTTCTAGAGCATATACTCGAAATTTGGGTACACGAACTCCAGGAGTACACAAAAGTATACACATCATGGGAAGAAAATACCAGTTCAAGCACTATACGTTAGTACCAATAGACTGACATACTTAATTCATAAATACCCACTTAAAACTAGGTGGTGTGAAGAAAAAAAAAAAAGGTGGAGTGCAGGGGCACCTGGGTGGCTCAGTCGGTTAAGCGTCCAACTTCGGCTCAGGTCATGATCTCAGGTTGTGAGTTTCAGCCCGCGTCAGGCTCCATGCTGACAGCTCTGAGCCTGGAGCCTGCTTCGGATTCTGTCTCTCCCTCTCTCTCTGCCCCGCCCTCTGCTCACGCTCTCTCTCAAAAGTAAATAAACATTAAAAAAAAGAAAAGTGGTGTGCAAACTTTAGGCACTACCTATCTACAGAGTACTGAGTAGAAGAACATAGCTATCTTCAAGGGCCAGAAACAGAGGCATTAGAATAATACGAGCTAGAAGGGACCTTTCTAGATAACTCATTTTTAAAATGGGGAAACTAAGGTATAGGAAAATAGAAAAATAAACTGCACTTTTTTGGAGTGTTCTAACCAGATGCATTCAGACTAATATAAGAACCTGCATCTTCAGTTATAACCAAAGCACTTTTCAATTCTATCTTCTATCCCAAATTATTCTGCATTGAGTATCCACTAGAAAGCACTTATGAGGTACAAAGATGGGGAGGTGGACACAGTGCATGCTTTCAGAGAATTTGCAACCTAGAGGAATTTTTTAACAAATATTCCTTTATATTTGTAAGATAAAAAATTGGACTTGTTAGGTTTAATGTCAGGAGGTTATGGGACAATCATATACATTTGTACCAAGTGAAAGATTAATACATGTTCCTCAACTTTTTCTTTTTTAAAATAATCTCTACACCCAATGTGGGGCTTGAACTCATGACCCCGAGGTCGAGTCACATGCTCTACTGACTGAGCCAGCCAGGTGCCCCTCAAATTTTCTTGATGTACTTTTTAAGCTTTTTTTCTTTAGGTTTTGAACAGGAAAATCGGATATTCTTGTATGTCTATGTATTCAACTGTATCTATGGGGTTGATGTCTAGGAGTAGGATAAACTGAGTCACTGGGTGCTTGGGATTCTCCCTCTCAGCCCCTCCCCCAGCTCATGCTTGCGCTCTCTCCCTTTCTCTCAAAATAAACATTTAAATTAATGATTACTGATAATTCTAACAAAAAGAATTTTTAACATATATCTAGCTCTAATAACTCAAACTTGTTTTACTTATTACTAGAGATATGGGATAGTTCATCTCTGTCATACACACAATAAACCTTAATGTGAACTAGCCAAATCACAGGAAACAAATTTTAGTGTGATCAGGACAGGTCTGAAAATATCATTTCTAGAGCAGTTGCTACATGCCAGGCACTATGCTAAAAACCTCCATGACAATATTTTATTCAGTTCTAACCACCATTGAGGCTCAAAGAAGTAAAATGACATATCAAAGTCACTCAACTAGTAAGTGCAAGTTCAGAGTCTAGGATGTATCCCTCTATCCTGCATACGAACTCTTGGGTTGCAATTCTGTCGTGATCCTGCCTTCATGTTAATACCCATTTATCTATTTCTTCAAAATACTTAATGCATTGTTTGGTCTATAGATGTGTTTGGTCTACAGATTTCAGACAGAAAGACATCCTGAAGGCCTACAGCCATAACTGTATCTAGAAAGATATATTTAGAGCATCAAGTTTCCTCATATTTAACTAAATAAGGAGCTATTACATCTTTCAATTTCTCAAGGTAAAAGAAAATATGTTAGGGCATAGACATGGTTTTTGATAGCTACCAAAAGAGTATTCTTTAGCTTAAGGGTTTCAAGAAACAAGTTAATCTTTTCAAAGGGAGAAAAGTCAGCTGTATGCATGGGTAAACTGAATTCTGGTATACGATTTGGAATTAGAACAGTTACTTAATGTACATGAAACTACTGAATTTGAACTCATTTGTTTTAACTCCAAATTCCGAGTGACTGGTTTATTTCCTCTGGAAATGATGTCATCTAATGTTAAGTCAGTAGAAATTTACTGAATAGCTATTATAGCTATACCCTGAGCCTGATTCTCCTCAAATCTATCCAAATCAATAGAGTTGTTAAATGTGCAAAACTAGATCAGAGAACCTTTATGAAGTCATCAAGTGTGTTCCCATGTTTCTGATGTAGTAAGAAGTTAGAAAAATGAAATCCTTGGTCTACTGGACTCTAACCGCTACCTACCCAATATATTAAGAATATAAAATAGTGTGATGGTGTCTGTCTTCAAGGGTTTTCCAGTTCGGTAAGGAGGCAGAAGGGAGAAGTATTCACGAATTACCAAAATAAAAAGCAGTACACAGTAAATACAGAAGAGGTAACTAAAGACTAAGGGATAACAGAGAAGGGAACTTAATCTTAGCAGTGGCGAGACTGGGGAAAAGTCATTTGAAATAGGCCTAAAGGGGTAAGGATTTTAGTAAACTGGGAAGGAGGGAGGCTTTGTAGAGCCTAAGTTCTGATTCCAAATCAAATCACTCACCTGCTAAGTGTACATTTCCTAAACTCTAAGCTTCAATTTAACTGGAAAGTGAAGATAATGAGAGTACCCACCTCTTGAGGGAAATGTGATTAGTAAATGAGTTTATATAAAGCAGGTGGCATACAGAAGGCATGTAAAATGCCTGGCTGAACACATAATAAGGACTCAATAAATGTTAATATTAGTACTACTAACAAAAAGTCAAAAGATACATGTGTGGGATAAAAGATGACAGATATGTGTGTAATTTGTTTCTGCAACTGTACAACCATTTAATTTAAAATCTCTGGGCTTAAAGGGGTGGGGTGAGGGATTCAAATTAAGAGCCGTAGGGATCTAGCCAGTTAAACATGGTCTACCAGCAGACCATGAGGTCAAAGGTATGAGTAAATCCTTTCTTTTGCCGGCAAACTCTGTTAAGAGTTAGGTTGTACAGATTTTTTGTTTTTAAAGACTTAATTTATCTCAAGAGTAAAATTTCTTTTTGGTAGAATACTGAAGAATTTAAAGGCCTTGGCAGATTGTTAAGTGGTAGATTTTAAGTCAGACATTTTTTCTGACTTGCTTTTGATTATTTGATGTAGTTATGTGGAGGAACAGAAGAACCTGGCGGTTAAGAGTAAGACTTTGAAGTCTCATATTCTTGAATTAGAATCCTAGATTTGCAATTTACTCCAACCAATTTTAGGAGAATTACTTTAATATAAAGATTAGCATATCATGTGCTTAACTAGTAAGGGTTATTGTGATTATTAGAGCAAATCATAATTGGGGATTCACATGAAAACATCTAGAATAAAAAGAATAGTTTCTCCTGATAAATAGATCTACCTGAATTTTTATTTGAAGGAATAGAATGAAAGAATACAATGAGGGAAATTATAGTCAGAGCAAAGGCACAAAACCAATTCTCTTCAGAAATCAATGAACATTTTGCACTGCTGTGTGATTTAGAAGTGATCAATGGCCATGTAAGGACAAAACATTTACCTGAATTTCTTAATTAACTTGTATATTAAATTAGTATAACACAGCTGTGCCTAAAGCAGTATCTTACATATAACAGGTATTCAGATATTCAATAAATACACAAATGTGATTTACATACATTCATAAAAAATAAAATGGGAAATTTTAGTACTAAATTAATGTGATATTAAAAGCAATTAGCAGTTATTAATCTAAAATAATGCCAACCAATTGTGAAAGGTTGCTGAGCCTGACATGACTTAGAATGATTTTAGACCCTGTTCACATCTGCCTTCTGAGGAACTTAACAATGATTATAATCAATGATCCCTTTTTTTGTTTTTTGTTTTTTTTTTAATATACCATCTGTGGCAGATTAATTGCATTCACAGCCCAAATTCTTCACCCATGCCTATACTTACTCTTTATCACTTTGCAATGTCCTCTCATTCTGGCCTCACCCATGTGACTTGCTTGGGCCGATAAGATGTTAGTTAACAAGTATGAACTGTAAACTGGCGGAGGCATGCAAGCTGAAGCATGAGAAACTACTTGGTCACTTATGCTCCCTCGTATACCTCTGCTTTTGCCAGGAGAGCACTGCCTGGGCTGGCCTGCAGAATGCGTGGGAGGTATGGCGCAGGGCTAAGGTGTCACAGCTGGTAGCCAGCTGGTACAAAGGCATGTGAGGGAGCCTGGCCCAAATCAAAAGAACCTCTTAGCCTTATTTGCCAGTCCCAAATATAGGAGTGCAGTAGGTGCTCATTTACTTTCAGGCAGTAAGTTTTCGGGTGGTTTGTAATACAGCATTGTTGTAGCAATAGATAATGATTAAACAAGTGCAAGGTCTCTCATTCCTTAAAAAACAAAACTTCACTCAATCTTTTATTTTCTTCATGTTTAGAGCTAGATTACTTTAATGAATTATCCTATACTTGATATCACCATTTTCTTATCTCCTATTCTTAACCTACTCCAGTCTGGCTTCCAGGCCCTTTCATTCCACAAAAACACCTACTAAAGTCACCAATGAATTGATAAAGCTAATGAATGATCCTTAATTTTTCAACTATTTTGCCTTCCTAACAACATTCAATACTAATGGCCATTTCCTCTGCTACAGACTGAACCGTGTACCCCCCAGATTCATATGTTGAAGCCCTAACACCCTATATTAAGAAATACAGGGCCTTTAGGAGGTAACTAAGGTAAAATGAGGTCACAATCTGAGTCCTAATTTGATGGGTTTGTTGTCTCCATAAAAGGAGAAGAAGACACCAGAGAATGGGAAGGTAGCTATGTGCAAACCAGCAAGAGACCCCTCACCAGAAACTGAACCCTCCAGACCTTGATCTTGGACTTTCTAGCCTCCAGAACTGTGAGAAAACAAATCTCTGTTTTAAGCCATGCAGTCTATGGTATTTTGTTATGGCAGCCTGAGAAGAGTAAACCTCTTTCTTGAAACTCATTTTTCTTGGATTTTGATACAAAACACAATACTGGCTTCCTTTTTCCTCTTCCTTTTACTCCAAGTCATCCTATTCTTGGATTGCCGGAGACCAGCTCCAGCAGTCAGGGTTCCTGATGGGATGGGTGGACGTCGGCGAAGGAAGTCACACTTCAGTTTCTGCACATCAGCTTTTATTGTAGGTAGCGAAGGAGTTATTTATCACTTGGGGACCGGAGTCTTAACAGGTGGGGGATAACTAATTCTACATGATAGGCATAGACAGGCATGTGTGCACCGACATATATAGTCTCACATGATTATATAACATGATTATTAGCAGGGAAAGGAGAAGGTACAAAGTTCACAGAAAGTTCCGCAAAGGTTATTTCCTCAATTTACATAAGGTGGATACAATGAAAAGAAATCTTTAACAATGTCACAAACAGGGTCATTTATCTTATTACAATTCTCGTGTAAGGTTCACCAGGTTCTCAGGGTCATGATAACTTTTCTAAGAAGCTTTACAATGTTGTTGTGTTCATATTAGGGTACAGGTCGTCTTCTAATCCATTGTACACTTCACAATGGCAACCTTTAGGATTAGTCATAAACTTAGAACACAATACATTGCCAGGGGCAACATCCAAACATATCTTTGACTAATTTCCAAGGAACTTTCCAAGCAGTATATCTAGTACTAGTAAGATGACTCACAGAATAATATTTCTGATTATAAATGAACCCAATACAAGGTGATTGAAAACCCCCTTTCAATTTCCTCTGGCAAAGTCCCCTCATCCCATAATTAGTATAAGGACCCCAATCACTACACATACACATCCTATCATTAGGATCTAGTAAATATTTTACATATGTCTCCAGTTTCCAGGCTTCCCCATAGGTGAAAAGGAGAATAGAGAGTAAAAGCAAAACTAGCAGCAGGCGGTTTGGCGACGGGTCACTGCCTTGCAGTGATTCCCGAGAGAGGACCTTTGTCCTCATGGCAGCGCAGAATGAGACTTCATTCGGCTGGTCGAGAGAGGACCTTTGTCCTCATGACAGCGCAGAATGAGACTTCATTCGGCTGGTTCCTTCATTGGATGGCTTAGAATTTCTTAAGGCCAAATCCCAGGCTTCCTTTTCTTCTTCTATAATCTCTGTTTAGGGGTTCTCATCCATACTCAGTTTCAGTTATCAAAGATCTCACAGACATCTCAACTCATCCCACAGTTCACTCATTACTTCTTCAGAAAGGATTTCCCTGTGTACTCAACCTAAAGTAACTACTCCTAGAAAACTCTTTATACCATCTAATTTCATTGACACAGAACTTAAACTGCTTATGTTTTTCCTCCCTCCAGTTAAAATACAAGTTTGATGAGAGTACAACATATTGGTCTTGTTCAACATATTATTTCCAGCACCTTGCATATAGAAACTGGATAAATATCTGTCAAAAGAATAAATCTAGACTTCTGCTTCTGGCCATGATGAAGTAACAGGAACAAAAATATATGAAATATTTTTAAGACCATGGATGAAAGAAAGTACAGGATGACAGTGACCCCTGAAAGAAGGGAACAAAGGAGTTAAGTCATAACACTTGCTCTGGCTTACTGCCTTAATAGTTTCCAGGCTGCAGTATAGGAAGAGGAATCCAAAGGAAGCTTGGAAGCCTTCCTGAGATGAGAGGACAAAGTTTGGAGGTGAGGGAGACCAAGGCAACTAGAGTCTGTGGGGCAGATAACAGGAGACAGAGCTGCACTGACAGTGCCCGAGAGCAACATTGGTTTCCCTGGAATCTGTAGATAAATACTGATCAGTGCATGAATGTTTCCCAAGGCTGTGAAAAAGACCACTGAAAAGGACCAGCTGGAAAATCCCCAGAGGCCATATAGGACTGGATAAAATTTGTGTTCCCACCAGCAAGAATGGATAAATCTCCTAATACATACGGCATTGAATAGGTATTGGTAGTGCCTCACTAGTGGGGGTAAAATTAGCCCTAGAGCAGGATTTCTCAACCTCAGCACTACTGACATTTGGGGCTGAGTGATTCTTTTTTGTGGGGAGCTGTCTTACTATGCACTGTAGAATGTTTAGCAGAATCACCGGCCTCTACCCACTAGGTGTGACAATCCAAAATGTCTCCCTATGTCACCAATTATCCCCTGTAGGACATCCCCTGGTGAGAACCACTGTCCTAGACTATAGGCTGCCTATCAATGCCCAAAAGCAAGATTTGAAAGGATAAAGATTTTTCTTAAGTTTGTGGTGTCTCAGAACAGAGCCCCAAAACATTGAAGGCACTGTAAAAACAAACAACCCCAGCACAAAATGTAAAACTGACGATGTCTAGCATCCAATCCAAAATTACCAGGCATGTACAAAACAGGAAAATATCCAAAATGAGGAGAAAAATCAATCAGTAGGAACTGATAAATAATACAGATTATAAAATTAGCACACAAGGATGTTCATGCAGCTATTTAAAATATACTCCATTATAGTCAAGAAGCTGAGGAAAGCATGAGCATGAGGGGAAATATAGTAGATACAAAGAAGACTAAATTTAAACTTCTGGAGATGAAAATATAATTTCTGAAATGAAAATATCCTGGGTGTTATTAACAGCAGATTAGACAACCCAAAGAAAAGGTTATCAAACTTAAAAACATAGAAATAGCATAATCCAAAATGAAACATAAAAAAAATGAACAAAGGGGTGCCTGGGTGGCTCAGTCGATTGAATGTCTGTCTCTTGGTTTTGGCTCAGGTCATGATCTCATGGTTTGTGAGCTTGAGCCCTGCATTAGGCTCTGTGCTGACAGTGCAGGTTGGGATTCTCTTTATCTCTCTCCCTCTCTCTGCCCTTCCTGCATGCTCTCGCTCTCAAAATAAATAAATAAACTTAAAAAAATTAACAAAAATGAGTAGGTGTCAGTGATCTATGTAACAAAATACATGTGATTGGAATCCCAAAAGGAGAGTAGAGACAAGAGGGATAGGAACATACTTGAAGAAAGTATGGCTGAAATATTTCCAAATATGATAAAAACTCCCATATCCAAGTAGTTAAAAAAAACTCCAGGTAGAAAAAACATAAAGGCAACAAAGCCAAACCCATTTATAATCAAACTGCTGATAACCAGTGATAAAATCTTACAAAGAACTAGAGGAAAAAACAATAGAGTAGCAAATATAAGAATGACAGCAGACTTCTCTTCAGAAACAATGCAAACTAAATGACAGTGGAGCAACATCTTCAAAGTACTAAAAAGTATATGGTCACATTTGAATTTCATATTCAGCAAAAATATCTTTCAAAACAAAAATGAAATGAAGACTTTTTCAGACATAAAAAGGCAGGGCTGAGTGAATTATTAAACAGCAAACCCACACAACAAGAATTGCTAAAGGAAGTTTTCAGGCAGAAGTAAAATGACATCACATAGAAACCTGGATTTGTACAAAAGAATGAAAAGCAACAGAAATGGAAAATTCATGGAGAAAATACTTTTCCTATTTTGAAAACCTCTTTGAATAACTGTACGGAGGAAAAATAATAACAATATATTGGAAGGATTATAACATTTATGGAAGCACAACATATGACAATAATAATAGCACAAAGGCTTGGAGGGAGGAAAGGCACATGTACTGTAAAGTTCTTAAGATTATACATGAAGTAATATAATGTTATCTGAAGGTAGTTTATAGTAAGTTAATGATATATAGGGTAAACTTGACAGCAAGTACTACTTAAAAACTAAGAGATTAAATAGAATAATAAAATATATTCAACTTGTCTAAAAGAAGGCAAGAAAAGAGAAAAAGGAACTAAATAATAGTTTGGACAAACAGAAAATAGAAAGTTGGGCTATTATCAAAAAGACAAGAAATAACAAGTATTGGTGAAGATGTGGAGAAAAGGCAAACCTGTGTACTATTAGTGGGAATGTAAATTCACATACCCAATATAGAAAACAGTATGGATGTTCCTCAAAAAATTAAGAATAGAACTACCATATGATCCACAATTCCATTTCTGGATATTTATCCAAAAAATGAAAATAACTTGAAAAGATATATGTACTCCCCATCATGTTCATTGCAATATTATTTATAATAACCAAGATATGGAAACAACTTAAGTGTCTATCAATGGATGAATGGATAAAGAGAATCCTTTCTCTCTCTCTCTCTCTCTCTCTCTCTCTCTCTCTCTCTCACACACACACACACACACACACACACATACACTAGAATATTATCCAAAAAGTAAGGAAATCTTGCCATTTGCAACAACATGGATGGACATTGAGGGCATTATCGTAAGTGAATTAAGTCAGAGAAAGACAAATATCAGATGATTTCACTTATATGTAGAATCTAAAATAACAAAAACCAAAATCAACCAAGCTCACAGATACAGAAAGCAGACTGGTGGATGCCAGAGGTGAGAGCAAAATGGGTGAAGTGAGTCAAACTTCTAGTTATAATACAAATAAGTCATGGGGATGTAATGTATACATGGTGGCTGAGTATATAATAATACTGTATTGCATATTTGAAAGTTGCTAATAGATTGTAAAAGTTTTCATCACAAGAAAAAAATTGTAACTATGGTGACAAATATTAGCTAGACTTATTTGGTGATCACTTCACAATCTATACAAATATATATCATTATGTTGTACACCTGAAACTAATATGTTGTATGTCAATTATACCTCAATTAAAAAAATAAAGTTGGCTGACTCAAACAACCACATCAAAAGTCACATGAAATGGAAAATGGTATATAAAAAGGCAGAGATTGTCAGACTGAATGAGAAAGCAAGCCTCAAGTGTATGCTGCCTCAAAGAAACTCACTTTTAATACAGACACATATAGGTTAGAAATAAAAGTGTGGGAAAAGATATACCATGTTAAAACTAGGGAAAAGTATGATGGAATAACTATCAGACAAAAAAAGATTTCAGACCAAGGAATACTTCTAGAGATGAAGAGGTTAGTTTCATATGAAAAAGGAATAAATACATCAAAAGTACATAAAAATTCCAAATGTATATGCACCTAATAACAGAGCTTCAAAATACATGATGCAAAACCTGATAGAACTAAAAGGATAAATAGGAAAATCTAGAATCATAGCTGCAGATTTCAAAATGTTTCTCTCAAGAATAAATATAAGTAGACTGAAACTCAGGAAGGATGTGAAAGAGTTGAACAGCACTATCAACTTGCTTAAAGGAACACTCCACCCAGCAGCAGCAGAATGAACATTATTTTCAAGAACACAGAGAACAGTTATTAAAGTAGATCTGGATAGACTCTGGACCATAAAACAAATCTCAATAAATTCAAAAGAATTAAAATCATACAAAGTATATTTTATAAGCATAGCAGAATCAAATTAGAAATCAGTAAGAGAAAGGTATCTGGAAAATCCCTAAATATTTGAAAACTGAACAATACATCTCTAAGTAATCCATGGGTTAAATAAAAAACTACAAGGGAAATTAGAAAATATTTCTAATTTAATGGAAATGAAAATACAGCAGAGCAAACTTTGTGGACTATAGCTAAAGTGGTATTTAGAGGGTAATTTATAACACAATGATCATATTAGTAAGGAATTAATCTTCTTTCCACCACAACACTCTACACTCTATACCAATGGTTCTCAAAGTGTGGTCCTTGGGTCAGCAAAATAAGCATCACTTGGGCCCCACTACATACCCTATTGAAACAGAAAGTGCTTGGAGCCTAACAATTTCTTTTTCAATAAGCCCTCCTGGTGATTCTCATGGACACTAAAGTTTGTAAAGCATTGTTTTCAAGTAGCACAGTTCTCATTAGGACCACCATGATGGTCTACGCCTTCATTCATGCCCTCTACCATTCATGTTTCACAAGGCAGTCAGATCCTTTAGGAAGGAGAATCTGATGATGTCATATACCTTCCCCATCCACTCCCAATTTCAGTCTCTACTTTAAGAGCAATGGGAAGCTATTGGAAACACATAAACATGACTTATGAGAAGTCTATGGTCTATCTTTCACCTACTCCTCAATCTTTACATCTGACACCATGCTCCTCCTTTCTCTTTTGACCCAAGACACACAGTCATTGTCTTACCTGCAAAGAACACCATGCTGTACTTTTTCCACATGCAACTCTTCCTGAAAGTCAGTCCTCTCCCCTCCCTGCCCAGTTGTCTGCTACTTGGCCTAGTTAATTCCTACTCACTCTTCACAGCTCAGTTCAATGGTCAATTTCCTTAGAGAAGTCTTCTCCTTATAGGGAGAAGGAATTCTTATAGTACCCAAAAAGAATTCTTTACTACCACCTACAGTTATGAACTTGTAAGATTTGTGTAACTATTTTACTCAATGTCTGCCTCTCCTAATAAACTTGAACCATGAGGACAGAACAATACCTGGTTTTGTCCCCCATTTTATCCTACATATAGCCTAGCATATTGCCTGGCACATAGGAGATATTTTTTGAAGAATAAATTAATGGGGTCTATCCAGTTTTCTCTGTTTCTATATATAGAAACAAAGTAGCAAGAAATGAATTTTCCAGATTGCCTGGAATTGGAATGGGGGTGGGGTAGGAAAAATAAGCCAAGGTCTTATTTAAATTAAACAAAAACAATCAAGAAAAAAACTGGCAGGATGAAACATTCAGATACCTACTCTGACTCCCCTCCCATAATTAAACAATAGGTGAATTCAATAGAGTTAGCATTATAATCACAGAATGCTCAGCTCCTCTACAAAGAAAAGTGTTTACTGCCTAGGAAAAATGAGGTGGGGGGGAAATGGAAGCTAGGGGAGCTGAACTAAGAATTCCAAATTCCTAAGTGAAGAAATAAAGAAGAAAACCAGGGTAGAGAAGGGGGAAAGAGAACACTTGAGGAAGGAATTTAAGGTATAAAGCACTGAAATCACTTTAACAGGTGGCAGCCACTGGTAAAGGAAGAGAGGGAAGGTGACCCTTGCACTTACCTCAGATAGACAAAGCAGGTCTGGAGGCTGCGGGGAGAGAATAAAGATTTACAAAAACAGAATAAAACTGCCACTATGGCTCCCCCAGCACCACTCTGCTGGATAAAGATAGGTCTTGTCCCATAGAGATAAAGCAAAACAAAACAACTACAAGTCAGAAATGTATTGTGCAGGAGGAGGGAGAGGATGGGGTGTTGGAAATAAACTGGACATAATAACTTTAATCTACTTTTAAAAATCCAATGACTTTTTCTAGCCACATACTAAATTCTACTGATATAAACGGGTCAGCAAACTTTTCCACCAAGGGCCACGTAATCAGCAGTTGAAGTTTTATGGGCTTTACACAATTACTCGGTTAAGCTTGTGTGGCACAAACACCAGTAGACAATATATAAGTGAATGAACATGGCAGTGTTACAATAAAACTTACTTACAAATGGGCCATGGGCCAGACTCCCTGATTTAGATAATCTTATGTTTGAAAATACTTCTATACTTCATACCAACTAATAATAGAGATCAACCAAATTATCTTTCTTCAAATTATACTATGTTGCCAAAGTAAAAATAATTTGACTTTTTAAAAAAAATAAGTTCCCTGAGTTCCTTTGTAGCTCTGATATCCAACACAATGCCTAACAGATCAAAAGAAAAAGTATCTAATTTGTTGAATAAACTGAATGGTTTTTCCATGAAAGATGCAGGATAATTAGTGAAGCAGAATACTGTGAAAAACTAAGTAATGGTTGACAAAGCAACAGGATATAAAATATCCAAGAAAAATTCTAAGAAAAAACATCAAGACAGGGGATTATCTAAGTCACTGTTCTATATTTTTTAATAAAGTATTACAGCAAGAGTTAGAAACTCTTCAAAACCTAAAACTCTTCTCCTTACTCAGGAAACTATATAGAGCAGTGTTTTCCAATTATGTTTCCCAAACTGCAGGATATAAAAAGTTGTGATATATAAAGTGTGAAGAATGCAGTTTAACATTCAATGGGGCGCTGTGATTCAATAGGCATAGGAAAGAGAACTCAGCATTTCCCAAAGCTATTGGACCACAGAACCAGGACCACAGATGCAGGACTACTGCATCTTGGACTCTGTATCTGGAATGCTTGTGTAGCAAACTAGATTAAGGTGACAGTGAGTCATCTAGAAATGTTTATCAAAATGAAATTTAGAAAATCATCTACTCTGTGCTTCACAGTTCTTCCATTAAATAATTATGAAGCTGAATAATAGCACATGAAAAAATGCTAACTCTAGATTTTATGTGAAAATGTTTAGGCTATTCTGTGCCAAGGTATGCCTCAACCATACAAATCTAAAAGGACATTTTGAGTTAGGACGCAAAAAATGTGGTAAACCATTCATGACCAGGACCAGAGGAGAATGCATGGTTGGCTTCAGTTTCAGGTAGCTAAAGGAGTATACTGTTAGTTAAAAATCACCCATCAGTTATATACCTGTGTGAAAACCAGAATGCTGAATGGGAAAATGTGTATTTGGTCATTTTTGAGGACAGATGACAAAACAGGAGACGCTGACAAACTGAGCTGTTGTAGGTCATCTCAATCTAATTCAAAGTATCAATTTGAATTCTGAATTTTTACAGCAAAATTTGATGTTTTAGATGATACACTGAGTATAGCAACCTCAAGCCCACATAAGTTATTCTAGTCTGAAAATTTCCTTAAATGTGTCCAAAGTAAGCTTATTTACACCCAGATATTGGTCAATTAGGAAAGGCACATATTTACTTGGTAACTCAAAAGACACTGATATTCAAAAGTTCTTAATATTTTCAATAGCCACACTCCATTTTAGGCCATAATCACCTCAAAAATCATCTCTTACAGCTAGCCTTTCACACACCCCATTTTATCCTCCCCCCCTCAAATTTATACTGTGTGCTATTATCAGAAAAGACCCTCTAGAATTAGAATTACACTTTGATCATATAGTTTCTCATCACTATTCACAGAATGAATTCTAGGCTTGATTTCTTTGTTTACTGGTGAATCCGATTGACCCAACTGAATCTAAGGGCCCACCTTTGTCCAAGCTTACGTTCTGGCAGCTGAGATAAAAGTCACAAAGCTGTCAAATCCTGTTATTTCTTGAGATAAATTTCAAATGTTACCTACTTTGTACAATGCCCATCATATTACCCTTAAATTATGTCTGGTCTCACTGAAAATAGATCTAATAGCCTCAATATTCTGCCCATGAATTTGTAAACTGATTTACATCCCCATATGCTGTTCCCACCATTCTCATGTTTTAAGAGAGAATGACTCTTCTGGCCAAAATCCATCTATCTAATGATGGCCCATAATGTCCAATAATCAACTCTGGCGCTTCACTCCATTTCCACTGCTTGCCATCTCATGTTTGTATCTTCAACCTTTCATTTTCTACTGGCTTCTTCCCATTGGCATCTAAATTTTTTTAAAACCAGTCTTCATTAGAGCTTCCTCTCGCTATCTCCCTATCTCCTCTCCAGTCATAGCCACTTAGTTTTCTGTGTTAATTTTCTTCACTTCCTCTTCCTGCATTAACTCAATCATAAGATTCTCACTGCATTTCCCCGCTAAAACCAAAATCATTACAATAACCTTTGTGCTACCTTAAATGGAAATGTTTCAGGGCTTAACTGACCTCTCATCAACAGTTTACACTTGTTTTATCCCTTCTTAAAACACATTTCCTTTCTACCACACTCTCCTGCCTTTCCTCTTACTTTCTGACTAGCCTCATCAGTCTCCTTCTGTGTATATCTTTTTTTTCTTTTTTTCTTTTTTCTCTGTGTATTTGGGGATCAGATCCTAGACTCTTCCCATTTTACGCTGAATAATCTATTCCACTCTCATGACTTCAGTTATTATTGGACTCCAAAATCTTTATCTCTAGCTCAGACCTCTTTCCCATATTAACCACAGTTGACCCTTTAACAACACAGGTTTAAACTGCATGGGTTCACTTACACGCAGATTTTTTCCCATAAAGATATATGCATTATTGTAAATGCATTTTCTCTTCCTTATGATTTTCTTAATAAAATTTTTTCTCTAGCTTACTTTCTTATAGTAATACTGTATATAATACCTATAACAGAAAAATATGTGTCAATTGACTCTTCATGTTATCAGGAAGGCTTCAGGTCAACAGGATATTGGTAGTTAAGGTTTTGGGGAGTCAAAAGTTACATGCAGATTTCTAATGCACAGAGAATCAGTACCCCTAACCCCTGCATTGTCCAAGGGTCTACTGTGATTACTTCCTAAACAACTCTCTTGGACATACTACTTAAATTCCTTATGTCTAAAACTGCACACTCCGAATGTTCTCTTATATCTCAGTGCATGTTACTATCATCTATTATCTACATGTTCAAACTCAAACCTGGACATTACCCTTTATTCCTCTACTCTCTTAGACATACTGATACTATTTCAGAGACCTCTGTCAAATATATCTATTCTATTCTCCTCTATTACTGCCACTGTTAGGGTTTGAAACATTTTTTTCGTTAATTGATGTTGGCCCCACAATTTGGGCTATGCTTCCTTCAGTAGCTTTATTTTTTGCCATTTTTCCATCCATGCCCTGCCCTATTCTTCATTCCTTTTTTATGCCTCAGCTTTATGAATTAAATTACTCAGTGTTCTACTAGCCTGCTCTGTCACCCAACTTTTCCACATGCAGTTTGCTCTACCAGAAAAACTCCTCTCCTGACTGCTAATACTTTGGCAGCCTTCACATCTCAGCTTGGATGTGACTTTGTAAGAGTCCTTGCCTAATTTTCTAAACATGGGTTCAACTTCTGTCCTATATATTTCTATAAGCTATCTCTCTCCCCAGTCACAGCACTCCACTTTCTACTGTAATTGCCTATTCACTGTCCCCCATGAAAATGATAAACTCCATGAGAACACAAACCATGACTTTAACCATTCTATCCCTTTAATTAGTAGTAATATAATATCCCACTTAAAACATAAGATATACTCTATTTGTTGAGTACATACATACAAGTCTTGTTTTCTTATTTAGATGGAAAGGGAACTTTCTGAACTTCCTATGGTGTCTAAGAGCATATTGTAGGCATTCATTAAGTATTTACTGAACTAAGAATAGGACAGAATTGCACTTCTTTGCTTTCCATGTCTACAATTGATATATAGTAGTACAAATGTAGTGAAGTATAAATTCTAAAATTCCTATGTATTAAACTTTTATCTGGACAGTAATTTTGAAATGTACAAAAACAAGACACTTATGGTAGAAACAAAACTTTTCATCAATAGAAATATTCCATAATTCATTATATACATTGCCTTATGAATTTTCCTAGAGAACTCCTTGTTGTTAATTAAGACTCTCTCAAATCTCCAATCACTAATTATTCTATGAAGAAGAAAAACACATATAAAACTAATAATGAATTTGTGTCATTTCCAAAAAGGCATTAAGAAGTATGGAATACCAAGAATAATGAGAAAAAAATAACACCTTAAGAAACATTTTAAAATCAGATAAATATAACAAATATTGCTATAAATACAACTCTATAAAAATAATGTCCTTGTTGATTAAAAAAAAAAAGAATGTTAAAAAATAAAGAAGGAAAGTTATCAGTAGAAGATAAATAAAATTTTAAGCAGAACAAGAAATCGTACTAGTAATTTTAAAAATGAGAAAAGGTGAAAAACAACTCTTAACATATGATACTAAAATTTTTAAAATTTAACAGAAGAATTTTGAGATTAATTTGGAAAGTAATATTTAGGCATCTTCCATCTTATTTTTCTTGGGTGATCTCATATTTAGTGAGATAATCATTAAAATAAACTTTATGTTTATAACTTAGGAAGATACAATGGTTAAGAAGCTAAAAGGACAAAATACGGTTCTGTTGTAAAATGAGTTAATGCAAACTGTCTTTGGTAAACTCTAACGACATGAAATGAGAATGATATAAAGAATTAAGAATGAAACACTGCACTTTATACTGCATTCACCACAGTCTTTTAAAAATATGTGTGTGTGGTTTTAGGTGAATTGTAAGTTTTTTTAAAAAATCACTATCAGGCTTCTTCCCTCTTTTCCTGAGATACTATTTGTTATGTTGTTTTTAGTTATCCTGAGGACAAGAAACAAAGGACATTATTTTTAGATTTGATTCATCTTTCATAATGGAGACTCTAATTTGCCCAATAATAAAGCTTTAATCATTGCATGTTGCAAAGTTACAATTTTTATTTAATGCATGTTAAATATTATGGAATAGGTATTTTAAAGTCATTCAATTAATCAAATTTTGGGGGTCATTATAATCATCTACTTATTAAAACTTGAGTTTAATTATTGCTTTTAATATCTTAATATAAGACTCAATAGTGGTTTTTTAGCTTTTAAAAATGTTTTAAAAAGGTAACAAAAATAAAGCCACCAATATCTCCATAAGCCCCTCAAAAAGTCCCCTAAAAATATACAATGTAATAATGCAACCATTTGATAAAATTTCCTTAAATTTACAAATGTAACCTGGCACTCTTTCACATCCTGAACTGTCTAGCACCTATCAAGCAGAGATGGAAATGGCTACATTGGCAATTATGGTGCTCATAATCCTGCTTTGCTAGGTTCTAAGGGTAACAGTCTCCTCAAGGCACCAATGTCAGGCCTGCATAGTAAGTAAAGCACATAATTACTTACTAAAGTTAATTTCCGTTTGCATTCTAAATTTAGCATTACCTTAAAATTACCTGCATATGACTTTCTCCCTTGCTAGGCTATAGATTATCTCTGGAAAGAAATCTCATCTTTATATCCATAGAATCTAGTTCAATGTCTACTATGAAAAAAACTATTCAACAAGTTTGCTTATTTACTGAAGAAAATATCTTGTTCTTTGACTCTATTTAAATATGCGGAGTCTTAAAATGGCTCCCGAATCAGTACCAAAGGGTGTAACAACTTAATGGTGAAAGTGCAACTGATATCCCATAATTATTATATATGTTACAGACCTCATCAATTTAGCAATGAGATAGTCTTTACTTCTTTCCACATGGTCTCAAAGTTATTAATTTATCAAGACAATAAATATATATTATCCTGTAGTGTAGCAGTTAATTTTTAGATAGCTCCTTAGGCACATCTACCATTCAAACTGTTTTCTATATTTTATATTAGATCAAATACAAAAACAGATAATATAACTTGTAAATTAATGATTTGTTTAGAAGCTATGGCTCTACTAAATATATTTTAATTTGTTTAAAATCTTGGACTCATTAAGACGTAGGGAAGCGCACGGGTACATTTAGTAGAACCTAATTTCATTGAGTTTCATACTAGGTGCCAAGAAATTAGGTCATCCAAATATTTTGGAAATAAATTGAAACTAAATCAGCTGTTCCTTTTCTACCCATTATCTCATACTTTACTCAAGGCACCTACAATGAAACTTTAAAATTAAGTAGAGAAAAACTTACCTAGTTGGGATTTTGAATAATAGTTTGCCATTTGTCCACTGTTGCAAGACTGTCGTTTATGTCTTTTTGTTGACATTTCTGTGGTCTTCCATGGCGGTCTTTTTCTTTTGTTCAATTTGCTAAGAACGTCAGAACTATCAGGATTCTTGTCATAGTTAACACATTTATTTAATCTACTATTGTCAAGTTGGCCAGGAAATTTATCGGTTGAAGGACTATTTGTTTTAGCATTTTCTATTTCTTTAGATTGCTTTTTAAAAGAATTTTGCCTAGCAGAATGGGATCTTAAGGTAAAGCGCTTTGATTCTTCTATGTGAGTCTGATGATTAGTTCCACTGCCAATAGATTCAGGAGAGTAAATGATTGTATTTAGTTTAAAAGTATTTCTGTGTTCAAAATAGTTGATCTTCCTCAAAAATATTCTACAATCTTTTAAGGTTTTTGACCTCCAGTTATGTGGACATACATTTCCTAGTCTTGATCCCTTTTCAAAACCTTTTTGGCTGCAATTTGTTCCATTCTCCTTTGCTTCTGTCTTAAAATTATTCTCTAAATTAGCATGTGTTTTCAAGTCAGACATTGCCACCTTCTGTTGCAAAGAGTCATCTCTGATCTCAGGTGGCAAAATAAACTGATTATCTATTGTGTTTTTTCCTTGGAGTGGGATGTCAGCATTTGTTCCCCCCTCAGTCTTTTTTAAAAATTGATTCTGGCAAAAAAATCTTAAGTTCCTTCTTTTAGAGATCCAATCAACTGTTCCATGGTTGTGCGGCTTTCCCTCTCTTTTCCACCTTTCGTGCTGCAACCTCTTAAACTCAGTTCTTTTTAATCTAGCTAATGTTAAATTACTTCTCACATTTAACAGTGGAGAGCTAACTATTTTATGTAGTATATGCAACTTCCCTGCTGATTTTGAAGGAGAAGACAGTGCAAATTTTTTAAAGTGCTTTCTGAAGGGGCTAGTATTAAAATGAGAATATTTGGTCCCTAATTTAATTCCTCTGGTATTTATTACTTCCAAAGGGTTTCGAGCATTTGCTTTTCTAACTAGTGAAAGAGACTGTGTTTCTGTTGTTTGCATAAACCAGATACAGAGTTCATTCAAATCATACTTTTTCCGAAAAAGCATTTTTACAGGTGAAACTTCAAGTTCTAAAAGACAGGTTTCCAAAGGGTTTGCTATTTTGAAATTATCACTTTCAATGCGTTCTCTTTTTTTATGAACACAGTTTTCAGCTTCATCTCCACTCACTTGCACCCAAGCATTTGTTATTTGCTCAAATCTATTGTTTAATTCCTCTAATAAGGAATCATTTGAAGTAGAAGCAGCCCACCACCTGAGCAAAGGGTTTGATGAAATTATAGGGTCCAAGGATACTTCAGAAATGGGTATTAATTTGTTATCTTCCAAACACATTTTTGCATTCTTTGAATTTCTAAGTCCAGGGGTACCTTTTGAAGCTATTTTTATCCTTGACTGCCTATGTTTTTCCTTCTCACTTTTACCTTTCTGCAAATGGAGTTTATATGATTTACGGAGCAGAGTATTTCTATAAATAAGTGAGCTGGAAGATGCTAATGGATGTACGAGATGGAGAGATGGCTTTCTATCCCTAATAGAATGTCTCAAAGGTATAGCAGCAACCATACTTTTTGATCCATTCTTAAATATGTCAGCTTCAGTGTGCCTTGTGTCCATCTTATTGCATTGGTGATCATACTTTTTTTCTTCAGCCAGATTTTTCTCTAATATATTTTCTTGTTCTAAAGGAGGCAAACAGCTGCTAATACTTACTTCTCTCTCCTGAGGTGAAACTCTATTAATAGTCACAGATATGCCAGAGATTTTCACTTTTGCAGGTCTACCAGGCTTCCTAATTACTGCAAAAGGCTTCTGATTTGGTCGGATAATGTTCTTGGAAGGTTGAGGTATCACAGACTTGTTCTTGATGGGCCTAATATATTCAAAGCCAGACCCCAAGATCTCACTTTCAGTAGTCAAAGTTGAAATAGCACTTCTTTCACCTGAGTCAATTTTGTATTCTCTAATATTTCTGAGACTATTACATTCAGTTGGAAAATCAGCATTATTGCTGAAAGATATAACATTGCTTATGTTTACAGTTCCTTCAGAAACATGCCTTTTAGTTCTTCTTGATCTTCCATAAATAACAGTTACGGTAATACTCTTTTTATAGATACCTTCTTTCACTTCTGATAGGAGGGATTCTGGACTTTTCTTTCCAGTACTAGACGATTCATTTTGGCAAATGGTGATGTCTGTTTGATCGGTTTTAGGTTTTGGTGGTCTTCCAATTGGCCGCTTAATTTGTTTCACAACCTGGGGACCTATCTTTTTAGGTCTACCTGGTTTTCGTTTAAAAGATGAATCCGTATCATTGCTTGGATTTTCCTTAGGTTTGTCTTGTGGCTTATCACTGTTCACATCATCTATAAACATTGCAGGGGATTCTGTAGTTTCTTTTGCACAATTAAATTTGTTTAGTTCTCCCTGAAGAGTGTCACTACCATTACGATTAGAACTATAATTTTCAAAGTTAGGATCTGGGATATCCTCATTTGTTTCTGGTTGTTTTTCAATTGCATCATGACTTGGATATTTTTCAGAAGGAAGATCAGCATTTGACTTGGAAGTACCGACTGAAGTTAAAGTATATTTGACTCCTTCATTGCTTTTAACCTCAGATAAAAACATGAGTTTGATAGGACTAGAATAGCTGGAAAAAGAGCTTTCAATGGCCTCGTATTTTGCTGGCACATTTTGAACACCGGAAATCAAGCTACTCGTATCTAAAATAGATGAATTTTCTGGATTATCAAGTCTTTTGCTATTCAAATCTATTGTAGGTGTATGATTGCTTTTGATATTGCTGGCTGCTACCACAGATTTTGATAAACTCTGCTCTTTGCATGTCATTCTGCTTACAGTTAGAGTCATGTTTCTTCCTGCATCTTGATCTTTACCATCAATTTCTATCAATTTCTTGGATGTCTTACATCCTTCAGATAATGAGTGATTATTCCAAGACTTTTTGGCCATATTTATTGTATCTTCCAAACGTTCCACAACAACTTGTAAATTGGAATTCATTGCAATTTTGTTTAGATCTATATTGTGTGAGCTTTCAATTTGAGTATTTTTCACTGGATCTTTTTTTTTTGCAGAATCAGAAATTTTTTTGGCCTTAGGGGATTTTTTGAAAACATAATTATTTGTTACATATATAGAATACCATCCTGGGGGCACAATATGTCGTTTAGTTCTGCTCAAAAGTCCAGGAACATCACTTTTCAAAGGAGTTTTGGTATTCTCCAGTTTTGGATTCTTCCTGTGATTTTGCAAAAGTCTTTTCCCAGCTGCAGATTTCTCCTGTAATTTTGTTATGCTCATTTTCCCAGGGGAAGTTGTCTTAAAGCTTTCTGAAAATGCATCAAAAGCTAAGTTAGTTTCTAAACTATGAAGAGGTAGTTGCAATGACTGCAATGCACAATCTGGTGAAAATGTTTCTGCATGATTATTTTCTTGCAAGCTTTTAGAATTTTGTAAAGACCCTTGGCAATGACAGAATTCCTCTCTGTCCATTGAAAATATCTCATCGTTGCGTGTCAACTTCCTTGAATTTTTTTCAGTATATCTTTTTCTTACAAAATTTTCATCAAGACTGGCAAGTTCTCTTTTTATTTGCAAAGACTGCCTTCTAAACGTGGGTGAATCAGGAGAGTTGTGCACTGAAAGTAAAGTTTCTTGACGCTTTCGAAATCTTGTCTGAATAATTTTATTCTCTACCTTTTTATCATGTTGACTCAGCAATTCCATAAAACTGTAATCACTGGCCTTGGCATTATGCAAGAGAGAAGCTATTAAATCTCTTAATTTTAAATCATTATCTGTATTACAATCACTGCTAGATAATTTTACAAGGTTTCCCATATCTGTAGTTTCTATTGATTTTAATTTTTCATTAATACGATCCATTAAATCTTGAAAAATTACAGTAGTTTCACCTTTTTCCTGATTTGTAGTACAATTACCACTGCCTTCCAGGAGCAAAGAATCCGAGTTGCTGAATTTTTTAGTTTTATGTATTTTACCTTCATGATCAGTCTTGTCACTGTTTATTTCTGCTGGTGTGAGAGAGGGAGGCTGGTTAATGTTTATTTCAAGTCTGTTATTTTCTAAGGCTGAGAGCTCTGAGACAACATCTTTTAATTTTTCAAATCCTTCCGTCTGTACAGGTGATAATGGTGGGGGTGATGGACTTCGAGATCTACAAACATCCTTAAGACTGACTGAAACATCACATATGTCCCTTGATGAAAGAGGAGTGTGAAAGGTTGATTTTGTAGAGTGAATGTTTGGTAATAGTCCAGAACAGCACCTGTGAGAATTATAACTGTTTGCAATTCCTCTATTCACTACTGTCATAATGTGTTCAATAGTTATAGTTTGGCAAGATAAACAATGTAAATCTTTAATACAGACTGGCAGAGGCACAACACCAGGGCTTTGTCTTTCATTTTGTAAATACCCTCTTTCTGCCAGCCTATATTCACAACTACAGAATAGACCATGTAAATCATCTTCAATTAGGGGCTTTTGAGATTCTGAAGACACAGTATATGATGTATTACAATAGCAAAGAGAAGCAGCATTTTGCTCTTGGACTAGAAATTTCAACATGGCCAAAACTTGTTGCTGGTGATGTATGCACAAAGATTCCAAAACTTTGCTTAATGCTGATTTTCCTTTTTCCATTTTAGTAGCTTCCTCTGATTTTGCATCAACAGTTGAACTAAAAATAAAAATCAAACAAAAAATGAATTACAGCAAAAATACCAGTATTATAAGGAGTTATAATTTTAACAGAGTTTGAACAAAAGAAATTTTGGTATTGTGGGACTCCTAACTCCTATAGAGCTGCAACAATGACATCTTGATTATCATTCAGCAAAAATATAATGAAGCACTGATGATAATTAATTTCCTATGGCAAGCATAATAGTCAAAAGAAAGCCCTAGTTTTAGGATACAAAATCTGATTAAAGATAGGATTATATTTACAGATTGCTAATGTTTAGTGCTTTGGATGTACTAAGAATATTTAATGAAAGTGCTTCAGAAGGAGTTACATTTTTATAAAGTAGACATTTTAGAAGTTATTTTGATAATTATCAATCTGATTTAGTGCAAATAAGAAAAATAAGATGTAGGAGAAAACTTTAAAATATTTTTTCAAGGTAGTGAAATAAAATTATTAATAAAAGAAATCTTTGCATACTTACAAGGAAAATTAAAGAATTTGGATTTCATATAAATAACAGAGTATCTTTTCTAAGATTAAGCTGCAGGCATTTTAACCTAATAATAAAAAAAATTTAAGCTATTTAAAAATAAAATCTATTTTGAATTGATTTTAAATACTAAAGTAATTACATGAAGACTAAAGGCATTACTTACCTAATTATCTAATTTCAAATGCTGGAAAATGTCCCACTGAAGAAACTAATATACATCTAATTTTAACTAAGACTCAGGATTACTTAGCAACCAAGGCAAAAGTCTACAAAAAATTTTTTAATCCAATACCAGCAGCAAGAAGAATAAAATGTATAAAAGAATTCTGTTTCAGAAAAGTATCTTTTTAAATTAAACATATCACCAAACTCTGTACATGAAAATAGCCTCCCATTCATGATTTCTTATGTTTGCTATTATTGTTAGTAGTTCCTGGTTTGTAGGAATTTTATTTAGGGCTGGAATTAGGATATACTGATTATGAAGTGCTACAGAAGACTGTATTTTGTTTAAATAAAGGGTTATTATATTCATATATATTAAAATTAAAGGAATTTTTAAATGAAAAATGAAATTAAATTTATTTTGCTCATTAAAACTGGCTTGTATCACAGCTAAAGATGCAATATTTCATCTACATTTAAAAAATATTACGTTATTTAAGAAGCAAAAACACCAAAGTAAATTTTGAACACTAGATCAGAAGTTTTCTAGAAAAATAACTCTACTAGATTCAACCAATATTTCACCAAAACTAACATGTGGTTTGACAAAAAGCAGTTATCAAAGTGAGAAAAGATGTGAAATTGATAATAAAATGTTTTAAGTCCACAGACATGACCCCAATATCCTTTCCTTTCTGGGGAAAAAAAAAAAATATATATATGTATATATATATACATATATATATATATATATATATATATATTTGTAAATTTTATCACGTTTGGGAGTAAATGATGGAACTGATTCTCAAGATTCACTATTAGGTAATTCAAAAAATATATGGAGAACAAGGACATTAGGAAATGTTAACTATCAAATATGAAGATATATGATATTATTCTCTTTTCCAGCAAAGTAAAAATTGTAATTTTCATATAAGCAAAAGAAAACCCAAAAACGTTCTGATAGATGCACTTCAACAGTTTCTTTAAAGTTATGCTATGGGCTATTAAACATACCTGTTACTAAATAATTAAAGAGATTTTATGTTTCTTAGAAAAATACATTGCACCATATTTTAAAGATTAATATGCTTTCATAACACTTCCTCAATGCTTAAATGTTTTATCTGTTAGTAAGTCAAGTATAGAAGTAGAAATAATTAAAACTAATGACGTGTTAACTATTCTGAAAACCACAAGATTTTTACATCTCTTCTGAGATTTCAAGGAAGTCTAAACTTTAAAAAGGTTTCTTATTCAGTTTATTACTTTTATTTTTATTTTTTCAGTTTATTACTTCCAATAATGGAAATTCCAAAATACCACAGTGGTCAGTAATTTCCATCTAATGGTATATGAAGAATAACTTCATAAAGTTACTAACTGGATATTCAAGTATTAGATTATATCTGATACACACATATCAGATATTAGAGAACTAAATTCTCAAACTATAAAATTCCGTAATACTTTTATTTGGCTCCAAATTTTTTCTTTTCCATCTTTTTTGCAGTTTAGAGACTCAAAGAACAATCTAATATGAGTAAATAATAGTTGAATACACATAAACCTCCAAACTAGACTCTATTCTCAAGTGATTATATGTAAAGGTACCATAATCATATCTTTCACAGCTCCCTTGTTTTTAATGTTAAAATTTTTTCTAACCTTTTCCTGTTAGATTTACAAACCAAAACACCCTGCCCATTTTTTGTATGTTACTATCAGTTTTGCCCATTGCAAATTTTGTTGTTGAAATAGTTCTTTGGAGAAAGTCAATTTCTCACAGCAATAAAAATAAAATTCATTCCTATAGTGAATCAAAAAAGTCAGTGTAGTCAGTTTTTTTCTTTTCTTTCTTTTCTTTTCTTTTACTGAATGAGTAAATCAATCACACACCAACAGTGTTGTAAATTTAAGTGCAAAAGCATTGAAGTGCTTTACTACAAATTACAACCTAGAAACACGTTAACTGAACAATTAAGATTCATACAATCAGATTTAGATATATAACAACACAAAGTAGGAACAGAATTACAGTACATTTACAACACAAGACAGATACATGAATTCATTAGAAAATATTGTAATAAATAATTCATGAATTATAGTGCAATTGATTTATGCATAAATATAACTAATTGCCTAACAATCAGTTTATATTAACAAAATCTGTCAAAATCAAGGCAGCCACAGAGTTTTACTAAATTACTGCGACAATGGAAATACTGCAATTAAAAAACAAATACAAGTATTTGTACTGTAAACAACTAAAAAAATCAGTCTCACTAAAGTTAGTATACAATTTAATATAAAATTGTCATTAGCTACCAGAAATGGTTTAAACAACTTTACTGAGCAGTAGTTTTCTAAAAACAGAGGCACTGTTTTTTCTTTTCCTTCTTTTTTTTTTTTTTTAAATATAAAATACTTGAGGAACATTCAAATAAGTAGAAAGCATATAAGGGTTGCTTTCACCTTCATTAAAAGTCTGCTGAAACTGGATTTTTCATAAAACTGTCAATTAATAAGTAGTAACTGGTAACTAAATTTATAAAGTACTTTGAAAGTTTAACATAAAGAACATCTTAATAGAATCATTGGGGAGAAGGGGAACCCATAAATTTCCCTGCCTTTCCTAGTTTGTATAATCAAAAGTTAACTCAATAATTAGAAACATTTTGTTTCTTTTAAAAGTTATGGGTTGATCATTACCTATAAACTATCAAAAAATATTTAATTTACTATTTCTGACCAAAAATAAATAATACAAATACTAAATGCTGCAAATTAACTATAATATTACCTATAAAACTACTGATCACTGTGAAGTCAATAGCAAAATGATCCCTGATTTTATGAATCCTGTAAAGTTTTTGGTCAGGTCATCTTTTAAATGATATAAAAGTGTTCTGTAAGTATCCCTTTTCTATAAACTTCTCAATCAATTTATTAATGTAAATATAGTGTGAGGAATAAAAAAGCTCAATATAAATATTATGTAATGCATTCAGGCCCCCAAATTTTGCAAGTAAAATTCTGTATAAAGAGGTCAATAAAATTGTGTTGAAACATTTACTTTATCTTTTAACTGTGTTTTTCAATGGGGGGGGGAGGGGAAATATATTAAATAATCCAAGTTCTGGCCCTCACAAAATATGGCTTAATTCTTTAAAAAGAAAGATGACCCTGACATCTGCTGTTTTGCAATCCGTTATGTATACTTACTTGGAAAAAAACAAAAACAAAAACAGAGCAAGAGGATTCATACCCTAGTATGCAGGTAACATTAAGCTGAAGAGGGTTCAGTGTAGCTCTAAGAGACCAAATAACTACTTGGTTGTGTAGCTTCCCACTCTTCAGTTTCTTTAAACATATGTAAGCAGTTTTTAAATGTAATAGCTGAAAATCTCTTTAGTATTACATGTATATGAGATTATTAGTTACACACAAACACAAGTGTAAAAACACAAGTATTTGACAAGGTGCACTTATTTTTTAAATTCAGCTTTAAGTATTCCTTTTGGACTTAGGAAAATTGGCTTAGAAAAATGATCAGAACCTGAATTTTAACAGAGAAAGGGGCACTCGGAGAATTCTGAATATATGAAGCAAATCCCCATTCTTTATATGGAGGCACATGCTTTATAACATTTTACCACTGCATACTCCATAAATCCAACATGGATACTCTGAACCACATTTTAAAACTGCTATATAAAAATTATTGGTCTCTCTTATGAGTCTGTAAAAGTTAAAATGCACTGCCCAGCTTCTAACTACCCAATTAGTAGAGTTTACATTACTGAAAGTTCAAAACAGCTTCAGTGTTAAATATCTGTAAATCTATTCAAGACCCTGAACAAACTGCAAATTTGGTTATTAGCAAAATGATAATGTATCGCCCACCAAAATGAAATCTGTAATTCATTTTGATAAACTGAAAATGTTTTGAAATGTCACAGCAGCAAATATATTAAAGTTACACTGAGGTTTTTCAATAGTAGGAGTGTGTCACAATCCTTAAAATTTAAAGTAGTCATAACATCAACTAACCAGCACATTTAAACCAAAATTATCATTCTCAAGCTTTTTCTGTGCACATTATAAACATGCTCTAAGTTGCATTCCAACTTTCTTTTCTAACCTTACACATTAGCTTATTTTTCAAATGAAAAACAAAATTAAATTATTTTAATAATTAAATTTAAATTACTTTTTGTTCTTAGTATTCCATCTTATATTAAAGGATTCTATAGCTGCTGGGGTTAACTATGTGTCAGTTTTCTTAAAAAGTATATACCTTATAAACCCCAACTTCCTGCAAATCAACTATTAAATGATAAATATTAAATTTCATTATACATATCATTTAAGGTTTTCTTTTCTATTCCTGGAGGATGCACTTGAGTGCATTTCATATTTCATAGAATACACTGTAGTGTACTAATACTGTATATATTAATTTTTCTTAGTATGGAGATAGCTGTCTATTTAAACTTTGATTGGTTGTCTGATATACTTACAATAGCCATAAGTATATTATGTAAAAATTTTTACGAACTATTAATATCATATTTCCATTATAAGATGGTTCAACTGAATGGCTGGAGTGGTCTTTCACCAATAAAAATGTTTCACTCGACAATTACTTGTTTTCCCACAACGCTTTATGCTATTGACTACTAAAGAAAACCTGAATCTTTTCCACCTATTTATACAAGGATTAAATACAAACTATCAGAATTAAGTAAGCAACTATATAAATCTGTCCACAGTGAAAACCCTGAATAAAACTTTTTTTCAAAAGGCATGTAAGTGGTTTTTGAACTGTAAAATTTCATGTCTCCTGTCAGAGTGAGCATCTGTAATTCCCACGTGTGTATACAGACACACAAATACACACCTGTGCACATACTCACACACACGCAAACACACACACACACACACACACACACACACACACACACACACACACACACAATCTTCCTAACAAGTAATCTACACAGGCTTGCTGTTTTTGCAGCTGCCAGTCCCTGAATCTGTCATATTATATAACCCAGTGTCTGGTAATCGGAGTTTCTTCTTCGGAGGAGTCTTCAGTGTTCCAGATCTTTCTTTTACCTTGTATTCTAAAGTGCTGTGAGGTACCCCATAAATTCCTTGTGCTTTGGAAACACTCATCTTTCCGCTCATTACCATTGCAATAGCCTCTTCCATTATTTCATGATCATATTGGCGATAACGGCCACGTTTTTTCCTGGGCTGCTTATTATCTTTTCGATCCAATCCATCTTCAGTATTTTCAGAGGTTCCATCAACTGTTCCATTTTTAGAATTAAGACACAAAGGAGAGAGGTCCCCATGTAGAAAATAAGAGTCAACACTTGAGTGAGTTACAGGCCCAGAACATTCTACTTTGTTCTGTTTAGGGAGTATATTTTTCAGTTTTTGGAGAGCTGATCCTTCTAGGACTGGAGGAGAGGTTTTGGAAACTTGATACATAACATCCAGCAGACCAGGACCATCAGGTTGTGGTTTTGAAACAGAACTTACTCGGAGCTGAGGAATTTTTAACTGTACAGTAGGATGTGAAGTTTCATATTGTAGACTTTCATTTTTTTCTTTAAATTGAGTAACCATTTTCTGTAGAGTTAACTGATGGAGGTAACTGGAAGCTGTTGGGAATTTTAATTCTGAGGTTTCAAGTAGATTGAGTTTACTTTTTTCTGTGCGCTCTGCTTGAGCTCTTGCCCACAAGGCTACCTTTTGCAGCACTGCACAAGTTTCTTTACTGTCTTTATATGAGTAACTATCATTGAAATCTCGAGTTTTGTTTTTAAAAGATGCAGGCTTCCCTGCTGGTAAGGCTTCTAAGTGGAGAAGTAAAGTTTTTTGAGGTATGCCATAAAGTATGCCTGCTTTATTTATGTCCAGTGCTCCAGACTGAATGTCTTTCAAAGCTTTTGAGAGCAAACCATCTGCAAACTCAGCACTTCTTTCCACATAGTCCTCTCTGTTTCTGTGTAGTCTCCTGGATGGATGGAATGAAACGATGGTAAACTGATGCATGAGAGACTCTCACACAGCTATGGAAGGGAAGGGTCCACTCCTTTATTATACTCCTTGCTTAGGTAACATCACTGCTTATGACTCTTTTTAAGTCTGTGAGATGTAGTAGTTACTCCTTATCAAAGCAAACGCTACAGTCCTGGTAGGACAATGTGTCAATCATACGGTGGCCTCAACAGGCAGACCTTCCAAGAACATAAAATCCTAACTCAGTATTTGTAAAAATATTCTCATGATGTTGCTATTCCTCTGACAGATGCTTGCAGAGCAATACTTATAATTTTTATTTGTACAATTAGAGTTCCATTATAAAAAATACCCAAATCCTAAAGGAGTTTTTGTTAGTAGAAACGTGACGTTACCGCTAAACAAGTAATAAAAGAGTCAACCCCTTTAAAGGAAATTTGTAGCAGCAAGAATATTTCCAAACACAAACATCCCATATTTCCACAAGACTAATGTTTCTCTAGACAAAAACTTAAAATTTGAAACAAGTAGACAAGGTATATTTGGGTAAAATAATTTGATACTATAAATGTTATCTCTATTTCAAACATATCATTGTAATTTTCAAAGTTTCTCAAACAGAAGCTAACTGTACCTTAAGACTCAAAAGCTACTACAGTCTTAGCTGAAACAAATTACACTCTACATCGAAGATTTAAATGTGACAAAAAAGCTTCCTATGCAGTTTGTTAATGGGAAGATGCAAAAGTTACTAAATAAAAATCCAAAAATCCAACAGAACAGCATTTCACTGCTAATTATTTTCACTGCTAATTATTTATTTAATTAATGAGAACTTTGAAAGCATGAAAGGACTTTTTGTGGTGCTTACTAGATATATATTATTATATATATTATATAAAGTTTGCCACCACACCTAAAGCACAGTGAAAAAAATGTAATTATAAGCTAACTGTAAGAATTAGTAAGTACAGTACTTTTAAAATTTGTTGATTGTTTTAAAAAAATTAAATAGTGAAATCACATATTTCCCTTAAAATTGCCTCCTGAGTACTGAATTTTAAATTTTCTTTACTCGTCCTGCTTCTTGGTTTGTAGTCTATGGTTAAGTTGGTAGTTCATTTTAGTAACATGAACTAAAGTTTGGTGATTGTTCTGATAACTTTTCTTTAACAGAAAGAATAAAAAAGAAAGAGAAAGGACGAATGAAAGGTATGAGAGACACACACTTATGAGTGACAAAAATTCTGGAGGAAAGCTATATATGTCAATCTACTCAAAGTAGTATTAAGAGTTCTCTGTAGAGATAATTTTATATTAATATTAAATTATATTTCCTAGATATTGCTTACCCAGCCATTGAATTTTCAGAAGAAGGATCACATATGGATGACTCTTCAGATTTTATGCTGGTTTTCTTTGTAGAGAGATCTAACACTCCATCCCCTATAATTTTTGCAAGAGAAAAAACTTTATATTTGTGACAAATAGGTAATCCTTACATTTTAACATTCATATTTTGCTGATCTACTAATTCATGACCTAAAAATTAACACCTGTATTTGACATGTGGCCATTACCAACTCATTTGGTGGTTTTAGCAACAGGACATGACTGGGAAGGCACTACATAGGAAAAAAGAACAGAGAAGGAGCTGGCATATCGTAAGTGATATGAAGAAACAAACAGGCTATGATACAAAAGCTGTTTAAAAGCAACACTTGGTCACCTTTCCCACTGTTGTGCAGTGAACAGCCATTTAACTGCTTATCCATGATTTTTTTTCTATTCAAGGCTGCCCAGATGATGCTCTGAGAAAGTAGGAATGATGTAAGTTGTACAAAACAGAGACCACAGAAAAAAATGATGATGAATAAGAGAACAATAACTAGCATTTACTAGGACTAGCAATATGTGGAACATATACTTTGGGTAGTAAACTGTGACTCTTATGTATAACCAATGTATTTTTAGAATTCAGTGTAAAATTTTACAGTTTTAAATAACTGAAACATAGAACAGTTGAATCACTGTCTATATAATATAGTGTTTATATCTGTTACTGAATGAAGACATAACCAGTAAGAATATGACATCTTAGGAAAAATAGCCTGTTAGAAAACAACTGCTTAAGTATTTATTAAAATGTAGTTATTTTTATTATTGTTATAATATTGAATTTCCATAAATAAAATCAATGATTCAGACATGTTAATCTGACAATTCTGAGGGTCAAAAAGAATAAACATAAACTATGAATTGAAAACACAGCACTCAGTAATACTGTGAATATTTCTTTACTGATAGTTAAAAAACTGAAAAGTTATAAAGAATCATTATAAGAAAACATATGTCTAAAAAATATACTAAAAAATTCAAGCTGGTTTAAAAAAAATTCAACTGGGTTTTATTGTTACCATATAAATTCATCTAACACTTAAGTGCCCTGCAAGATACAAATACAGGAAAATAAAACAGTCTCACTCATAACCTATTATTATTATGTATAATTCAATAATAATTTTATGGAGTGCTTACTATGTGCAAAGCACTATTTTAGGAATTTAGAAGCAGCAGTAACAAAGGTATAAAAATAAAAAGTACTAACTGTCATGGTACCAACCATGACCAACCAAACATGTTACCTGGGGGAAAGCTTCTATAAGGAACAGTTTGTGCAAAGGTTGTGATACGGAATCATTTCTAAAATGTTTGTGGAATAGCAAAGAAGCCAGGGTGGCTGGAGTGGAGTAACCCAGGCTGAGTGAAATGAGATCAGAAGTGTAGGAAGGCAGGAGCGCCTGGGTGGCTCAGTCGGTTAAGAGGCTGACTTAGGCTCAAGTCATGATCTCGCTGTTCGTGAGTTTGAGCCCCACATCAGGCTTTGTGTGGACAGCTCAGAGCCTGGAGCCTGCTCCAGATTCTGTGTCTCCCTCTCTCTCTCTGCCCCTTCCCTGCTTGCACTCTGTCTCTCTCTCAAAAACAAATAACGTTAAAAAGAAAGAAAGAAAGAAAGAAAGAAAGAAAGAAAGAAAGAAAGAAAGAAAGAAAGAAAGAAAGAAAGAAATGTAGGAAGGCAGATCACATTAGGCCTTATAGGCCATAGTAAGAAATTTCTATTTTACTTTGAGAGAGACAGGAAAGGAGGATTGGAGTATTCTGAGCAGAAGACTGACACAATTTTAATTTATACTTTTAAAGGATTAATCTGCTGTGGTGAGAATGGACTGCAAGGGGTTAAGGGTGGAGGAGGGAAACCTGTTGGGAAAGTGGTATGATACTTCTCAACTCTGGGCTTACACACTTCGTTAGTTTCCTCTGTTAGAATACTCCTAATCCTCTCTTTCTATCCCCACACTCCTAATTCTCACCAAATCTTACTCTCAATCATTCAGGACGCAACTTGGATTTGGTTGGTTGTCATTGTTCTAGGTTCCTATACCTGCAACACTACATTATTTAGCACTTAGCATGCTATATTCTAGTTGCTTATATACTTACCACTGTTGGCCATGCAGACTCTAAGCTATGTGAAGGCAAAGACCATGTCTATTTTATTCAGCCAGATATCCCCACTGCCTAGAATAGTGCCTGGCACACAATAAGTGTTCAGTAAATACTTGCTGAATAGAATTTGGAAGAATTAAAAGGGGGAGACTGGACAAGTAAACACAGAATATGGTACACAGTACCTTAAAAAATTGTTAAGTGAAGCATCTCATCCCATGCTACCCATGAAGCTCAATTTTTTATGCTTTGTCTCCAACTCAACTCAACCCTCATACTTCCTGTGTCCCTAACTACTTGCAGTTCCTCAAACATGCTATGTGGTGTCAGGTCTCTCAAACTGCAGTGCATGGTTCCCTCTGCCTAGAGTGTTCTACCTTTTCAACTTGTCAAACTCCTACTCATCTTTAAAGATCCACATGCTCCCAAGCAGAAGCAGATTTTTGTTTCCCTTGTGTCAACAGCATGCTATAACACTTATGACACTGTCTTGTAATAACTGACTTATAGATCTTTTTCTCCCATAAGACTGAATTCCTCAGGCCAGGGACCTATTTATTTGTATTTCATAAAGAATAGAGTGCTGTGACCTACTGAAAGAAGAAAGAGAGAAATGTCCTTTCCTTTACTATCTCATTTCTCTTCTTCAACAACTAAATTTTGCTAACTCAAGACCTTATAAAATCATTTTCTTCAAAAAATCATTACTACCTAATTTATATTCAAATGTAACACTGAATTCATTAGTTTTGATTCTGCTCCTGTTTTATGTAGTTTGTAGCACATAAAACATGCTCTCCGTAAGTCTGTTATTCCTAGTCAATGTTACAAAATGAATTAATGAAATTTCTCCAATTCTAAACTCTTCTAACAAAAGTAACACCAACAATAAATGAGTTAATTAAAAAAAAACAAAAAAACAAACAAACAAAAAACTCTTCTAGACTTTTGATATGGTTGATTTAAAGTTAATTATTCCACAGCCCAGAAATAAGAAAAGGAGATACAAGGAACTCCTCTTCCTCCTTTACATTAACTACGCAAACTAGGTTGTTGCTCCCTAGCTAGGGCAATAAAGGCATTCTTGTCCTTTTTGGACCACTCCTAGAGACAAGGACCTGGCTGGAGATAATTTTAAGGATGAACTAGACCTAAGTCCTGTTCCATCTTTAAGAGAGCTACCCAAATCAGGCTTATACTCCTGATTCTTCTTTTTTCAAAACTCTAAACAGTGACCAGAGTGAGAAATGCTTTAATTTTTTTCCCCCACAGCCTTGTCCCCATCCTAGGGTACCTATGTTGAACGTTTTGCTTTAAACGTATTTGAGAACTTAAGGAACACATTATAGTCTGTTATCCAGTTAAAATGGCAAATATACTCCTTCAGCATATTTCTGTCACACAGTAAAATCACTCAATCAATGAACACTTATGTAGTGAATACAGGATACATAAATATATAAGTAAAGAATTTTTAGAAAAATTTTAGTTATCACAGAAAATCTCACTTTTTGTTAGCAGTGCCTTGGTCTATACTAAAGTATTTTGCTGATATCATGACTCCAGTAGCTCAAGAGCTAGAAAAACCATAAAGAGTCACCTCTAGGATTGTCCAAATTAGAAAAGCAAAAACAAGAAAAGGAGAGAGATAGCTTGGGAAGAATGACAGAAAATGAAAAGATCAGGAATGGGGGGTAAAGGGGATTTTCTTGCTCCTGCTGCTGATTTAGATCTAGCTGTAGTGATAACATCTAGAAGAATCACTCCTTCAGAATGGAGTTAGCACACCATAACTAGATTGTCTTGTGTGTATATATTTCCAAAGTACTAATAATTAACTTGATGGATAAAAACTAAGTACTTATTATGTATGCTCTAGGGCAATATAAACTAAGTAGAAGACAGACTGAAATTTATTTACCATTCAACTATTGGCAGGTACATAAGGTTGTTTTCGTTTTACACTATTACAAACTATATTGAAATGAAAATCCTTCTAAATGCTTTCTTGTGTTCATGTATAAGAATTTTTCTAAGTTATACACTAGAAGTATAAGTGCCGGACTTTACAGTTTGAACTTTAGTAGATATCACCAAATTTCTTTCCCACATCCTTGACAACACTTGGTGGTGTTGAGATTTTTAATTTTTGCTAATTTGGTAAGAAAAGCAAGTTGCAGGAGTAAATTAACAACAGTGCATTTAGTATGCATTAATGCGAACTTCTAAAGCACACAAAAAGATTTTGCTTATTAATGTATGAATAGGTATTATCAGGGGTTGCTTCCAAAAGCAAACAAAAGGATGTGATAGTTCCTTAAGAGAAAGCATATCAGAAGCAAACATGATCAAATAACATATTATTAGCTCTGGGTGACAGGAACATGACTATTATACTGTATATTTCTATACAATTGAAAATTTCCTAATAATAAATACAGATTATTTCCATTTACTAGTATAGACTGGGTCTGAACATTACAGTTTACTTATTGTCGATCAAACACTAATATGACATGTATAGAATTAAAGAGGGGCCAGTGTAATCGTTCAACAAGGTCAGGTAAACTGTATATATTATACTACAAGAGATAACTTTTTAAATGGACCAATGCTTGAAAAACTGAAATCATGACTAAACTGGGCAATTTTTTGATATAAACACTTTACTGGGTTAATTTTTTTAGAATTCACCTTCTTTTAAAATCAAGATTTGAATTTTCATTAACAGATTTTCAGTTCTGTATTTTCATGCAAATTCCTGATCAAGGATCTATTCAAAGGAGACAAATGCAACTGTTATAACATAGAATTTTATTTCACCACTCCAAGGACACCATTCTTTCCTATCTCTAATCTTATGGCTTTTGTCCATTCTTCAAGGTATGCTCTGTGTTCTCTTGGCCTGGCTAACTTCTACACATCCTTCAGAATCATCCCCTCAAACATTTTTCTAATTTTCCCCACAACATACAATACCCTTTGTATTCTTCTATACTGTACTTATGACATATTATTATAATTTGCCTAATTTAGCACCTAAACTCCAATAGAGGAGTTGGTAAGTATGTTTGGAATCTATTTAAGATTTATATTGAATTAAGCATAATTACCTGGCTGATTTTCTCACAATACCCACTCCCTAAGCCAGGGCCTGAAAGCAACAGTACTCCAATACTTATTCACGGACTCATCAATGACTCACTCAATTTTGTCATAATAATAAGCACTGCATACAACGGACTCTAACAAAATAGTCATGCAATCAATTAACTTTGTTCAGCCACTCAGAAAATGACAACACAGTCAAAAGGTTGATATCTATATGGAAGAGAGGGTTAGCTTCACATAGAGAAACTCTGCTTAAGATAAAGAGGCTAAGAATGGTTTTCAATCAATTTCTATATTCGTTAGGTTCTAATAATCATACAGATTTTTCTTCAGAAATTATTGTCAAGACTGATGATCATTAATCAATTAATTGTGAATATTACGTACATTAAAAACATATTTATTAACTCCTCACAACACTTTGGGTCTTCAGTTGCTATACAAGGCAAATCATAAAGCTCAGTCCATATTGGAGTATGGCATGGGTCTTTGAAGCCACGTTATTTATCACCAATATTAAATATATAAACATTAGTAAGATTCAGTTCACGAAGACAAGTTAATTTTTTTTTTGAGAGAGAGAGAGAGAGAGAGAGAGAGAGAGAGAGAGAGTGAGCGAGCATGAGCAGGAGAAAGGGATAGAAGGAGAGAGAATCTGAAGCAGGTTGCATGCCCAGAGTTGGACACAAGGCTCAATCCTATGACCCTGGGATCATGACATGAGTCGAAATCAAAAGCCAGACACTAAACCAACTGAGCCAACGAGGCACCCCAAAGCAAGTACACTTTAATGAGAGGAGACAATATCACATAAATTTTAAATTCAAAAAAATTTTTTAATATTTATTTATTTTTGAGAGAGAAACAGCATGAGCGGAGGAGGGGCAGAGAAAGGGAGACAGAATCTGACGCGGGCTCCAGGTTCTGAGCTGTTAGCGCAGAGTCCAATGCGGGGCTCAAACCCACGGACTACAAAACCATGACCTGAGCCGAAGTCGGACGCTTAACTGACTGAGCCACCCAGGTGCCCCGAAAATATCACATAAATTTTATATTGCCTAGAGGGAAGAATATTCCAAATGAAATTTCACAAAAATGGTAATTACTAGCAATAAAAATTTCATCAAAATCACTGCTACTTAACATTTAATAATGCTTGATGCAAACTGCAAACCTATGTTAATAAATACCTTAATGTTATTTCTACCTTATGTCTCAGATCACTTCTTATCTATCTCCCTAAATGGGTCTTGTCTTTCTTTTCGCCCTTCAATGTATGGTCCTAGTCAGCCTTTGGCTCTTTCTGGTCTTTTCTTCCTGTACTCTCTAGGAGATTCCTATGATTTAAATTATTAATTTATTCATATTCAGCTGACTTCTAGAACATATTAGTAACTCACAAAAAATCTAAATATATAAAACCAATATTTTTCTTTAGTGCAAATAAAGTATGCAAAAACAAACAGCATTACCTGTCTTACCCCATTTAGTGCTTATACAACCCAATATATTAATAGGTTTTATAAATTTGCAAATTTTAATGGTAACATTGAAAGTGAAAGGCAGGTAAGGGGCGCCTGGATGGCGCAGTCGGTTAAGCGTCCGACTTCAGCCAGGTCACGATCTCGCGGTCCGGGAGTTCGAGCCCCGCGTCAGGCTCTGGGCTGATGGCTCGGAGCCTGGAGCCTGTTTCCGATTCTGTGTCTCCCTCTCTCTCTGCCCCTCCCCCGTTCATGCTCTGTCTCTCTCTGTCCCAAAAATAAATAAAAAACGTTGAAAAAAAAATTAAAAAAAAAAAAAAAAGAAAGTGAAAGACAGGTCAATTATCTTGCCCACAATCATACAGTTGTAAGTAGTGAAAATGCCATTCAAATTCAGGCAGCCACGTTCTAGAGTCTGCCTTTAACCAAAATTCTAATCTGTGATGTTTTAACAAAACAGATTATAATGTTGGCAATGGTGTAATAAGCTTGCATGGTCAAACACTACTAGCTCAGGAACACAACGCTTTTGGAAACATAGCAATATGTTATCAAAAAGCTTAAAAATGTTTACACATTTTGGGGTGCCTGGGTGGCTAAGTCAGTTGAGTGTCCGATTCTTGATTTCAGCTCAGGTTGTGATCCCAGGGTTGTGGGACTGAGCCCCACGTTGGGCTCTGCACTGAGTGTGAAGCTTTTTTGTGATTCTCTCTCTCTTCCCCTGCCCCTCTCCTCTGCTAGCGCACTCTCTAAAATTAGAAAAACTGCTTCTTGGCCTTAAAAAAAAATGCTCACACTTTTTTAGGCATTTTAAGAAAATATTTAACGTGAAAATGTTTTCATGTACAAAGACAAATGAAAGATTTCAATATGACTGATAAATGTAATTTTTTTACAACCATAAATATTTAACAAATAGTTATATAAATTATGGTACTTTCACTTGCTTGAGAATTAGGTCCAACATATCCATTAAGGTAATTAATAAAATATGGACGGGGCGCTTGGGTGGCTCAGCTGGCTGAGCATCTGACTTCAGCTCAGGTCATGATCTCGTGGTTTGTGCGTTCGGGCCCTGCATCAGGCTCTGTGCTAACAGCTCGGAGCCTGGAGCCTGCTTTGGATTCCGTGTTTCCCTCTCTCTGCCCCGCCCACACTCACATTCTCTCTCTCTCTCAAAAATAAATTAAAACAAAACAAAACAAAACAAAACATGGAACACTGCAACTGCTATTATAATGTTTTTAAAATGTAGGAGATAAGGTGCCTCGGTGGTTCAGTCGGTTAAGTGTCCAACTTTGGCTCAGGTCATGACCTTGTGGTTTGTGGATTCAAGCCCTGCATTGGGGCTTTGTGCTGACAGTTCAGAGCCTGGAAACTGCTTTGGATTCTGTGTCTCCCTCTTTCACTTCCTCTGCTCATGCTCTGCCTCTCTCTCTCTCACACAAAAATAAGTAAACATTTTTTTAAAAAAAAAGGTAGGATATAAACTTGAATAGAGATACAGACCATTAACCATACAGAAAGCCAAAAAATCAAATATAGAATAAAACCTGAAAGTAAATATACCAAATGACACCAGTGGTGGTTTCTAATAAGGATCTGGGTAGTTAAAATATGTGTGTGGACACATACTTGCATGCATATATTAAAAATTCTTAACCCAAACTTATTTCTTTTAATTTTTTTTACATTTATTTATTTTTGATAGACAGACACAGACCACAAGTGGGGGAGGGGCAGAGAGAGAGGGAGACACAGAATCTGAAGCAGGTTCCAGGCTCCGAGCTGTCAGCACAGAGCTGGAGTTCGCAGGGGCTCGAACTCACAAACCGCAAGATTGTGACCTGAGCCGAAGTCAGACGCTTAACCGACTGAGCCACCCAGGTGCCCCTCTTAACCCAAACTTATTAATAAAACTTATTAATACAGACTTATTGACAAAATAATCCAAAGTGGAAAAAGCATTCCCTTGGGTTTACCCAAATTTTATTTTTAAATTGTTTTTATTGTTACTAGTTTAACCACCAAGTTCAGAGTCATAGAGGAAATAACCAATAAACTATCAGAGTAGCACATCGATTCAGTTTTTCCTTCCCTTATTTGGCTCCCTCTATAAGCATGTTTTTAAAAGGGAAAGTTATAGTCTTTCTGATGCATTTTATTTAGTGCATATATTCCTGAAACCCACAGAATTCATTCATCTACATGTAAACTAAAGTACTTACAGTGAATTTAGGATATAAAAGTAAATAACACTAAATTTCATTAGACAAATATTACTGGTAAAATTAAATGAGATTTCAACAATTTCACCAAATACCATTTTAGAATTTCAATGCAGCTCTTTTTCTTTCTTCAGTTATTCCTACAAGTACTGAATTAAAACAAAGTTTCAAAGGCTTCAAGTCCATACTTGAAAAATATTTTTGAAACAGGTTATTTTCATCCCATGTATTGCACTACTCTATAAGTTCAAGTTTTAACATTTTACTTTAAATGTGGGATGTATACTTATTACAATAATGTCATATTGGAAGACTTTACATTTGTTGACCACACATTTGATAGTGTCTGTCATGCTTATTCAAAACTTATTTATGTTTTTTAAAAAACTTTTTACTGAAATATAACATTCATAATAGAAATGCACAGAAGTATATACAGTTTAATAAATTTTCACAAACTAAACAGTCCTATGTAAACAACACCTAGCTTACCACCTTTCAACCAAGAGACACCCCCACCATATCACCCTCTAATCATCAACTCACCCGCCCCCACATATCCTGACTTCTAACAGCTTTTGTTTGTTTGTTTGTTTAAAGTAGGGTTCATGCCCAACGCTGAACCCAACATGGGGCCTGAACTCACAATCCTGAGATTAAGACCTGCTTAACTGAATGAACACTCCAACTTCTAACAGCTTTATATGTGTGCACCTTGATGCAGCAATTTCACTTCTAGGAATGTGTCCTAAGGTAAAAATCAAGATTGAATGCAATATTGGGGTGCCTGGGTGGCTTAGTTGATTAAGTGTCGGCTCAGGTCATGATCTCGCGGTCTGTGAGTTCGAGCCCCGCGTCGGGCTCTGTGCTGACAGCTCAGAGCCTGGAGCCTGCTTCGGATTCTGTGTCTCTCCCTCTCTTTGTCCCTCCCCCATTCATGCTCTGTCTCTGTCTCTCAAAAAAAAAAAAAAAAAAAAAAGACTGAGTGCAATATCTTAGTTCAAACATATGTTTACTTATATATCTGAAGACAGGATTAAATATAATGTTATACACAAAATCGAATACTACTCAAAAAAGTAAATGATTCTGTAGAAAAATATTTAGTAACATAAGAATGTTTAAAAATATTATTATATATTTTTAAACTGAGAGAGAGTGTACACAAGCAAGAGAGAAGTGGGGAGAATCTTAAGCAGGCTCCATGCTCAGCACAGAGCCCCATGTGGGGCTTGATCCCATAACCCTAGGATCATTACCTGAGCTGAAATCAATTGTTGGACACAACCAACTGAGTCACCCAGGTACCCTTAAAAGTATGATTTTAAAAACACAAGTTGCAGACGATTATATTATGTATGATTTGTGGGAGTGAGCTCTAGGAAGACAGAGTGTGAGTGTGTGTGTGTGCGTGTATTTTTTTTCCCAGGAAATGATTTGGAAGGATTGAAAACTTAACAGGAACAGTTACCTCTGTGGCTAAGGAAGGATAATTTTTATTTTCTTCATTTGCTTATTTATTTTCTAGTTTTTCTTTTTTTTTTTTTTAATTTTTTTTTTCACCGTTTTTATTTATTTTTGGGACAGAGAGAGACAGAGCATGAACGGGGGAGGGGCAGAGAGAGAGGGAGACACAGAATCGGAAACAGGCTCCAGGCTCTGAGCCATCAGCCCAGAGCCTGACGCGGGGCTCGAACTCACGGACCGCGAGATCGTGACCTGGCTGAAGTCGGATGCTTAACCGACTGCGCCACCCAGGCGCCCCTCTAGTTTTTCTATAACACATAGCTTTTATAGTTCATTCATTCAATTAGTACTTATTGAGTGGATATAATAAGCCAGTCATTTTCTTAGGCACACAGGAGATAACAGAAAACAAGACAGAAAATGTTCCTGCTCTCATGGAACTTATTGTCTAGAGGGGAAGACAAAGAAAAGATCAATAAAAAAAAATTTCACAAGGTGATAAGACTTACCATGAAAATAAAACCCAGTAACAGGGTACAGTAATAACAACAGCAGGTGGAAAGAGGTTACTATGTTGGAATAAATGATCAGGCAAAGCCTCTGAGAAGGTGCATGTGTTCTTTTTAAAAAGTAAATTATATCAAGATAAAATTCAAACACACAAAAATATAGAATGATCCTCCCATTACATCCACTCTTCAGTTTCAACAATTACCTACATTTTTGCTATACTTGCTCCATTTATCCCTATTTACTGAAGTATTTTAAAGCTAATTACAGATGTCACATCATTTCTATATCATGCATCTTTAAAACATATAAGCATTTTCACACATAACTATACCAATTCCTTGCTATCCTCTAACGCCTGGTTTGTACTGAAATTTGCTCTACTGAGTCCTTAGGACATTAACTTTTTGAAGAAGCTGGGTCATCAGTTCTACTACAGACCATTTTACATTATACTTTGTTTTGTTTCTTGTGGTCACTTTGTTCTATTTCCCAGTAATTCTGATAAGACTTGAATTAATTCTAAAGCAAATGGTTCTCAAACTTCTGAATCTCATAATTTCAGTCTTAAAAATTACTGTGGACCTCAAAGAGCTTTTGTTTAGGTGAGTTATATCCGTTTATATTTACCATATTATAAATTAAACCAATAAATTTAAAAAATATCTCTAATTGATAACTCTATAAATGTGTTTTTAAAAACATTTTAATGAAAAATAACACTTTCAAAGTAAAACAATGAGGTTTTTTTTTATAATTTTGCAAATCTCTAATGTCTAGCTCAATAGAAGATAGCTAGTCATATATGCTTCTGTATTCAATGTATTTAAATTTACTAGATCATGTAGTCTCTAGCTGACTTCATTACATATTTGTGAGAGAATGAGAGTGAAAAGGACAAATAACTTACATTATTTAGTTTTCACCTGGGGTATCCCCTGAAAAAGTTTCAGGGGTTCCAAGAGCTTCCTAAACCACATTTGAGAACCACTGGCCTAAAGAATTACTTAGAGGGGCACTTGGACTCTTGATTGTGGCTCAGCACAGGACATAATCTCACAATTCGTGGGATTGAGCCCTGTGTCCAGTTCTGTGCTGACAGCATAGAGCCTGTTTGGGATTCTCTCTCTCCTTCTCTCTCTCTGCCCCTCCCCACTCATGCTCGCTTGTTCTCTCAAAATAAATAAACTTAAAAAAGAACTGCTTAGATTCATATTCAATGTTTTCAGCCAGAATACTTCCAAAGTGATGCAACATTTCAGAAGGCACATAAAGTCTAATTTCAATGATGCTCAAGTGATCATTGTGTTCTGATGGTGATAGTCTGACCCCACCATCCATTGTAAAGCTCCCCAAACAACCTTTCCTCTAATAGTTTTATCTTCTGATGATGATGTTTGATTCAATTATCTTATTAGCAGATGCAAAATAGTAATATTTTTAGACTATCACGTCTTCCATATTTATTATCTTAAAGATTCTTCTTTAAGAATCTTCCTTAAATGATGGCTATTTGGTCCTGAAATACAATTTGTTTAAGAAAAAAAAAAGGAATTATGCGTAACTTTTTCCTTTAATTGCTCATTTGCACAGTAAGGAGCTGGTACACTACTGTATCTCCAGTGCGGACTAAAGGCTCCGAGAGGCACTTCTATTTTCTGATTATCATAAACTAATGGATTTTAAAACATTCAGCATGCTTCAGTTGCAATTGTTCTTCCTTTTGATGCTCAAATGTTCTCATATTGGCCAATGGGGAACCCTTAACATTAGCTTCTGTATTCTGTTGGCAATTCAGCCTTTAGAGCTTCCTTGCTTGTTGGAACAAGATGTTCTAGGCTCATTCTGTACACTTTCTAATCTAGACCAGGATTGCAAAGAAGCAGCTAGCTTCCTTTTAAAGGAAAAAAAATGTTTATTTTTTTAAGTTATTTATTTTGAGACAGAGAGAGCATGAGTATGAGTGGGGGAGGGGCAGAGAGAGAATGAAAAAAAGAATCCCCAAGCACAGAGACCCATGTGGGACTCGAACTCATGAATCAAGAGATCACGACCCACGCCGAGATCAAGAGTCTGATGCTCAACTGACTGAGCACCCAGGTGCCCCTAAAGGCAAATAATGTTTATTTTTATTCTATTATCTTAAGAAGATTGTTTTTAAAGTTTAATTTGAGAGGGACAACTCAAGTGAGGGAGGAGCAGAGAGAGAGGGGAGAGAGAGAATCGCAAGCAGGTTCCATGCCTGATGCAGGGTTTGAGCCCCTGAAGTTGTAAGATCATGTCCTAGCTAAAACCAAGAGTCAGAGGCATTTTAACTGACTGAGCCACCCAGGCACCCGAAGGAAAATAATGTTTAAAGACCACAATCCAGGTCTAGTTCAATGGGATTGAGCTGTCACTGCTTTTAGGTACTTCAGTGGCCAGACTAGGAAATGCATATTTTTGAAAAGAAAAGAAATTCATGAATTTGCACTGACATTTCCAATTCACATATAATATTAAAGTGTTTTTACTTCTTTCATTTTACTCATTTTTTCCCCTTACCCTGAAAATCTTGGTTTCCTAACAATGTTAACATGATTACATATTTATCATTTAAGTTTCAAAATAACAATGGCAATACTATTACTAATATTACCAAAAGCATTTCTTTGAAGCATCTCCTTGTCTTTAGAATATATTCCACTAAGAATGTACAGTCAAAATACTGGTTAAAGTCACCTCACATAATTCTTTCTTCTGTGTCATATAATGCAGTCAGGTTTATATGCTACATTCTTTCTCACATGTTTAGGGATTGCTTTATTATTTTTTTTAAATGTGTATTCTTTGGAATATGTAGGATATTTACATAAAATTACACAAGGTCTATTCACAGAACTTCCATCCTTTCCTCTCTGCCTCATCTACGTCACCCCCTTATAGGTAACCATGCTGTTAGTTTTTATCTTTCCTGCTTTGTTTTTGCAAACCAGAATATATTTCTAACCCTTTGCTATTATAAATAATGCCCTCAATGAAAAACCTTGAACATATATACACATATATTCTCTCCATATAAAACAGAGAGGTGGACATGAACAAGATCTTAGCAAAGCCATACAAGTCTTGAAAATAAACTTAAATTTTGTTCTTCATGTAATAGAAAACTAAGAGGAAGATTTTAAATACAGAAGTAATGTAAGCTTTACTTTATTCAATCTGAGCATGAGAATACAATTTTGGCAAACTGATAAATTCAAAGTTATGTTAAGATATTTATTATGAAAGTTATCTCTTCAGAAGGAAAACAGATGAAATTACAAAGAGAACTAAAATCTGATGTCACTTAGAAACCATGTGGTGCTAAAGTGGCCAATTTAGTATCAAACTATAACAAATATTCAGGAAAAATGTAATGGCCACAAAGGAAGTTGATCTTTTCTTCCTTTCTGTCCTTCTTTCTTTTTATGCTTCATACAACTAATTATGTTAGCCAAGTGATGGTTTGTTTACATGGCAACATTTATGGAACATCTGACTGCAAAGAGCATGATTTTTTGTGATATTCTTTATAAGACAGAAAAATGAAAAATCCAGTTCATATATTCTGCAACAATTATATTTCTTGCCACTCTATAATCTCGACTATAGAAAAAGCTTTCAATAGCCTCTTGATTTTTAAGTAACTGAGGCAACCTTCATATAGTTCCTCAAACATAACTCACTTGTTCCTGCTTTTATTGATTTCTGATATTTTTGTCTTTGTATCTGTTATTTCTTCTACCTGGAATGTCTTGCCCTCAGATCTTCATATGGAGAACTTCTCATTATTCAAGTCTCTGCTCAAACTCATTTCCTCAAGAAGGCCTTACCTAAATAATCTGATCTAAATACCTGACCATCTTACCTAAAATAATCTTCCTAGTCACTCTTGATATCTTGCTTATTGATTCTTTTGGAAAATAAGGGGCACACTGACAGGCATATTTTAAAATGTTACAAATAACTTCTGGAAATGAAAAATGTAATAACAAATTAGAAACTCAAGATACAGGTTAAGCAGTGATTAGAATAGCTCAAGAGAGAATTAGTGAATTTGGAGATTGTTCTAAATAAACTAATCAAGATGCAACACAAGGAGACAAAGAGGTGGAATATATAAAAGAGAAGATAAGAGACAGGATAGAATGAGAGTATCCAAAATATGTCTCAGTAGATTTTGACAGGTGATAAAATGAGAGCTACAATACATTTGAAAAGATAATGGCTAAAAATATAACAATTGATGAAAGATATTTGGCCTGTTAATAGAAACCACATGATTAACAATCAGAATAAAGTAAAACTACACCCAAACATATCCCAGACAACCTGCAGAACACCATAAACAAAACAGAGAAAGAGGCAAAGACAGAGACACTAGAAGTACAGAGTATGAAGATTACCTATAAAGGAAAGATGATGAGTTGAAGTTTTAGTAACAATGGAAGCCAAGACACTATCAGCACTGCTAAGTGCTGAAAAAAAAATAATTGTCAGTCTAAACTAGTATACCCAGAAAAATTATCTTTGAAGAACATACATTAAATATAAAAAGAATCAGGGTGCCTGGGTGGCTCAGTCGGTTCAGCACCTGACTCTTGGTTTCAGCTCAGGTCATGATCCAAGGGTTGTCAGATCAAGCCCTGCGTCAGGCTCCATGCTGAGCATGGAAGCCTGCTTATTAAGATGCTCTCTCTCTCTCTTTCCCTCTGCCCTTCTCCCCCGCCTGCATGCTCTCTAAAATTAAAAAAACAAAAAAAGGAGAAGGAGAAGGAGAAGGAGAAGGAGAAGGAGAAGGAGAAGAAGAAGAAGGAGGAGGAGGAGGAGGAGGAGGAGGAGGAGGAGGAGGAGGAGGAAGAGGAGGAGGAAAGAAGAAGAAAGAGATGAAGTAGTAGTAGAAGAAACTGAAAAAAACCTTGGAGTTCACTATCAATAGAATTAAAAGAATTAAAATTTCTGTTCCCAGAGTAAATCTGAGATATGAGATAAAGGAAGGAATGGTGAGCAAAGGAAATGGTCATCATATATGTAAAGCTAAACAAAAATTGATAATATAAAACAAATAGTTATAATCAGATTAGATTATTTAGATTAGGTTAGATTGTGGTGTGATAAAAAGAGAAGTAAAGTTCTGATAAAATGGCTGTATGTGTTGGGATAGGTGACAAGTTAAGATACTCTAAGTTCTTTACATTAAGTGTTCAGTTAATTACACACTAAAAAATTTCTAGCATAACCACTAACAGAATAGCAAGAGAGTATATAACTTCAAAATCAGCAAAGAAAAAAAAGTGAAATAAAGGAAAAAATGAAACCTAAAAGAAAATAATGAAGGAGGGGAAAGAGCTAAACAAACAAAGTACAAAATAAGATGGTGGAAACAAATAATTAGAAGGGTGAGAAGTGCTACAAAAGAACACAAGCTGCTATAAGAAAATATAATAAGAGACCCAAACTAAATTTTGGTGGGAATTAATAAGAATGTGTACACATGTGTATGTGTGCATGCAATTTAGGAAGTGTGGAGGAGGTTTTCTTAGAGACATGGTGTTTAAAAGACTTGAAAAAAGCCAAGTTTTATTTAGAATAAATTGGTGTGGGTAGAGAGTGGCTTCTACAAAAAGGCAATGGTATGTGTGAATGTTCTGAGGCCTGAGCGTATGACATATTGAAGAAAATGAGAAAAAGCCAGAATGAGGACTAAAACAAAAGAGATTTTTTAGATTTTATCCTAAGGACAATGAGAAGCCATTAAAAGGTTTTAAGCAGTGGACTGGTTTGCCTTGATTTGGAATTTTTAAGTATCTTCTATCCCTAGAGTCAGGGAGTATTAGTTTGAAAAGGGCATGGATAATCTAGATATATTATGTTTTCTTCTTCAGTTTAAATAAAATATGGTATAACCTTAAGCATAGAACATAACATTTTCCTCCATGTCTTTAGCCTTGGAAAACAAAAGCTCAGCATAGAAATCAAGACGAGTCATTTTATGGCCTTCACTGGTAGACACAGAAATATCTTCTGAATTCTGTATTCTCCTAATAGAACAGCAAAAGACTTCATTTACTGTAAACATAATACCATAAAACCATAATGGCTCTCTTAATGACAGTTTAACATCTCAGCTGACAGCTTCACCCACCTTAATCTTAGCCAAGAAACCAGACTAGTAGTGACAGTAACACCAGCAAAGGATACTTAATAACAACTAAACATATCACTGAAATTCATATAATTTATTCAATGCAGTCTCCTATTGCTCACTTGAAGCCTAATTGATATTAATCTCATACATAATTTTTTTTTTTTTTAAAGAAAATCTTATTCAAACTAGGAGCTATGATTTCCAAAGGTTAGTTTACTGGTAGCAGTGTGAAGTAGTAATTAAAAAAAAAAAAAATTTTTTTTTTTTTTTTTTACTTATTTATTGCCAATTAGCTTGAGGGGAAATAATTCTAAAAGTGCCAAGACATTACAAGGCAGTGCAACAACTAATGTTCACCATGACACTTAATGTACCATATGTTGTTTATGAAAGTATTAGGGTATTTCAGGGTATTTTCCATCTAGAATGTTTAAAATAAAAAAAATTCACTGCTAAAAAATCATAAATCGAATGACCAAGTCTTAGTTCTCATTTTTGTCAGTAGCATTTGAAATCAATGATGATTTTTTTAAAAATGTTTTTATTTTTAGAGAGAGACAGAGTGTGAGTCAGGGAGGGGCAGAAAGAGGGAGACACAGAAACAGAAGCAGGCTCCAGGCTCTGAGCTGTCAGCAGAGCCCGATGCAGGGCTCGAACTCACAAACTGTGAGATCATGACCTGAGCTCAAGTCAGACGCTTAACTGACTGACCCACCCAGGAGCCCCTACAATGACGATTTTTAATCCAATACGTCATACATCATACATGTAGTAGGAATACAAAAATGAAGAGAGAGGTTCCTGCTTCCAAAAGATATATTATAGTGGAAAGATAAACATGGAAACAATGGCAATGCAACGAGAAATTTACTATAATGAAAGCTCTACCAGAATATCCACTGGACTTCATGGCAGAAATCTATACCAAGGGCCAATGACACGCTGTTTCATCTCTGCCCACATTTGATCTTGTTTTGTATAGGACTGGTAAGCTCTTCCTGTATTTTGGAATTTAGAAGGTTTTTACTTTGGGCCTGGATTAAAGCGGAAATTTAAAAAAATGATATGCTAACGTCATTTCTACCTGTTTTTAACAGTGTGCCAGGGCAAAAAAGAATCACTGGTACAAGCAATGCATGACTTACTTCTTCCCAGTTTCTGAGGTTCAGAGTATTTATACAAATCTGTAGAAATGAAAGTACACAAAGAAATATCTCTAATATTTGAAACACCTGGCTGGAATGTACAATGGAGAGATAAATGGGAATGTTTCCTTTGGGGTAACTATATTTTAAGTTAGTCTAGAGTTTGTGGAAGAGAGGGCAGGAAAATGATGAATATGGAAACTGACTTATGAAGAACAATCAAAAAGATGAAAAGATTTCCATGGAAAACATAAGTTTAGAGAGACATAATAGTTTCAATAAATATTTACAGCACTAGTAGAAGGACTAAATTGCTGCAGATGGGAGGAAAAACTCTTAAAGATTAGCATGGAAAACAGAAGTCTTAAAGATAAAATAATTTCTATAAATTATTTATAGTACTGTTAAGTAAAACATTGTTGCAGATAGAAAAAATGAAAATGAAGGATGGCTATTTCAGATATATGACCTTAATTGTCAGAGCTGTCAAACAAAGATTTTTTGCAAGTATTTACTGTCAATCAGCGGTTGAATTACCATCTCTTACAGTAGAGAATAAAAGAACCCTATACTGGGGCAGAGGCTGGATAGGATATTCTTTTGAGTATCTTTTTTTTTTGCTTAAATGGCTAATTCTTTTCTGCCAACTGTTTTTGCCTATTCTTCTACATAGTTGTGTTTTTCTCGTTTGCTGCAGTTTTGTTCTGTTAGTTGAATGGTTGCCAGTTACATCAGTTATAAATACTATCTCCATTTGAGGCTTGAATTTTCACTCTGTTCATAGTGCCTTTATAATACTTAAGTTCATTTCAATACAATAAAATTTACAACATTGCTATAGGGATTGTTATTCTTGCATCTTAAGAAATTCTTCCTTCTTATTTTGAGTTTGGTAGGATGTAATTGTTTATATTTTCTTTCAGTTTTTCTTTTCACATTTAATCCTTGAGCCCACTTGAATTACTTTTGTGAGTGGTGTAAAATAGGAATCATCTTTTTTCGTTATGGGGTACTACAATGGGTAACCAGTTCCCCTGGAACCATTAATTCAATTCATCTTTCCCAGTGATTTATAATGACATCTGTGTCTTGTACCAGATTCCACCAATGTTTGCAGAGTTTCCGGATTGCTAATTTGTTCTACTCATTTTTATATGGCCAGCAGAACCACGTTTTAACTTTACTGCACCAAGTAAGTGTTCATACGTTTTAGAGTGACTCCCTCAGCCACCCTTAGTTTTTCTTAGCTCTTTAAGTATTGCTCATAAATTTTAGGATTGGCAAGTCATTTCTGACAATAAACCCTATGAGAATTTTAAACATTTTTTTTTCCAACGTTTATTTATTTTTGGGACAGAGAGAGACAGAGCATGAACGGGGGAGGGGCAGAGAGAGAGGGAGACACAGAATCGGAAACAGGCTCCAGGCTCCGAGCCATCAGCCCAGAGCCTGACGCGGGGCTCGAACTCCCGGACCGCGAGATCGTGACCTGGCTGAAGTCGGACGCTTAACCGACTGCGCCACCCAGGCGCCCCTAAACCCTATGAGAATTTTAACGGGAATGAATGAATCTGTAAACATATTAAGCATGAAATGCCATCTTTTAGAGTCTGTCCATCCATTTAAAATACAATTGCTTATTTTGGGAGTCTTATTTGTGTCCTTCACTAGTTTTATGTTATCCATAAGGTTTTAAATGGTTTATTAGTTTCATTCTTAGATGTTTTGGTGCATTTACTGCTTTTGTTGCTATTGTAAATAAGATTTTTTAAACACAGGATTGTCTAACTAGGTGGTTGCTGATATGCAGTAATATATACTGATCTTGTGAGCAGTACCTTTTTGGAGCTTTTTATCAGTTCTGATAAAAGTTATCCTATTCTTTCATAACTTCTACATCCATAACCATATTATTTATAAGCCACCACAATTTTGTTCATTCTTTCCTTATAACACATTATTTATTATTCCTTATTTTCATACTTCCATTTTTTTCTCATCATGTTACAGAAGTCAGGACTTCTTATGGTCAGGGAAAATGTTGAAAATTGGCAACAGTGTACATTGTTGTCTTGTCCATTACTTTAACTCATTAGGTTACAATATTTTTGGTAGTGCCAGTGCCCATTTACTGTTAATTTTTATAAGTATTTTTTATTATAAATGTATCAGCTTTTGTAGAATTTTTTAATGTATATATTAGGATGATACATTTCTTTTTTCTTTTTCTTGGTAATGTGGAAAATCATGGAGGTTTTTCAAATGTGGACTCATCCATGCCTCCCTGTCATTATTTATTATGTTTTTACACTTCACTGTATTCAATTTGCTAGTATTTATTTAGGATGTTTGCACCTATGTTTGTAAGTAAGACTCGTTTGCAAATTTCTTTCTTTTGCTATTCTGTCTGGTTTTGGTATTAAGATTAGATCAATATTTCTTTCTTTTCTATTCTTTAAGATAGTCTACAAAAGACAAAAATTATCTGTTGCTTTAACTATATGAACCTTATAAAACCATTTGTGTTTGATAATTTTTTTTTTAAATATTGTTTTTAATGTTTATTTATTTTTGAGACAGAGAGAGACAGAGCATGAATGGGGGAGGGTCAGAGAGAGAGAGGGAGACACAGACAGAATCCGAAACAGGCTCCAGGCTCTGAGCTGTCAGCACAGAGCCTGACGCGGGGCTTGAACTCACGAACCGCAAGATCATGACCTGAGCCGAAGTCGGATGCTCAACCGACTGAGCCACCCAGGCGCCCCTGTGTTTGATAATTTAAAGATTAATAAGTTACACTAACTGCCTATAAATTGTCTACATTACTTACGGTTAGATTAGGTATTAAACTTATGGATTACATGATCTAATTTGAATAAATCAACTCACAAAATGAACAATGGGCTTAAATGAGTACTGTTAAGACATAAAGTGAGAATAATATGAAAAATGTAAGCACTAGCAAATAAACAAAGGAAAAACACTGCTACTGCTAGTGTGAGCACTTTATTGATTATAGGTAAGAACAGTGAATTCAGGCCAAAAATTTTAATTCTTAAGAAAACCATTTAAAATATGGATTTATAGCTTCTATCATGACTAATAAAATTCTCCCAAAGTCTATACTGTGTAATAAGATACTGGCAGTGAAGTCATGATTAGCAAGACATTTAACAATTTTTAAATTGTTAAATCTTTACTTCAACCTTAAAAATTTTAATTTGTGGAAAGATTAGTGCAGATATTGATGTGTATACATACACACACAAATCCACACATAAATGCCTCAAAGGATATATGCTCCATTTTTTTTTTTTTTAAAGATTTGGTGTACAAGTATGCAAAGTTAGAGCCTACCCATCTATACCATAGCAGAGTGGTTTTATTAAAAAAATCTAATTTCATTACTGTCCACTTGAAGCAATCTAGCAGCTCTCTGTGGTCCTAAGAAAGAAAATCTTATTATTTCCTACATAGCTTTCTCATAATCTGATCCTTATTTCTTTGGCTTAATCTATTAACATTCTCTCCCTTGCTCTCTATGGCACAAGCCACATTAGACTAAATGGTTCCTATCCTGAAGTATGAGCACTGAAATTACATAAGACAAGAAGTCATCCCCCCAAATTGTCAAGAAAACTATTTACGGTATAGATTTATATATACTATCATTACTGATGGTTTTCAACCATCAGATGAAAAGGATTTTCACACACATATTTGTGCACTTTGCTGAGAATAGCACAGTCATTTAAATAATTTACTTGTTTTCTACATATAGTTGGGTCTGCCTTATCACTTAAGTTCACAGAATCACAGAATGTAAAGATTGGAAATTTACTTTTAAAATGTCATTTATTCCAGCCATTCATCTGATGCTTTTGTAAACCTCTAATGATAAGGCAACCACTTTCCACTTGGAGAGATGTCTGATCCTTAGAAATATTCTTTCTTTTTTTAAAAAAAATTTTTTTTCAACGTTTTTTATTTATTTTTGGGACAGAGAGAGACAGAGCATGAACGGGGGAGGGGCAGAGAGAGAGGGAGACACAGAATCTGAAACAGGCTCCAGGCTGAGCCATCAGCCCAGAGCCTGACGCGGGTCTCGAACTCCCGGACCGCGAGATCGTGACCTGGCTGAAGTCGGACGCTTAACCGACTGCGTCACCCAGGCGCCCCAGAAATATTCTTTCATAAATGGATCTGAAATCTGTTTCCATCTAATTTCCAGATCCTAAATCTACTCCTGGGTTATTCAAAGAAAGTTCCATCCTACTTTAGTCTAATGGCCATACAAATATTTACAGATCACTATGTTACTGCTAAGGCTTCTCTTCTGTGGTAGTAAGGAACAGGAGGTACAGAGTATGGAGGCCAGGGTTTGGCTATCTTTTATGAGTTGGTTAGCTCATATTTGACTTTCACATTGCTCTAATTAGTTTGTTATTATTACTGCCAAGTAACAAATGAGGAAACTAATGCTCCAATAGGTAAAGTTACCTTTTCAAGTAAGTTGCAGAGCTGAGATTTCAACTACAAGTTTGTTAGACACCAAAGGCTATGTTTCAGTATTGTTACAACACTGAACTGCCTCCCACAAAGAGCTCAAAGAGGGTATGAAACATGGAAGAGCAAAAAGAAAGCAAGCAAAACTCTAAAAATCCTATACTTTCTAACTTCCAAAATTCTATGTATTGATGTATTTTTTCCTCAGGACTTATGATGTGTCATCTTGGACCTGTCTCTTATAAACTAATTATTATCTTAATATTTCTCAGATTTTTCTATATAAACACCCATGACCCAAAATTAGGGAAGCAAAAAGAGAAAATTATTTCCATATTTCATCCCCTTTCAATTTTAATCTGTCTCATATAATGAAAAGACTATCTTTTTAAACACTGACTAGGTACTCTTCTTTAGAACTCCAAAACACACTGCCTTCTGTGATCAAACTTAATGCTGATATTTTCCTGTCTTCAAGGATTGACAACACGATCCCTAACTTGTGTTAACAAAAGACACTTGCTCTCTTCTCCAGGCAAAGCTTATTTGGCATCTGCCACAAGCATTTAAAAGGCCCTTCCTTCCTTTCCTCTGTGAATCATCACTCTTCCTTCAATTAAGTATTAGATAAGTCCAACATACCTTTCATCATTCAGGACTCCTATGAAAAATGTATCTCTATATAGTTAACTGTGTGATTATATTATATTTATCACATATATTAACTTTTCTCTTTCCCAGTTACATTATAAGTAATTGATGAAAAATCAATTTACTTTTATTTTTCACTTAAGTATAAAAAACTGAACAAGTGCTTAATTAATATTCTCAGCTGTACATTTTAAAAATATGTTTTTATGGGATGCCTGGGTGGCTCAGTTGGTTAGGCATCCGACTCTTGGTTTCAGCTCAGGTCATGATCTCATAGTCGTGAGTTCAAGCCTCGCATTGGGCTCTGCTCTGACAGTGCAGAGTATGCTTGGGATTCTCTCTTTTCTCTCTCTCTCTCTCTCTCTCTCTCTCTCTCTCTCTCTCTCTGTCTCTCTCTCTCTCTCTCTCTCTCTCTCTCCTTCTCTTCCTCCCTCCCTCCCTCTCCCTCTCTTTCTTAGCGCTCTCTCTTTCTCTCTCCCTCCCTCCCTCCCTCTCTTTCTCTCTCTGACCCTCCCCTGCTCACTTGCTCTCTCAAAAAAAATAAAATTAAAAAAAATTTTTTTAATTAAATAAATAAAGAATACAAATGATTCTCTTACCATATACTTTATTATGAAAAGAGACAAAAAGTAATTCAAATTTCCTCTCATATAATAAAGTCAAATGCAATATAAAATTCAGCACTTCTCTCTAGTTCATATCACAGAGGCCAATTACACATAATATTACTTCTAAAATATATTTCTTTATGAATATAAGGTTTATATATATTAAATAATACTAAAACAAAGCATTATGTTTTACACACACACACATACACACACACACACACACACACAGTCTTACCTTGCTGAGTGTTTTGTTCTTGCATTCGATTCACAGTGAGGTCTAAGGGGCCTTCCTGCTCTTCCTGAAGGGAGTTTTCTGCTTGATTCATTTGGATACTTTTACATATTAGACTTGGTCCAATTGAACCATTTCTATTTTCTTGAATTTTACCGCTTTTTGAAATATACTCAATTGCAAACTGACGTATCATCTTTTTCATTAATTCCTGAGCAACTAAGGGAATGTTAGGATCACAGTTCTGAGGAAGATCTAGGGAAGAAATAAATATGATAAGCATTAAAAAAGAGAAATGCAAAATACCAACACTTAAATTTATTTTTATTAAAAATTAATGGTTTCAGAAGTCTTTTAGTTCAGTCCACAATGGCTAATGGTTTCTAGGACTTAGCAACAGAAACCTTGTAGATTTAATTAGTATTACATCAACCCAAAACTTAGCATATTTAATCATTTCTTAAAAACAAACACTTTTGGTTCCAAACTAAAATACAGACAAAGGATTAGAGAAGCAAAACAGCTTATTTTCAGTTTTAATTCAAAGGTATTCTACTAGATATTAAAACACAATGTGAACATAAATTGTAAGTAGGCAATTTCTATCTTAATATACAAAGTGCATGTATTAACTATTAAACAAAACATCTAAATTCTTATAACTATTACCATTAAAATTTTCAATTCTATCAAATGTGTATTCTATATAGAATCCTATATAGAATAACCTGAAGGTCATCAAAAATTTTTCTTTCCTCAGCTTACACTGAGAAATTCCAATCATAAAGAAAAGGTAAAGAACTCTACAGTGACACAGGCAGCTTCTACCAAGATTCAAGAATTGTTAGTATTTGACCATACTTAGTTTTTAAACTTTTTTGTTTGTTTGCAGAACCACTAAAAGCAAATTGTAGAATTATGACGTTTCACTCCTAAATATTTCAGCATGTATCTATTAAGACTCTCCTATAAAAACGGCAATACCATTATTGAGGGTCTTAATCAATTCTTGACCTCAAAACATGTTGATCTACTATAGCTATAATGAAGGTCAGCAATGATACACAATTCTGGTTGAACTTGTACAAGAGGTAAAACAACTGAATGATTTATATAAGAGGTGTGGAATAAGGACAGACTACTTGTAAACACAGTATAGTGATAAGGAGTTTTGGTATTGGGGAGACTAGGTAGTGGTGGTTTTTCTACACGCGTGCTTCTGGCCTCCAATCCTTTTATTTATTCTGCTCCTTCAGAGGTAGACCTATTGGTAAATTGGAAAGGATTAACTATGCAGATGTGATTAGGCTGCATACTTCTTCCTCTTAGAATTGAACCTTGAGATACTAAGCCTTTGCTCCTTAAATACCTTAACTCTTACCCAGGCAGATTAGTGTTATTTGAATAGGCATGCCTTGATCCAGGGCTGTCTGAGACTGAAGGATTAAGTCTCTTTAGTTTTGGGGTTCAGTATTAGCTGAAGCACATGTCTAAGAGATTTGAAGACAAGTTCCCCAAAACATCTACTGTTATAGATCCATGACTCTAAAATACAAGGGTGGGGGGGCGGCAGTTTGCCTGGGTGGCTCAGCTGGTTGAGTGTCTGACTCTTGATTTCAGTTCAGATCATGATCCCAGGGTCGTGGGACTGAACCCTGCATCAGGCCCCATGCTGAGTGTGGAGCCTGCTTAGGATTCTCTCTCTCTCTCTCTCTCTCATTCTCTCTCTCTCTCTCTCTCTCTCTCTCTCTCTCTCTCTCTCCATCCCCCAACAAGCTCTCTCGCCAGCTTGTGTATGCTCTCTCTCTAAAATAAAAAATTTGGATAAAAAATTTTTTTAAGTGCGAAATGGTTTAAAAACATGTACTATTTGGAGGTGAGGAGAAGCAACAAACTGTCTCTACCATGACCACTACCAAATCATAGCAAAATGTGATCTAGGCTGAAATGAATCTATTTATAGTCCCGTAGAAGTATCCATATATTTGATCACAGGGTACTGTTTTGGACCTGCTGGAGATGTTACATAATAAACATCCTGGTTATATTACCTCTTTCAAAACAAAAAAATTAAATTCTCAAAAAAACATCTGAGAGAAGGAACTGTGGATCTATAAAAAAACCCAACATTTTAGCCTTCACATTTATTCATTTAGAACCCAATAGGGAAGAGAGGCACTACTGTTTTTAGGTACTAGGGGGAAAAAAGGCGTAGCTATAGGTTGCAATCTTAGCCATGTTTATGAGCTCAGGGTAATCACATACTCCTCTACGTTTTAGTTTCTCTGTTCATAAAAATGGAAATAATAACAGAATCTTAGAAATCATAATAGAGCTTGCTCACAGGATATTTTAAAGTTACACAGGATCGGAGATAAAATACTGATTTCCTGTACTTGGCACATTTTAACAGTCTAGTAAACATTAGCTATTAAGATGCAGACTGAGCAGTTGTATTTTATTTAAGTCACAAACTGCCAAATAAGTAAAAATATTAACTAGGTTAGCATAAAATTATTAACTAATAGAAAAATAGAAAGGACCTAATTTCTAAGTACATGTAAATACTTTTTGGTCCAGAATAGGCGATATTAGCACATGTACCTTAAATGACGTGATTCACTAAAACAAGAAATTTTCATGTTGTATACATAGGGATTCCCAGTATGTATCATTTCTTGATGATTACCTACAGGAACTGTTGAAGGCTTCTGTGAACATTCTTTTCCATCTTTTTTCAAGCCTAATTTTGCTTTGTAATATGTGAGAAAAGGAGATACTTGATTTACTTCTAGGTATTTTGTTTAACTATCCTACAATTTATTGAATAATGTCAACTTATAAATTCAAAATAATTAAATTTACCAAAAAAAGAACAGAAACATATCTGGATTCATGTCATCTCCCTAGGGCTACAACTTGAGGGTTGAGTTTATAGCTAAGTTTAAAGCAGAATACATAATGCTGCCTATTCTTTTCATGTACTCAGTTTTGGCCCTTTGTATTGGGGAATATGTGTATGTTTAATTAATTACAAAAGAGAAAGACAAAGAGACCAAGAAAATGCTGCTGATTAGTCACTGAGCCTTTTAGATTATGTGCACAAGCAAATGAGCTAACTAGAGATACAGACCAGGAATCATAATGTTTTTAAAGGTCAGGCAAGTAATATTTGGCGAGAAGAGAGAATGCTGCCACATGGAAATAGTGTCTATTGCCCCAAGAAGACAAAAACAACTTTTTTCCCGTCTCCTCATTTTTCAAATTTAACTAATTCAAAGTTTAACAAGCTCTTTGTAATAGCCAGTTTCAAGATGCTTCCTCAATGATTCCAACTCCTGGTTTCATTCTGTTGTGTAATCTCTTCCATGTTACATCAGCTGTGGTATGGGTGATCAAGAGCATACTAAAGAAGCATGTCACTTCCAAGATTAAGTTATAAAAGAATAAAGTATCAAGTAACTCTTGAATGTTAGTGTTTCCTGTCCTCCCATACCCTCACTCCCCATCCCCTATTCTGTCCTTCAATCTCCCTTATTACTCACTCCAGAGGAGACCATACTGTTAGAAGCTCTATAGAGAGACTCACATGGAGAGGAACTGGTCTCCTGCAAACAACCAATGAATGAACTTGGAAGAAGATACTCTAGATCAATCAAATCCCAGATGACTGTAACCCTAGCTGACCCTTTGATTGCAGCCAAGTGAGAAACCACACTGGAAACATCCAGCTATGCTGCTCTGAGGGTCCCAGCTCAGAGAAAATGTGAGATAATAAATGTTTGCTATTTTAAACTGCCAAATTTTGGGGATAAATGGCAAAAATAAATAAAACAAATTTTGGTATGTGTTAGTTGAGATATTGCTGTAAGAAAAATGCATGTTTGGCTTTAGAACCAGGCAGTGGGCTTTGGGGAGAACTAACATTGTAAATTGAACAGTACGGAAGAAGTTGCTAATAGGAGCTTCATGGTCTTTGATAAGGTGTGTACAGTGAGGATTTGTAGGACAATGATGTAAATGTTATTGGAAAGTAGAGGAAAGAATATACTTATTTTGTAGTGGCAGAAAGTTCTATAACACTACTGTTTACAGTAACCTGGAGAGTAGAAAATGTAAGCAATAAATTAGGTGATCTATCTAGGGAAATTCCTAAGGAAAGTGTTGAGATGCCCTCTGGTCTCTTGCTAATTATATAAAATGTAAGAGGAGAGCTATACTAAAGGGAGTATTGTTAAACAAAAAGAAAACAGGTCTTGATTATTTTGAAATTTTTCAGTGTGTGTGTGTGTGTGTGTGTGTATTGTGTGTGTGTGTACACACACACAATACACACACATACATACATACATACATACATACATACATACATACATACAGCAAATGAGGCTAAAATGAAAAAAGGTTGAGCAAAGACCAAATCGGGGGAATAGCCAGGAACACGACTTCAAAAGGGTGGTTTTTCTTCCGATTTGACTCTCTTAATGTTGTGGGACTCATGTGAATTTTTAATTTTAATTTTTTTGTGAGTGGGGTGCATCATTTCTTTAAACAAAAGAACTCTGGAATTAACCAAATCTTTGCAGGAAGTGTCTATTCAAGAATATTAGCTAGATCTTGGTAAGAATAGTAAAAATGTTTTCAGTTGCTCTATTCCTACTCTCCCTTCCTACTTCTGAGGTAGCCTGTTCCCAGGCAAAGACAAACAATGTTATGGTTCTAGATATTTAAAGCGATCCCTGTCCAACCATCAGCTGACCACTAAGCTAACCAAGCAGAGATGTTACAGACACACAATACAAAGAATACTGACTTTAATGACTTCATAGAATAGATCAGAAAAGTTATTAAACAAACAAACAACAACATATAGCAACAACGAACTCTGAGGTGGAGAATAATCTGATTTCTACCAGTGCCAAACTGTAGTATTTAAAATATCCAGTTTTTTAAACAAAACATTATGAGAAATGCAAAAAAACAAATAAAAAACCAAACAAACAAACAAACAAAACAAGGAAATATGGCCCATACACACAGGAAGAAAACAGCCAACAGAAAATGTCTCTGAGGAAGCCCAGATGTTGAAATTACTGGACAAAAACTTAAAATCAGACATTTTCAATATATTAAAAAAACTAAAGGAAACCATGTATAAAGGAATAAAGGAAAGTATCAGGAGGATATCTCAGCAAATAAAAACAAAGTTTTTAAAAAGAACCAACTAGAAATTATTGAAAAGTACACTAATTAAAATGCATAATTTGGGGTGCCTGGGTGGCTCAGTCAGTTAAACATCTGACTTTGGCTCAGTTCATGATCTCACAGTTTGTGAGTTTGAGTCTCGCATCAGGCTTGCTGCTGTCAGCACAGAGCCCGCTTTGGATCTTCTGTTTCCCTCTCTCTCTGTCCCTCCCCCACTTGCACTCTTTCTCTCTCAAAAATAAATAAAACATTGAAAAAATAAAATAAAATAAAATGCAAAATTCACTAGGTTGGATACAACAACAGATCTGAACTGTCAAAAAAGAATCAATGAATTTGAAGATAGGCTCATTGATATTACCCATTCTGAGGAGAGAGAGAAAGTCCATTGATATTAGCCATTCTGAGAGAGAGAAAAGAAGGTAGGAAGAGTGGGAAGGAAGCAAAGAAGGAAAAAAGGAACGATGGACAGACGGGTGGTAGGTAGGTGAGGGGAGGGGGAGGGTAAAGGAAGGAAGGAGGAAGGAAAAAAAGAAAGAAAAATAAGAGTCTCAGAGACCTATGGAATACTATCAAATATACCAACATTACAAATGGTAGTCCTAGAAGGAGAGGAGAGAAAGAGGCACAAAGAATAGTGGAAGAAATGATGGCTAACAATGTCTCAGATTTGATGAAAAACCGTATCTACATATCCAAGAAGCTCAACAAACACCAAGTAGGGTAAACTCAAAGAAAGCTACATTTAAAAGCAACTTAATCAAGTGGTCAGAAACCAAAGAGCAAGTCCTGAAAGTACCAAGGAAAAAAACCTCAATTCATCACATACAAGATCCTCAATGAGATTAAGTGCCAATATCACACCAGAAACGATGAAGGCCAGAAGGCAGTGAGATGACCTACTCAAGGAACTGAAAGAAAAGACTGTCAACTAAGAATTCCATATTCTGCAAAAGTATCCTTTAGAGACACAGGAGAAATTTAGACACTCTCAGATAAACCAAAACAGAAAACTTGCTGCAAGCAGACCTGACCTAATAAAAGGACACTGGACAGTAACTCAAATCCCCACAAAGAAATAATAAGCATCACTGCAGTAACTATATAGGTAAAAATACAGCATAAATATATTTTTTGCTTCCAGCTGTTTTTCCTATCTAATTTAGAATGTAACTGCTAAAGCAATAATTGCAAATATCTCTCAGTGGACAATGTATGAAGATGTAACATGGAGAACAAAAGCAGCACAGAGAAGGGGAAATGAAATGGAGACATATAGGATATTTTTTATATACTACTGAAATTAAATTGGTATTAATCTGAACTAGACTATTGTCTATTAGGATGCTAACTGTAATCCTCAGACAACCATTAAGAAAATACCTGAAAAAATATAGTAAAATACACAACAAAGGAATTAAATATCTATTGAACACAAAAGAAAGTAATAATGGAAACAGAGAAAACATAAAGAAATAAGACAGATTGAAAACAAACAGCAAATGCTAGATGTAAATCCTACCTCATCAGTAATTACTTTAAAGGTAAATGGAAAAGCAGAGATTGGCAAAATGTATTAAAAAGAATAACCCAACTATATGTGGTCAAAACAGACTTTTTTTTTTTTTTTTTTTTTTTTTAAGAGAGCAAGTGAGCAGGGGAGAGGGGCAGGGAGAGAGAGAGAAAAATAGAGAATCTTAAGCAGCCTTCATGCTCAGTGTGGAGCCCAATGTGGGGCTCGATTCCACGACCCTGGGATCATGACCCCAGCCAAAATCAAGAGTTGGACACTCAACTAACTGAGCCACCCAGGTGCTCCAAAAGACAGACTTTAAATTCAAAGATGGAAAAATTCTGAAAGAAACAGGACGGGGGGAAAAAAATTCCATTATGCAAACAGTAACCAAAAGAAAACTGGTGTGGTTCTACTGATACCAGGCAAAATCTATTCTATGACAAATATCGTCCATAAAAATGGAGGTCACTTTATAATGATAAAGGTTCAATCTATTGAGAAGTTATAATAATTATAAACATATATGTACCTAACAATAGAGTCCAAAAATACATGAAGACATAACAATTAAAGGGAGACATAAATTATTCAATACTAACAGTTGGAAACTTCAATAAAACATTTTTAATAATGGATAGAAAAACCAGAAAATAGATCAACTAATAGAAGACTTCAACAACACTATAAATCAACTAGATCTAACAAACATATATGGAGCACTCCATTCCCAAAACAGCAGAATATATATTTGTGTCAAGTGCAGGTAGAAATTCTCCAAGATAGACCATATGTTAGGCCACAAAACAAAAAGATTAAAAACTTAAAAAGTCTGTTCTCCAACATCAAAGAAATGAAAAAGAAACAAGTAACAAAAGGAAATTTGGGAAATTCACAAATATGAAAATTTAAAAAAACATATTCCTAAACACCAAATGAGTAAAATATTGGGTCACAAAAGATATTAGAATATACTGGAATTTGAATGAAAAGGAAAATACAACATACCAAACAGTATGAGATGCAGCTAAAGCAGTGCTTGGAGGGCAATTTATAGCTGTAAAAAAACATATTTTTAAAGAAATTCATACCAAAAACCCATTAGCCTAACCTGCCTTGAGAGTAAATGAATTGAAAACTAAACTCAAAGCAAACAAAAAGAAGGAAATAAATAAAAGGTTAGAGCAGAAAAAAAAAAAAGAGCAGAAAAACAACAGAGAAGATCACTGAAACCAAAGGTTGGTTCTTTGAAAAGATCAACAAATTTATAAACCTGTCGCTAGACTGACCAAGAAAAAAAAAAAGAGAAGATTTAAGTTGTTAAAATCAGGAATAAAGGAAGAGACATCACCATTAACCTTAAAGAAACGTAAAAGAGAATCAGAAAATACCATTAAAAATCATACATCAACAAAGTAGATATCCTAAAATAATATAACACTATGTTAGCTACACAGTAATAAAAGTAAAATTTAAAAAAAGAAAAAAAACCTAGATATCCTAGACAAAATGGCTAATTTCCTATAAAGGCACACACTGCCAATCTGACTCAAAGATGTAATAGAAAATCTAAATAGATCTGCAATAAATAAAAAAAAAAACATTGAATAATTAAAAAACTTGCCACAAAGAATAGCCCAGGGACGGACAGATTTACTGGTGAATTCTATTAGACATTAAAAAAAAAAATTAACACAAATGCTTCACAAATTTTAAAAAAGGGAAGAGGAAGGAACACTTCCCAACTTATTCTGTGACAGCAACATTAGCCTAATATCAAACTAGACAAGGATATCACAAGAAAAGAAAACTACCAAGCAAAATAAAAACTATCCATTATGAAGAGACACAAAAATCCTAAATGAAATACTAGCAAACAGAATCCAGCAATACATAAAAAAGAACTATATACCAAGAATTTATCCCAAGAATGCAAGGTTAATTCAACATATAAAAACCAATTAGTCACTGTAATATAACATTAATAAAGGACAAAAGCCAAATAATCTCCATAGATGTAGAAAAGCACTTGACAAAATCCAGTAACCATTCATATACAAAACACTAAACAAGCTAGGAAGAGAAGAAAACTACCTCAATTTAAGAAAGGGCACCTATGAAAAATCACAGGTAACATCATATTTAATGGTGAAAGATCAAAAGCTTTCCCTCTAAGATCAGGAACAAGATACAAGACAAGGATATATATTTTCACCACATTTATTCATATACTACTCACTATTCACTTTCATTCATATACTAGAGGTTCCAACCAAGGCAATTAGGTAAGAAAAATAAATAAAAGACATTTAGATTGGAAAGGTAGAAGTAAAACTCTGTACATAACAATCTTTTTTTAAAATGTTATTTTAATTCCACTATAGTTAACATACAGTGTTACATTAGTTTCAGGTATGCAACAAAGTGATTCATAATAAAATCTTATATAGATAAATTTCTAAGGAATCCACACACACACAATTTTAGAGATAATAATTAAGTTCAGCAAGACAACAAGAAATCATATAAATAAAAATTAATTTTACTCCTATACAATGGCATTAAACATTTCCAAAATGAAATAAGTAAGAAAGTGATTCCATTTACAACAGGAACAAAGAATAAAATACTCAGAGGAGTAAGTTAACAAAGAAGTGGAAGTTTTGTATGCTAAAAATGATGAAAACTCACTTTTATTTTTTTTCTTTTTTAAAGTCTTTTTTTATTTTTATTTTTTTAATATATGAAATTTATTGTCAAAAAAAAGAAAGAAATGAGAACAAACTGAGGGTTGATGGGGGGTGGGAGGGAGGGGAGGGTGGGTGATGGGCACTGAGGAAGGCACCTGCTGGCATGAGCACTGGATGTTGTATGGAAACCAATTTGACAATAAATTTCATATTAAAAAAAATTAAACACTAAAAAAAGAAATAAATAAATAAACATTAAAAAATAAAATAAATAAAAACCAAAAAAAAAAAAAAAGATGAAACTCAAAGACAGCCTAAGTAAATAGAAATACATCCTATGTTCATGACTGGAAGATGTAATATTGTTAATATGGTAACACCACACAAAGAGATTCAATACAATCTCTACCAAAATCCCAGATGGCATTTTTGCAGAAATTGGCAGGTTGATCTAAAATGCATAAGGAAATGCAAGGAATCCAGAATAGCCAAAACATCTTGAAAAAAAAGAACTAAATTGAAAGATTAGCACTTCATGATTTTGAAAATTACTATAAAGTGAAATAATCAAGACAAGGTATTACTAGTATAAGGTTAGACATATAGATGAATGGAGTAGAACTGAGCCCCAAAATAAACCCTTACATCTACAGTCAATTTATTTTTGATAAGAGTATCAAGACAATTCAATGGGGGAAAGAAGTCTTTTAAACAAACGGTACTGGGACAACTGGATATTTACATACAAAATGAAGTTTGATCTCTACCTCATACCCTTTATAATAATTAACTGAAAATGGATCAAAGACCTAAATAGGGGAGCTAGAACCTTAAAAATCTGAGAAGAAAATATGTGTAAAACTTCAAAACCTTGGATTAAGGCACCGATTCCTTACGCATGACACCAAAAGCATAAGCAACAAAAGAAAAAAACAGATACACTAGACTTCAATATTAAAAACTTTTGTGCTTCAAAGGACACTACCTTTGTGAAGTGAAAGGACAGTCCACTCAATGGGCGTAAATATTTATGAATCATGTCTGATAAGAATCCAGTGTCCACAGCATATAAAGAACTCCCACAAATCAGCAATTAAAAAAAATGCCCAAATAAAAAATGGCAAATGATTTGAGTAGTTCTCCAAAGAAGATATTACTAATGGCCAATAAGTACATGAAAAAGATGCTTAACATCATTTCTCATGAGAGAAAAAAATGCAAGTCAAAACCACAATGAGATATCATTTCACACCCAAAAGGATAAAGTGCTCATGAGGATATTAAGAAATCTGAATCCTCAAACACTGCTGGTGAGACTGCAAAATGGTGTAGCCATTTCAGAAAACACACTGGCAGTTCTTCAAAAATGTAAACAAATAATTACCATTATGATCCAGCAAATTCCACTACAAGGTATTTACCCAAGGAAACTGAAAACATATGTCTAATCAAAAACAAGTGCATGAATGTTCATGGTAGCATTATTTGTAATAGCCAAGAAGTGGAAACAACCCAAATGAACATCAACTGGTGAAGGCACGTATATAAGGATGAACCTTGAAAACATTATGCTAAATGAAGGCTGCACATGGTATGATTCTATTCATATGAAATGTCTAAAACAGACCAATCTATTGAGACAGAGAGTAAGTTTAGTGGTTGCCAGAGCCTGAGGGAGGGTAGGAAAAGGATGAGAGAGTGTTAATCTGTTAAGGGGTTTAGGATGATGAAATGTTCAGGAATCAGATAGCAGTGATGGTTGCAAAACTCAGTGAATGAGTACACTAAACCCCACTAAATTGTATACTTTTAAAATAGTTAATTTTATAATATGTGGATTATATCTCAATTAAAAAAAAAAAAACAGAGGGGTGCCTGGGTGGCGCAGTCGGTTGGGCGTCCGGCTTCAGCCAGGTCACGATCTCACGGTCCGTGAGTTCGAGCCCCGCGTCGGGCTCTGGGCTGATGGCTCAGAGCCTGGAGCCTGTTTCCGATTCTGTGTCTCCCTCTCTCTCTGCCCCTCCCCCGTTCATGCTCTGTCTCTCTCTGTCCCAAAAATAAATAAACGTTGAAAAAAAAAATTAAAAAAAACAGAAAGGAATAACTCAGAAAGTGGAACATGACAGATCCAAGTCATAAAGAATCATTCTTAGGCCTTAAGATCAAAACAAGTTCCAACTTTTGCCCAGCTGGATTTCAGAATTGCTATGAATAGTGACCTCCATGTGTGCCCCATTTCCCCAATTCTGAAGAGTGTTTACAACAGTTATCCTATGCCTGTTCCACCACTGTCTGTTGGGGGTGTGTGGGCAGGTAACGTGCCTTTTTACTTAAAAAAAAAAAACACAAAAAAAACCCCACAATTAAAAAAATTGTTTATTCATTTTTTGGAGAGAGAGCACGAGTGGGTGGAGGGGCAGAGAGAGAGACACAAAGAATCTGAAGTAGGTTCCAGGCTCTGAGCTGTCAGCACAAAGCCCAACTCGGGGATCAAAACCATGAACCCTCAAGATGACCTCAGCCGAAGTCGGTCACTTAACCAACTGAGCCACCCAGGTGCCCCTTAAAGGTCTACAGAACAAGAGGAACTACATTTGAAGCACTGTACTTAAAGAGCTATACCCAAAGAACCCTGTTTGCACCTGGAACTAAATCAGATCACGAGATAATATGGTAGTAACGGTAAGATTTTTGAGGTCTTGGGCAAAGATGAGTATATTTTGCAAATAGAGAGAGACGTGAATCACTGGGGACCTAAAGATTTTAACTTCCTTGTATTCACACCTTTGTTTAGTATTCTCTCACACTGATAGGTAGCATTATTTACCTAAGAGGAATAGCTGCTCTTGAAAGCAATCTAAGAATATTGATTGTGTTGTCTCAATTATGAGATCATGAATGTGGAAAATATGTCACTAATCCAAAAAAAATTTTTAAAGGCCAGGATGGTGGCATTTTTGTATGCTTTCCCCATCTCCATTTCCCTTCTCTTCATTTTGATAGCTATATTAACAACAGTTCACACTGATTTAGCACTTATAGAACTCTGACATATATTGATATCATTTAATGACAAGTATCATATCAGTGCAAATAATGATATAGTTAAAAGGGAAGCAAAGTCCTATGGAATCATTTATGGTACACAGTTTTTGCCCTTGCCTTTTATTTTTTCCCAATTTTTTTCTTCTAAACATTTCAATCTACAGAAAAGTTACAATGTACTTCCAAAAAAATTTACCTCTATAAATTCAACAACTGTTGACATTTTTTTATCATTTGATTTACATATGCACAGGTTATTTCATACTTAATATGAAATACTTGAGTAATAAAGAACACTACGATACATAACTATAATGCCTTATCCCTTTCAAGAAATTTAACAAAGTGTAATGCCCTCAGCTTTCCAAATTACATCCTTTATAGCCTTTTTCTTCCTGATTTCAGTATGCAATCAAGAACCTCATGTTCTAGGGGAGGCTGGGTGGCTTGGTCAGTTGAGCATCCGACTCCTGCTTGGAATTCTCTCTCTCCCTCTCTTTCTACCCCTTCTCTACTCACACATGCACTCGCTGGTTCTCAATAAATAAATAAATAAGACTTAAAAAAAAAAAAAAAGAACTACATGTTCTATTTGACTATCATGTGTCCCTGTTGTTGTTGTTGTTACTTTCATGCCATTTAGTTTATAACACGTTCCACAATCTGGGTTACATTCCTCACAATTTAGATTCAGATTAATCTTTTTTTTTTTTTTAATTTTTTTTTAAATTTTTTGTATGTATTTATTTTTTTTTTCAACGTTTATTTATTTTTGGGACAGAGAGAGACAGAGCATGAAGGGGGGAGGGGCAGAGAGAGAGGGAGACACAAAATCGGAAACAGGCTCCAGGCTCTGAGCCATCAGCCCAGAGCCTGACGCGGGGCTCGAACTCCCGGACCGCGAGATCGTGACCTGGCTGAAGTCGGACGCTTAACCGACTGCGCCACCCAGGCGCCCCTCTTTTTTTTTTTTAACAAGAATAATATCATAGGTGATATTCCTACTTGGTGTATTTTATCATTTGGTCCCCATATCAGTGATGTCATTGATGTCTTGCTTGGTGATATCCAACAAATCTTTCCATTGTGAAGTTACCTTTTCTCCTTTGTAATTAGCAATCTGTGGAGTAATACTTTAATGTGACTATTCTGTTTCCCAACATTCTATATTCAATTGTTTTTAGCATCAATTGATGATTCCTGCCAGAATCTATTGTTACACTAAGTGATTGCAAAATGATAATTTTGTAATTCCATTATTCATTCTCTTTTATGTAGCATTAGTTTTAAAAAGTGTCTTCTCTTCTGTGACCCTTATCTTTTGTTTTGTTTGTTTTTACCACTATGGACTCATGGATTGTTTCCTGTTCTCCAATGTTATCATCCATGCCATCACTATTCATTTTAATGTACAACCTGTTCCAAATTTAGCCAAAGGAACCCCCTTCAAGTTGGTCCTGTATCCTTTTGATGTATCACTTATTTGTGGGGACTTGGTGTTTGGCATAAAAGAAGATACTCCATGTCCACTTTCTACTTTTCCTGTCTCTGACTTAGAATCAACCAATATTACAAATATACTAATTTTTCCTTTTTGTGGTAGAGAGTGCTATTTAGACATCAAGGTCTGGATGTTAAGTGTGGTCACTGCTACTTGTGGTGTCACTGCTTCTAGAATCTTACAGTAGGCAAAGCTAGTAAGTACTATACATATATGGATTATATATTTGAATCATGAATTCTCAGATACCTCTAATAACACAGGACTGTTCTTTTTCTTCCCTCATTTAGTATTTCTATTCCTTTCTCTGACAGTAAAAACTCTCAGAATTACTATACCAATACCACCACTGAAAAATGTTTATCCTTAAAATATGTCCCACTGAGATTACAGTCAGACTACTAGGTTAATTATTTGAATTAATGTTTTTCCTCTGTTCTGTATTATCAATATGGTATACAGTTAGGTGTATTTGCTTTTTTTGTAGTAGTTGGTACTCAATCACAGGGTTCCCTCCCCCATCCTTGCTGATTTTATTTTTTTAATGTAAAAAATTAACATGTTTCAAAAATAAAACTATACAAGATAGGCTTTACTTATTTTCCACCACTCCCAAAGTAACCAATTTCACTAGTTTCTAGTTTATCCTTTTGTTTTTGCATAAAAATAAACAGATTAATGTATTCTTCCCTCTTCTTAAAATTGAATATATTACATACAATATGTGGTATATTTTTTCTTTTAAAAATATATACCCAGGGAATTAATTTTTTTTTTTTTTTTTTGAGAGAGAGAGAGGGAAAGCACATGTACAAGTGTAAGCAGGGGAGCATCAGGAGAGGGAGAGAGAATCTCAGGCAGGCTCCATGCTCAGCACAGAGCCCACCTTGCATGACCCTGAGATCATGACCTGAGACAAAACCAAGAGTTGGCTCCTCAACAGACTGAGCCACCCAGGTGCCCCTGGGAATTAATCATTCTTATCAGTTCAGGGACGTTCTTCATTCTCTAGCTCTATGTCTGTCTAGCCACTATATGTTTCTACCACGGAATAGTCAACATGTGGATGGCATATAACTGATTTCTAATACGTCACTATTATAAAACACTGAAATGAAGAATTTTGTGCATATTGTCAAACAAGTATGTTCAGGTAAATTCTAAAAAGTGGGATTACTGGATCAAAGGGTAAATTCATATGTAGGTTTTTTGTTTTGTTTTGTTTTGTTTTTTGAGAGACAGAGAGAGAGAGAGAGCGCGTGCAAACGTGTGTGTGAGCAAGGGAGGGGCAGAGGGAGAGAGTGAGAATCTTAAACAGGCTCCACGTCCAGCACTGAGTCCCATGCGTGGCTTGGTCTCACGACTGTGAGGTCATCACCAGAGTCAAAATCAAGAGTCAGATGCTTAAGTGACTGACCCACTCAGGCGCCCACATATGTAGTTTTAATAGATATTGCCTAATACTGTTTGTAGGAAGTGTATCATTTTGTGCTTCCCTTGTCAACAGATAAAAGTGATTGTTTCATAGGTTCCCTAACAGAGTGCTATAAGACTTTTGAATTTTGGCCAATCTAATAGAAGAGAAATGGTAACTCACTATTGTTTTAATTTGCAGTTCTATTATAAATTCAAGGGCCATTTGAATGTCTTATTTTTCTGTGTGTAATACTCTGCTCATGCCTTTTGTCAAATTTCTATTGGGTGTTTGGTCTTTCTTTCCCCCCTCTTAGTTTAAAAAACTTACTTATGTAATAGGGAGATTAACTCTTTGTGACACATTTTGCAAATATTTTGTCTTTTTTATAAATTATTTTTTACTTCATTAAAAAATTTTTTTTAGTGTTTATTTGTGTGACAGAGTGTGAGAAAGAGAAAGAGAGAGAATGCACGAGCAGTGGAGGGGCAGAGAGAGAGGGAAACACAGACTCCAAAGCAACGTCCAGTCTCTGAGCTATCAGCACAGATCCCAATGCAGGGCTTGAAATCATAAACTGTGAGATCATGACCTGAGCTGAAGTTGGACACTTAACTGACTGAGCCACCCAGGCACCCCTGTCTTTGTATTTCAACTTTGACTATGGAACTTTCTTCCTGGGTAAATTATTTTTTTCTTTCTTAATATAAATGACTCTTAAATGTAGTCAATATTTTATTTTATTACATCCGGACTTTAAGTAATATATAGAAAGCCTTTGCCCTTCATCCAGGTTATAATAGAATTAATGGATCCTTTCTTACAGTATAAAATGGTTATTTTATATTTCAATCTCTTATATCTTGTTTTTAGAAAAAGGGAGTGGGGGAGGGGAGTAGAAGGGAGAGGGGGAGAGAAGGGGGGGAGAGAGGGAGGGAGAGAGGGAGGGAGAGAGGGAGGGAGGGAGGGAGGGAGGGAGGGAGAGAGAGAGAGAGAGAGAGAGAGAGGCAGAGGATATTAAGCAAGCTTGCACACTCAGCACAGAGCCCAATATGAGGTCTGATCCCATGACCCTGGGATTATGACCTGAGCCAAAATCAAGAATTGGATGCTCAACCAACTGAGCCACCCAGGCATGCCAAAGACACTTTGTTTTAACAACTGCTGCTCAACAGTGTACTGGAGGTTCCAGTTAGAGAAATTAGGCAAAAAAAAAAAAAAAAAAAAAAAAAAAAAAGAAAGAAAGAAAGAAAATAGAAAAATAAAGGACATAGAAGCTGGGAAGGAAGAGCTGAAACAATGTCTCTTCACAGATGACATGATCCTATACAGAGTAAATCCCAAAGAATTCACACACAAAAAACTACAAGAGTTAAAAAGTGAATGCAGCAAAGTTGAATACCAAATCAAATAAACACACAAGAAACCCAATTGAGTTTCTATACAAAAATCAATGAACCATCCAAAATGGAAATTTAGAAAACAGTACTATTTACAAAGGATCCAAATACATAAGAATATATTTAACCAAGAAAAACAAAGACTTATACCTGGAAAACTTCAAAACACTTTTGAAAAAAATTAAAGATGACCTGAATAAACAGAAAGACATTAAGTCTGTGAATTGGAAGGCTTAACATTATTAAGATGGCAACACTGGGACACCTGGGTGGCTCAGTTGGTTGGGTGTCCCACTTAGGTTCAGGTCATGATCTCACAGCTTGTGGGTTTGAGCCCCGCTTCGGACTCTGTGCTGACAGCTCAGAGCCTGGAGCCTGCTTCGGATTCTGTGTCTCCCTCTCTCTCTCTGCTCCTCCCCCACTTGTGCACGCTCTCTCAAAAATAATAAACATTTAAAAAAAATTTAAAAAAAAAAGATGGCAATACTATCCAGTGCCATCTACATACTCAATGCAATAAAATGTATTCAACTATACATGAGGTATGGATCTAATTTTATCTTTTTCCAGTTGGTTTTCAAGTTGTCCTAAGACCATTTATTAAACAGTCCATCATTTCCCCTACTATTTGTAAAGACATCTGCATCATATGAACTTCCTTGGGTATTTGGGTCTATTTCTCAACAAGATTGCTTGTCCATTCAGGTGACAGTACTACAATTTTAATTATACAGGTTTTAGTGCTTGGAAGACACAGTGCCAGCACTTAAAAAAAAACTATTCTTGTATATTTATGTTCCATATGTTAGCTCCAAGGAAAGATGGGGTGTTGGGAGGGGAAGAGAACTTTCTGAAGGAATCATATGAAATTTATATATTAATTTAGGGAAAACTGAAATTATTTGGGTTTATTCCAAAGCATTTTGTCTTTTTTTTTTTTGCTATTGTAAATGGTATTATATCATCTGATTATATGTATATAAAACCCACTGATTGTTCATTTTATGTATCGTGACACTGTACTGAATTGTTTTACTGTTTGAGTTACTATTATCATTACTCTTGGTTTTCTATTATCATTTGCAAAGAGAACTAGTTGTATTTCTTCTTTACCAATTTGTAGAAATCTAAAGCAGTTCTCTCTTGTCTAATTGTCCAAACCTCTAATACAATGTTAAATATAGTTGAGACTGAGAATAGTCCTGTCTTGTTCCAATTTAATGGGAATGCTAACACTGTTTCCACACTAAATATTACGCTGTATTTAAACTAGGGTATATACACTGAGATACCACCTCACACCAGTCAGAGTGGCTAAAATGAACAAATCAGGAAACAACAGATGCTGGTGATAATGTGGAGAAACGGGAACCCTCTTGCACTGTTGGTGGGAATGCAAACTGGTGCAGCTGCTCTGTAACAGTGTACAGGTTCCTCAAAAAATTAAAAACCGAACTACCCTACGACCCAGCAATGGCACTACTAGGAATTTATCCAAGGGATACAGGAGTGCTGGTTCTCATAGGGGCACATGTATTCCAATATTTATAGCAGCACTTTCAACAATAGCCAAATTATGGAAAGAGCCTAAATGCCCATCAACAGATGAATGGATAAAGAAGATGTGGTTTATATATGCAATGGAATACTACTTGGCAATGAGAAAGAATGAAATCATGCCATTTGCAGCAACATGGATGGAACTGAAAGGTATTATGCTGTATGAAATAAGTCAGTCAGAAAAGGACAGATATCATGTTTTCACTCTATATGGATCTTGAGAAACTTAAGACCATGGCGGAAGGGAAGGGTAAAAAAATAGTTACCAACAGAGAGGGAGGGAGGCAAACCATAAGAGACTCTTAATACAGAGAACAAACTGAGGGTGGGTAGGGGGTGGGGGAAAGGGGAAAATGGGTGATGGGCACTGAGGAAGGCACTTGTTGGGATGACCATTGGGTGTTGTATGTAAGTGATGAACCATGGGAATCTACCCCCAAAACGAAGAGCATACTTTACACACTATATATTAGCCAATTTGGCAACAAATTATATTTAAAAAAATAAAATATAAATAAAACTAGGGTATATGTGTTTTATTTAAGAAATATGCATCAACTCCTTTTTTATTGATTATTTTTATCATGAACACAGGTTGCATTTTGCCAAAGGTCTTATCAGCATCAGTGGAGATGAACTTTATTTTTTGTTCCTTCTTAGATTAATAGGTTATTTATATTAATAGATTTCCTAAAATGGAACCATTCCCGCATTACTGGAACACATCTCATTGGATAATGAAGTATTATTTTCTTACTGTAGCATAGAATTCTATCTGATGTTTTTGTAGTGATGTGAGACTGTTCTGTAGTTGCATAGATGTTAACTATCTTTATGAGATTTTTATATAGATCAACTTCATAGTCATGTTAAAATAATTAGAGTACTACTTTCTTTTTTTATGTTCTGGAAAAATTTATAGAGCATTGAAATTGGCTAATCTTAGGTTTGGTAAAATAAAACTTTCAAATCTTCTGGGTTTGGTGCTTTGTTTGTTTGTTTGTTTGTTTGTTTTTTTAAAGAATGCTGCCATCATCATCACTATCATTTTAGAGACAGCAAGCATGTGAGTGGGGTGGAGAAAGAAAGAGAGAGAGAATCTTAAGCAGACTCCACATCAATGCAGGGCTTGATCTCACACCCCTGAGATCATGACCTGAGCTGAAATCAAGAGTCAGACATTTAACCAACTGAGTCATCCAGGTGCACCACTGTTGAACTTTTTGATACATTTTCTAACTTAAAAAGAAAAAAAAAAAAAAAAGAGGTTTGTTTAAGCTTTCTATCTCCTCTGATAGAAATCTATTTATCTCTTCTGAGATAAGAATTCTGGTAAACTGGATTTTCCTATGTAATTACCCATTTCATCTACACTGTAGAAAATAGAATCAACAATTTTGTTTTCTTCCCTTACTCCTTAAAGTTGTTTAAGAGAATATTTATATTGTAGTGGACAGGACTTTAAAATTTTTTGTTATTTAGTTCTATCTTTATAGTATGATAGAAAGCCTTTTTATGTGTTGCTTCTGATTTATAGAACTATTTTAGGATTCTTTTTGACTTAGTATATCAATTTTTTGGTGAACATTCTCTGTACACTGCAGAAGAAAGTATATTATATGCTATCTAGGATAGAGTTCAATACATACCCACAAACTATCCCTAACTATTCTTTTAGGTCTTCTGTGCCTTTATTTTAAATTCACTTCACCTATCTTGGACTAAATACTCCTATGTGTTTGTTCTGTTCTCTGAATTTTCTGTAAGTTTCTGCTTTATGAAGATGTTTGCTATGTTATTTGGTACTTAGATACTCATGTTATGATCTTTAATAAAGTCTTTTGTCCTCAAGTTAAGACCACCAATGTAATTTGGTATGTAACAGAAATATTGAGAACTTCGTATTTAATCACACAAAATATTTTTTAAAATGTCTAGCCCAAGGATTAAAATTTCATAAATTGAAAAAAAATTATTCCTTCATCAAGGACACTCTTAAGTGTAATGGTTCTTTTTTACTATAATGTGTGTGGTACTGAAGAACCCAAGTTTTGCCTCCCTCCCTCTCTGTTTGTAACTTTTTCCCCTTCCACAGAGCCTGCTACTAGCTTGATTCACGCTAAGAATCCAGCAATTTATGCAACGTTGTTTTTGTACCATCAGTGGAAATGTCAACAGAGCAAAGTGGCAAATAACAACTTAGAATTATTAAAAAAAAAAAAAAAGTTTTGACCTTACAGATTCCTTGAATGAGTCTCAGGGACCCCAGGGTTCCATGTATCACACTTGGAGAACCATCACTCTACAAAAACCCAATACATTTTTATCCCATAATAAATAGTATACTGGAAGGCAATATACAAGACTGGATGGAAGGACATCTTTGTGGTCAGATACACCTGGAAGCAAATTTCAGCTGTGTTGAAGGCTGTGAAACTTTGGACAAGTAACTTTAGAAGCCATAATTTCATTATCTGTAAAGGGATTCTACTAACAGCATCTAAAGGAATTGCTTCAAGGATTAAATGAACAAATATATAGTGTATATCCAGTGCCTAACACATAGATCTCAAAAAGCATTAGCCTAATTATTTAATTTTTATATAATACATCTATTTTCTAATAATCGCTATCAGGAGAAGAAAAAAATCAAAGACAGTAATTTGGGTAGTTTCTCTAAATCAAAAGTTTAAAAAATAAGCAAAACCTATGAAGCATTAAATGCCTAAAATTTTAGAATATAAGATTTCAGATACTGGCTGTGACATTTTAATTTTAAAGACTTTTTAAAATATTGACCTTTTAACCTTGTCTGTCTTCTCTATTTTATCTTTGCATTCTATTTCACTAATTTAAAAAAATTTTTTTTTTTTTTAACGTTTACTTATTTCTGAGACAGAGACAGAGCATGAATGGGGGAGGGGCGGAGAGAGAGAGGGAGACACAGAATCGGAAGCAGGCTCCAGGCTCTGAGCCGTCAGCCCAGAGCCCGACGCGGGGCTCGAACTCACGGACCGTGAGATGGTGACCTGAGCTGAAGTCGGAGGCTTAACTGACTGAGCCACCCAGGCGCCCCTCTATTTCACTAATTTTGTTAACATCTTCATTTGCCTTCATCCAACTTATTTAGGGTTACCCTTTTTGTTTTAACTCCTTCAGTTAGATAAATGGTTCACCTATTAATTTTTTTTCCTAGTATAAGAATTTAAGTTTATAAATTTCCTTTTACCAAATCAGCTTGTCCAATAAGTTTGCAAATATCTTTTGAATATCATCCAGAGCTAAATATATCCTAATAGGTATTAGTTCTTCTTTATCCCCTGAATTACTTAGAAATGTCTTAAAATTTATATATATATATAAATAAACATATATTTGTTTAAAGTTATCTTTTTGTTACTGATTGCCGTCTTAATTGTACTGTATCAAGGAATATGGTCTGTATGATATCAGTTTTACTTGTGGATAATTTCTTAATGTACAGAATGCAGTCAATTTTTATAAAATTTCAAGTACACTTAAAAAATGTTTACAATGTTTTCTCTGTCTACCAACTTGATGATGGTTGGGTTCAGGGTTCTATATACGGCTAGTAGCTCAAACTTGTTAACTATGTTGTTCAAATATGCTTTCTTCTCATTAGTTTTAAGTCTGTTTGACCTAAGACAAACTTTCCCTCTATGATGTTCTTATATATTTAATAACTTCTTCATATTTTCAAGCTATGTTATTCTGATATACATACTCATAATTGAACAATACCTTTTATCATCATATAAAACTCCTATTAATTTTTAATACTGCTCTTTGACTTTATAAATCATTATATTTGATGTTAATATGTTGTTACATGTATCTGGTCAGGCTATCACCTTTTCAAGGACCTTTTATGAAAAACATATAGGTGGATTTGAATTTTTATTCTACCTGATCACCTATGTTTTAATTAGGGAGCTCATACTCTCTTTAGATAACTAATATTTCCATTTATTTCTATTTTTTGCTTTTATAGGCCCCAGTTTTTCTTTTGAAATTATTTTTTTCCATATGATCTCCTCTCTTCGATTATTGCTTTTGAAACTAGTATCTCTAGATCTATTATTACTTAGCCCAGAAATTTTCACATGCATATTTTCCCTTGTCAAAGCCTAAAGTCATTAAATATATCTGACCTATTAAAAGCTCTGTACAATGCTTTACTGTCACACCACTCTAGGCTTACATGTTCTCATTGTCAGGTATTACAGCATCTTTAATGCCACAGGTAAATATTACTTTTATTATTTTATGCAATTAGGTTTTCTTGAGATTAACTTCAATGATTATCAACTTTTACTTTCATTCCTCTTTGCATCTCGGACTTTCTTTCCAAGATTGTTTTGTTTCTTCCTCAAGTATAAACCTCAGAGGCTTTTTTGTTTTGTTTTTCTGTACTTTTTAATTTTTTTTTTTTTTTTTTTTTTTTTGAGAGCAAGTGTGAGTGGGGGAGGAGCAGAGAGAGAGAGGGAGATAGAGGATCTAAAGCAGGCTCCGCACTGACAGCAGAGAGCCCAATGCAGGGCTCGACTCAGGAACCATGAGATCATGACCTGAGCTGATGTCCGAGGCTCAACCTATCGTGCCACACAGGCGCCCCTGTTGTGTTTTGTTTTTAAAGAGGAAGTCTGTTAAAAGTAAAGCCTCTATTTTCTTTTTAACCTGCAAATAAATCTGTTCCTTGAAAGACCTTTTACCAAAATATCAAATGCTAAATTGATAGTCATTTTCTTTTGTAGGGGATCATTTTGCTTAGAAATCAGCTGTCAGTCTATGTTTGTAAGTAGTCCTTTAGTTCTAGCTGTTTTCAAGATTTTCTCTTTTTCTTTGGTCTTGTTTTTCTTTCTCTCTTTCTTTCTTTCTTTCTTTCTTTCTTTCTTTCTTTCTTTCTTTCTTTCTTTCATTAAGTTCATTCATTTTGAGAGAGAGAGCATGCAAGTGGGAAAAGGGCAGAAAAAGAAGGAGACAGGGAGAGAGAGAATCCCAAGCAGGCTCCAATGCTGTCAGCACAGAGCCCCACACAGGGCTTGAACTCACAAACTGAGATCATGACCTGAGCCGAAATCAAGAGCTGGCTGCTTAACCAGCTGAGCCACCCAGGCGCCCTAATCTTCAGTCTTCTTTAACTAGGTCTGATGTGAATTTATTTCCTTTCATCCTGTTAGGTAACACTAGCATCCCTGAATATAATGATTCATATAAATTCTAAAAAATTCTTAGGCAGTATCTTTTTGAATACTGACCCTATTAAATTCTATTTATAATCTCCACCCAAAACTCTGATTAGACTAACAACAGTTCATCTCACTATATCCTCCATGTCTCTCTTAGCATCTTCCACATTTTTCATGTCTTTGCTGCATTGTTTTTTTGTGGCTTCTTCAGATCTTCCCAATTACCAATTACCCTCACTATATATAACTGGCTGTTTAAAACTCTCATTAAATTTTTAATTTCTATTATTTTACTCTTCAGTTTTAGATATTCTGTTTGGTTATTTTTTCATATATGTTGGATAGTTTTGATAGTCTCTTTTACTCGTGTTTTTAATTTTTAACTTCGTATTTCTTTAAATAAAGTATACTCTTTTTATATTTTTATCTTTTAATTACAAAATCCACAGTTTCTGAAGGCTTGGTCCTATTTTTTTACTGTTTTTGCCAATTACTGCAAACAATGACTTGTTTACTTGTGTGTTTTATGACTTGTTTATTTTGGGAGGAATGATTTCATTTTTAAAATAACTTCATATTGAGACTGTTTAGAGATTTAAGTTTTGGATATGTTGTTAGAGTCTGTGCCTTTGGTTCTTCCAGGTGCCTGGAGGAGCTACCAAACCAAGATAATTAAAAAAAAAAAAATTTTTTTTTAGTGCAGTAAAACACACATAAAATTTGCCATCCTAACAATTTCTTTTATAATTTTTTTGAGAGGGAGTGCAGAGATGTCAGCAGGGGAGGGAGAGAGAGAATCCCAAGCAGGCTCTGCACTAACAGTGCAGATGTGGGGTTCGAACTCACGAACCATGAGATCATGACCTGAACTGAAATCAAGAGTCGGACACTTAACTGACAGCCACCCAGGCGCCCGTACATCCTAACAACTTAAAATGTACAGTCCAGTGGTATTACATACATTCATAATGTTGTGCAACCATCACCACCATCCATCTCCATACCTCTTTTCATCTCATAAAACTAAAACTCCACACCCATTAAATAACCACTCATTATTCCCCTTTACCCCTGGCAACCAAGACTCTACTTTCTATGATTTTGACTACTCCAAGTACTTCCTATAAGCAGAAGCATACAGTATGTGTCTTTCTGTGATTAGCTTATTTTACTTGGTGTAATGTCCATGTTACACCATATGTCAGAATTTCCTTCCTTTTCAGACTAAATAATATTCCATTATATGTATACACCAAATTTGCTTATCCATTCATCTGTCCATGGATACTTGAGTTGTTTCTAACCCAGGATGATTTTAAATTAAATTCTAGAATTATGAATTAGTATGAATTCAGATTCCTAAACCCTGTGTCAAATAGTCAATGGCTCTAAAAATTACCAGAGGAGATTTTCTCCTTTGGGATACAGATATATGTTTTTATTTACTTTAACTTTTGTTTTTCAGTCTAGTATTTTTTACTGTTCCTTAATGAGAGTTTCATATTTCTAGTCTTTTCTACTTCTAGAAACAAATCAGATCAGACAAATTTCCATTCATATGGAATTTTCAAGATACCTTTTTTTCAAAATAATTTTAAAATTAGTGGTTTGTTAAATACCAATCATCCATGTGCCTTATTTTTAAAAGACATAACTCATGTAAAGGTTCAAAAGTATCTCTTTAGATAATATAAACACACTAAAGTGACTTATGAAATCTACCTTCAATAATTGGAAGTTTAATGATATAGTGAAACACTTAAACCTCCTATGGGACCACTATGAACAGCTCTAACCCTGTGGGAAAAATTTAAAAGTAGAATATAAGCAAAAGACTTAATGATTTTTCAATGCTGTTGTGATCTCATGAAAATTCCTGGAGATTCAGTATTGAATTCTCATAGGAAAAGGTAAAGATGGCTACATCCTTACAGGAAAACCCTCCTTGGGGCAGTTACTCGCCCTGATAAAAAGTAACTCTGACACCTTTCTGGTAGGTCTCTATGTTCCAATGCAAAATAAGGTCTAAAAAATCTACAACAACAATTAAACTGAAAATCAGATTAAGAAAAAGAATCCATGATATGCTTTCATAATATTTTCTTCCTTAAAAAAGGCCATTCAGTAGATGGTATCAGAGAATAAAAGAGTTGTTTATATTCCATGCCTTTTAAAAAGTTAACATCAACTGGTTCTTTCAGAAGATCAATAAAATTGATAACCCCTAGCTAGAATACCAAGATAGAAAGGGAAGACACAAATTAAAAACACAGAAATATAAAAAAATAAAACATTACAAAAATTTTAAAAAGGGGGGTGCCTGGGTGGCTCAGTCAGTTAAGTGTCTGACTTTGGCTTAGGTCATGATCTCATGGTTCGTGGGTTCAAGCCCTGCATCTGGCTCTGTGCTGACAGCTCAGAGCCTGGAGCCTGCTTCAGATTCTGTGTCTCCCTCTCTCTCTGACCCTCTCCCACTCATGCTCGGTCTGTGTCTCTCTCTGTCTCTCTCTCAAGAAAGAAAGAAAACATAAAAAAAATTTCAAAAACAGACATGAAAAAACAGCCATCACTATTTATCTCATGGACATTAAAAGGGTAATAAAGGAATAGGAATACTATGAATAACTTTGTACCCAGAAATTTGATAACCTACATGAAACAGACCAATTCCTTAAAAGACATCATCTACTAAAACACTAACAACAAATGCTTGTGAGGATATGGAAAAACAGGAATTCTCATTCATTGTTGGTGGGAATGTAAAATGGTACAGTCCCACATTGTTGGTGGGAATGTAAAACGGTACAGTCTGGCAGTTTTTTACAAAGCTCAACAGTTTTGCTAAGATCCAGGAATTGCAGTCCTAGGATTTTACCCACATAAGTTGAAAACTTATATCCACATATAAACCTGTGAATGTTTAATAACATCTTTATTTATAATTGCTAAAAAGTGGAGGCAACCAAAATGTCCTTCAACAGGTGAATGGATAAACAAACTGTGGTACATCAACAGCATGGAATATCATTCAGTAACGAAAAGAAATGAGCTATCAAGCTACAAACACACAGAGAAACCTTAAATGCAAATTGCTAAATGAAAGACGTGAATCTAAAAAGTTAGTATCTAAAAAGACTACATGCTATATGATTCCAACTATATGGCATTCTGGAAAAGGCAAAACTACAGAGACAGTAAAAAGATCAGTGTTTGACACAGGCTGCGGGCATGGGGTAAAGGGATGAATAGGTAGAGTACAGAGGATTTTTAAGGCAATTGTGTATGACACTGTAACAGGTGGATACATGAAACTACATTTGGCAACACCCACACAACTTTACAACACACACAGAGTGAGACTAATATAAACTCTGAGCTTTATCTAATAATAATGTATCAATACTATTTATCAACTGTAACAGATGCACCACACCAGCAAAAGATGATAGATAATAGGGGAAACTGGGTAGAGGGAGGGCAGAATATGGGAACACTGTATATCTGCTCCATTTGTCTGTAAACCTAAAACTGCTCTAAAAAACAATTTATTTCTTATTACTTATTTATAAATAATTTATTGTTAATTAAAAAAACAAAACAAAAAATCAGATTAATTGAAACATCTACTTGATGTCACGTATTTTTCTTCCTCTAACAAACTATGCAGTAGATGGCACCAGAGTTCCTCTAGAATAAAGAAGTATAAGATGTATTGTACTATTCATAATGCTTAGTCTTGATGTTGTTGATACATGCTTTGAGATTGTATTTATTCATTGAATAATATAATTGACATAAAAAAAGATGTGTTAGAGACAGCTAAATTTAGGTGCAAATTATATCATCCCAGAAGTAAGTAAATAATCATGGAAATCTAGGAATGCGGATCTGAATTATGGAGCAACAGTAATTCTACATTATGGGTAAATAAAAAAGGTGCTATATTAAGCTATTTAAAAACCAAATTCCAACTCACATTTTGACAACAATATAGCACACCCATTTGACACTTCTTGACTAATGGTGAGCAAGTCTCATTAGTAAATTGTCTCTCTCCACAGACTAAAAGCACTCACTAAATATGGCATCAAGGCATTTTAGAATTCATTTTCTCCTCAGACTGGGACAGAAAACAAGCATTATGTCTTTCTAAAAAGCAGAGGGTGAAACCATGTTAATTACCCACGAAGCAACTATTGTCTGTCCACCCCCTGGCATTCAAACTGACATAGTCAATATGCAGTTTTGTAGAGCAAATGAAGTAGATTTGACTTATAAAACACAACCTCTTCTCCCACCTTAATTTATATCATTTTAAAGTGATTATTATACAGGAGCCCAGCTATGATGTACTTTACCCACTAGTGGAACCACTGCTACTTTGGTGGGGATAGGAGAGAAGAGATAGAGGGTAAGAAGGAATCAAAGAATTATCTGGATACAAGAGTAAAATATATTCTTACTTTTCCAAATTTAGAATTCAATTTTCAGAAAACAAATTATCAACGATGGCAGCATGTGGCTAAAATGGTAACATAAAGAAGTACACTATATTTTAATTACCAATATCGTCTTCTCTACACTGGAGAATTACTGTTTAACATTTATTTCCAAGAAAAAAAATATTACTCAGTGTTCCGTTCAAATTAATCAATAGTTTTTGGAACACAGTTTAACTGTAGCTGTGGAACTATAGAAATAGAATGAGATTAAGTCTGAGTACACAGTAACTGAAAACCAATCTTGGAAGTGAATCCTGTGAAAGTCTACTAAACATTACCAGTGAATACAAAATTATGGACACTGATGCACCTCTGATTTTTCCAGAATAAATGTGTTAATCTTATAAGAGTAAACTATGGTCACCTACATCTTGGGAAATATACCTTGGACAATATGTAGCATAGTGACTCTCAATCTTTTATATTAATTCTCTAATTTAATTCAAAGCCATGTCAATAAATTGTATTGTCTGACAAATTTTATGAAGAAACAGTAGTATCAACTTGAATCAAATATAAAGGAGACTTCTGTTTGGCTTACAATCTTATTACAAGTAAATATATGACTTTTACCAACTTTCAGGACCATTAGACTTCAGTCTCCATCAGGCTGAGAGACAAAAATCTAATCCAACCTCATAATTTTATAGAGAAGGAAACGAAAATCCAGAAAGATCAAGTCAAGAGACAGTGGCAGGCTTTAGAACTAGTTTCCTAATCTTCCAAACTGTACTCTTTACCTAACCACATCTTCTTACTTATAAAAACAGTAAATACAAGTATCACTCCTTATTCAAATTTATTTGGTTCTTGAAATTAAAGAGCAAGCTCAGGTTGCAGTTATTTGAACCTATATGATTCTGAGTCTTCAATAGAGAGAAACTTATTTGAAAATTTATCTGAATTTATTCAATTCCTGGGGGTTCAAATAAAGATAATCTATTTTATAAGAAGATGGGGAAGAAAAAAATCCATCCCTTTCCTTTTTGAGCACGTGTTTCTAATTCTATCCCACCAAGTCTCAGGAGTTATAGTCACCGAAATGTCTCTATTATTCTTAGGGTAATATTTAGTTTAATTAGAGAAGAAGACTGTAGTTTCCCCTCAACTCCAAACCTCCCTTCACATGCAATATTATAGAAGGTTCCTAATTACCATGTGCAGAAGTATAGACAATACATTAAGTAGATTAAACTGAACAAATATGTTATAAATCAACATGCTAAGTATGCATGGGTCAATTTACATTATTTTATAATAATCTCGTAATTCATTATATAAATTTTATAATCATATATAATTTACATATAGGGTTAAACAATTTCTAAATATGTGATACCCTTTCAGTCTCCTTAAACAATTCAGAGGTATTCATCCTTGTTTTAGGTTGGGTCTCTATTCCTCACATGTATTTCTTAATGCCAAATTAACAATGCTGTGGGATAATATTCTAATCATTTTAAAGTTTTTCAAATTTTCCCAACACTCTACTGCAACTGTTTTCCTAGCATGTTGTAACACACTTCCACTACTACATATACTTCAACAAGCTCTAGCATCCATACTATACCAAACAACTAGGAAAAAATATTTAAAAAGAAGCATCTATTAACAATGGAATGTTATCTTCTGGCATCACTGCACTGTATTATCAAGAAAAGATAATTACTCAATATAAAGATTAGTATTAATATATCTAACCGTTTAAGAATTTGTAAGAGAATTTAAGAACATGGTTAACCAAATCTCTCAGATTAAAAAAAAAACAACACCTGATTTTCATTAATGATTTCATCCTTACTGTAGCTAAAATCTCTTGCAATAGAAGCAATAAATGGGAAAACCTCACAGACTTAGATTTCCCCTCCCTTTCCTAATCATTCTCCAGGAAAAGATATTAACAAGTATTACACTTAGAAGACCAGAGGACAAACAGCAGCACACACTCTTGCCCACTCCATTAAAAGGTATAGCTAAGACATATAAAAAGGAAATTTCTAGGTTGGTATATTAATTTTCAATTTATCCATTGATAAGCCTAGCTATATACTTCTCAAATAAGAAAAAGAACTAAAGACTGACAAAGTGAAACAAAGTCTGGTCTAGTCTTATATAAAGCATAGAAGCAGCCAGGAGAGTCCTCTGATCTGGGTTTCACATTTACAAATTTGCCACACATTAAAATTTTAATATCATCTTCAAATGAGGTTATATATTTTTATATGACAGGACTAAAAAAAAGGCTTTCATCTTACAACTTCAAATTTCCATCCCTAGAAATTACAAAATAATACTGGATATTACAAATTAAAACTTTTTATACACCTAATAATGACACTGTAAATATAACAATTTCATTTCATTTCATAAATGTGTTTAAGGCTTAATTTATTACATAAAACATTTAAAATGCATGATAGATGGTATAGCCCACCTGAAATAAGTAAAGTTGCTAAGCCTCTCTCAACTTTTCAGAGATTCCCCTTTTTATTTTCTTAGTCTTAAGCTTAGTTTCATCTGTCTAGTTTCTTTAGCTCCCACATGGAAGATTAAAACTATGTCTTCAACTTCACAAGGCTGGCTGGATTAGTAGATACAAAGGCACTTCAACAAGGTTAAAGTACCAGTCAAACACAAGACATCACTAATGACCTGATAAATGACTTGTATCCAGAATGTTTAAGAATACGTACAAATCAATAATAGAGAGTAAATAACCCAAACAAAAAATGGGCAAACGACTTAAATAGATCTTTTAACAAAAGAAGATATACAAACTGCCTATAAGAACTTGAAAAGGCACTCAACATCATTAGTTATCAGGGAAATGCGATTTAAAACAAAATGAGATACCATTTCACACCTACTAGATTAGCTAGTAACAAAGACTGGTAACAATCGTTGCTAACAGGGATCTGGAGTAACTAGAATTCTTATGCATTTCTGAGTCTGTAAACTGACTAATTTTGGAGAATGGCATAAAAGTTTTCAATGTATTTTGGGGCACCTGGGTGGCTCAGTCGGTTAAGCGGCCGACTTCGGCTCAGGTCTTGATCTCGCGGTCCGTGAGTTCGAGCCCCGCGTCGGGCTCTGTGCTGACAGCTCAGAGCCTGGAGCCTGTTTCAGATTCTGTGTCTCCCTCTCTCTGACCCTCCCCCGTTCATGCTGTGTCTCTCTCTGTCTCAAAAATAAATAAACGTTAAAAAAAAAAAAAGTTTTCAATGTATTTTAAAATATACATGACATTATGATCCAGCAATTCTACTCCTGTGTATTTTCCCAAGAGAAATAAAACAGCTCTTCAAACAGTATAACAGTAACATTCATAGCAGCCTTATTAAGAATCCCTAGCTACTTATTAATAACTCCTTTCAGATGAGGTAGTAAGAAAGAACAAAGAATCAAAAATGATTCTTGCACTTTAATCCTGAGTGAGTGGGAAGGTGTCAATGGCACTAAAAATGGGAAACATAGGAAAAATAGAAGGTTTAACAAGGAAAATTAGTTTAGATTCACTGAACTTAAAATTCTTCCCAAATATATACATGACAATGTCTAGAAAATAGCATGGAAGCTACACAGGGGCTATGGCTCATCTAAAGAGAGGTTAAATGTGACACTGGAAAAGGGGATGAGATATGGAAGGGTAAAAAAGAGATATGTATAGGCTTATAAATATACATATGTGTGAATATATAAATTATAAGGACACAGTCTTTAAGGTGTAACATTCTGAGGACAGCATGAAGATCAAATAGTAAGGGAGACAATTCTTAACCCCCTTTTTTTTTTCAAGGACTCCTTCAGCAGTGTGGTCAAAACTATGGGATCCTCGGGGAGCCTGGGTGGCTCAGTCATTTGAGCCTCCGACTTCGGCTCAGGTCATGATCTTACAGTTTCTGAGTTCAGCCCTGCATGAGGCCAGCCCTGCATGGGACAAAGCGGAGCCTGCTTTGGATCCTCTGTCGGGCTGTCTCTGCCCCTCCTCCACTCACACTCTGGTTCTCAAATGTAATTTAAAAAAAAGAAAAAAAAAAAGGAACAATTACGGATCCTTCTCAATCATGTTTTAAAAGCACAAATATAGGGGCACCCGGGGGGCTCAGTCAGTTGACTGTCTGACTTCAGCTCAGGTCATGATCTCACAGTTTATAAGTTCGAGACCCACAGCCGGCTCTGTGCTGACAGCTCAAAGCCTGGAGCCTGCTTCCAATTCTGTGTCTCCCCCTCTCTCAGTCCCTCTCCCCCTCACTCTCTCTTTCTCTCAAAAATAAATAAATGTTAAAAAAAATTTTTTTAAAGCACAAATATATAAGATTATAAAAGAAACCAACTATAATGAAATATAACTGTCAAAAAATGTTTACATTGAAATATTGTTATATATGTTTTTCTTAATACATTAAAATATAAGATTTAGTAGTAAATCTAATATCTACCATAATTTCAAAGTAGTGAGAATTATAAACAATAATTTATATGACACAAAATAGCTATTATTTTTATTGCTGGAACAGGTATTATTACTACTACTGTTGTTTGTTGTCAACATTTATATTTGAAGGAAATATTTAATTTCAGGTAGGAGTTAGTGAAAATAAAGATGTCATTTTTTTTTTTTTTCATGAAATCTTATCCATGAACTTTTAGAGGAGTATCCCAGGTTAAGAACCTCTGAGTTAGGAAGTAAAATTAAAGAGACATAAAACCTTGATGAGACGGTATCATGGAAATTATAGCAGCAAAATAGCAAATGCTATTTTTAACCTGCAGTGAAAAAATCCTGTACCCACAGCTTCTGCTTCATTTCTTACAATTGTGAAGTAGAATAAGAAAGACCAGAGAATGGTATGTTAAGCAAAGTAAGGTAGAAAAGGTTCGGAGGTTTCTGAATATTTTGAGTAAAATAAATCATAACTGTATTTAAACTAATTTTAAAATATATATCCCCATTAGGAATCACCTGATAAACCACCATAACCACAGACTGCCAATACAATAATCATTCTATGTACCAGACAATCCACTGCCATCCTGCTTCATCCAGCTTCCGTTTCTCACAAAATCTACTGATAAATTCTATCATGCAAGCCAGGGTCAGAACAGATGAATAATAATGTCATAAGTCTTTTCAGCTGGCCTAACTGCTACCCTAGGGATATGAAACATTTCATTATGATACTGAACAGGAGGGGTAAACCATTTTCTTCTTATAGGGATGCAGTCACAAGCTATTCTAGGTACATTATCTTAATGCTCATATTTCTTGACATAATAGTCTGTATTGTAGTAAAAAATTGATGAGAAATTATTTGGAATGCTGACTCATTTCTCATGATAGGTTGCTTTTTTTTCTGCCTCTCAGCAGCTATGGTACTTGCTATTAAGTAGTATCAATCTCTAACCCAATAAAGTACTTGTTTAGGTAATACCTTATTCCTCCATAGCCACCTACAACAGAGCTTAGAAGTCACTGTCCAGAGGCTGCTGTGGAAGAATTATGGCTGGGAATGGCACAAGTGTTTGTAAATATAACCACTTGTAGAACTCTCTAATGTGGCACCCAGAGAAATACCAACATCTCCAGATAAGCTTTTATTTATTTTTTTTTAAAGTAATCTCTAGGCCTGACATGGGGCTCAAACTCACAACCCCAAGAACAAGAGTCACATGCTTTAGTGACTGAGCCAGCCAGGCACCCCTCTAGACAAGCTTTTATTCATTCATTCATTCATTCATTCATTCATTCATTCATTCACTCATTCATTTTTCAAACAAGCCTTTAGATCTGTTAAAGCTGGGGCATTCCTGAGAACACACAGAAGACAAATAGAAACAACCAGCAAAGTAAAATTATTAAAAAGCAGACTCCCTATCAAAGAAAATCTAATACTTTACAATAGAGTGTAGCCAAAATAAGGTTGTAAAAACTATTCTAAGACAGTAAAGTTTGATAAGGACTACTATGGGGCCTACTATAGGATTTAAATGTATTTTTCTCTGGACATGATCTGGACAGGTCATGTAGAGTATCTAATATTCATTTACAAACAGAAAGGTAAACTGAGGAGTGAGGCTTAATGCTCAACTAGCAAGACTAATACTATTGCTCTTTCGTGTCTATTGATTTTGAGCCATAAAAGACCCTCCCAAATATTGCTTTTTTTACTTTATTATCTTTCATTTTAAGTGGAATGAGACTCTAAACAAAATGCAAATAAATTACTATTAAAAAGTATTAAAAAAAAACACTATCTAGAGAATAATGGGATAGCTACAGAGGCACAGAGCCATATTTTAACTGAAGATCATCTTTCTGTTAGAAGTTATTAAAAATCAATTATCAAGACTAATAACTAAGATCATTTGGCACAGGGTAATAAAAGAGATCATGAGAAAGAACACATATTTTCTGCTCACTAGGTGTTAGCAATCCAATATGGAAGGACACAATGTAAAGAATATATATTCTTGGAGGAGTATCTTGAGATTCATTTGATCTTCCACCTCAGTATCCCTGAGTACAGTACAAGAGGTTAAAGATGACATGTGAGCCAAGAGCACATGAACTACTCTATTTTATCTCCACTTACCCGTTACAACGTGCCAGTGTCCTCCTTGAGACTGAGCACCGTGTCTTACTCATTTACCTTTTCAGTGATCTACCATGGTCCCATACACAAGGTAATTCAATAAATGACTCTTCACTCTTTAAAGGGAGTAAGGACTGCATGAACAATTTGGTGATAAGCTGATCTGTTTTTTTTTTTTTTTTTTTTTAATTTACAGGACATAGAAAAATAAGGAGAGAATATTCCTTTACTCTCACACACCTTACACAAAAGGTTACTGAACAGTCACTTAAGGAAATTATTAGAGAAAAATGGTTTTTTTTTTCTTTTTTCGCAAAGTCTTATAAGCTAGTTGGCTCACAGAAGGAAAGAAAAGAATATAAAGAATATTTATTTTGGGGAGTGAGAAAGCAGGGGACAGGCAAAGAAAGATGGGGACAGAGGATCCAAAACTGGCTCTGTGCTGACAACAGAGAGCCTGATGCGGGGTTCAAACTGACAAATCCTGAGATCATGACCTGAGCCAAAGTGAGATGCTTAACTGACTGAGCCACCCAGGTACCCCAAGAATAAAGACTTAAACATTAAACACTATGTGTTTAAACTGCTTTCAGTTTGGTTTACTGCGTCTCTACTAAACATGCATTATAAAAGATAAAAACAAAATCAAAAGATGAAATGAATAGACTTGGGTTTCCTGAAGCTTGTTTTTATTCCACAGATTTAATGGTCTCAATTGTCCATGTTGAATGAGGAATCCACCAGATCAGAAGAACACAGAGACATAGAACCATATGATCTTTCCCTCATAACATTTTAGGGTTTTTAGGCGGTGGGGTAGGTAGGAAGGAGGATAGAACCATCTGATTTTAAGAATCCACATCATTATCACAAAAGGAAACTCTTGCAGCACCCCACTTACACTTGCAAGTTTCATTTCTAACAGCCCACTTGAGATTTTAGTAAAAGCCATGGCCTACCACACAGCTTAATGTAGCCACTTACCTATATAGTTTTTCTTCAAAAAAACTATATAGGGGCACCTGGGTGGCTCAGTCGACGCTGGTTGAGTGTCTGACTTCGTTCAGCTCAGGTCATGATCTCCTGTTTCGTGGGTTCAAGTCCTGTGTCAGGCTCTGTGCTGACAGTTCAGAGCCTGGAACCTGCTTTGGATTCTGTCTCTCTCTCTCTCTCTCTCTCTCTGCCCCTCCCCCACTTATGCTCTGACTCTCTCTCTCTCTCTCTCTCTTAAAAATAAACATTAAAAAAAAATTTTATTTACAAAGGATATGGACATGATATCACCTTTTAGTCCTAAATCATTTTGCCTCTCCGTATCCATCTGCTCCCAGTATTTTTGCATCTTTAACACCATGAACTGACCACTGTATTTGTGAACCTCCTAGCCTTCTTAAAACAAAAGTTCAACTCCCCTGTGACTACAACTTTCCCTATTAGATCTTCTAGCTATTAAATATTCTTTGTAAATCAGCCCACCAATTCTGGACTTGGGAATAATCAATCTCTAAAATGTATCTTCAGAGCAGAGTTTTCAAATTTTGTTGAACATTTAACTTCACCAATTAACAAAACTGAGAATGCACCTTTAAAATATGTATATTATTTATGGGGTGCCTGGGTGGCTCAGTTGGTTAGGCATCCGACTTTGGCTCAGGTCATGATCTCACAGTTCATGGGTTCAAGCCCCATGTCAGGCTCTGTGCTGACAGCTCACAGCTTGGAGCCTGCTTCAGATTCTGTGTCTCCTTCTCTCTCTGCCCCTTCCTGGCTCGCGCTCTCTTGCACTCTACTTTCTCTCTCTCAAAAATAAATAAATATTAAAAAAAATTTTTTTAATGTATACTATTTATAAATTACACAGTAGCATTCTTATTCTGAGCTAAGCATCTCAAAGGACAGCATATACTTGGAGGAAGGTTCATCAATGATAGAATATTGTAAGGCCAAGTATCTGTTTTTTGGACTTAATTCAGATAAAACTACATAGCAGAGTATATAAATTCATTTAGCTAGGCCATATAAACTATAATATATCACAACGCACTGAAATATATCACTCAAAATGCAAACCGAAGAATGAGGGCGCCATTTTCAACTCCTCCTTGGATGAGAAACTGGACTCTCACTCTTCTCCCAGGATACTAGGTCACCCTTATATGACAAGAGTCTTCTGATATAAAGACCAAGTAAGGGTGCCACTGTCAGTCCATATGTCAAAGATAGTAAATACTAACTTTTATTTGTATTATGTTTTTAAAAATACTTTAAATTTTGAAGTAACTTTAGACTACATAAGTTTCAAAAGCAGTACACACAGAGTTCCTATATATTCTTCTCTCACCTCTTTCCTAATGTTAACATCCTATATAACCAACTAGCAATACCTAGAAATTAACATTGGTATAGTACTATTAACTAAACCAAAGACTGTATTTGAATTCATCAGTTTTCCACTAACATTCTTCCTCTGTTCCAGAATCCAATCTAAGATTCCACAATGCACTTAGTTGTTTGCTCTAATCAGTTAAAGTTCCCTAGTCTTCCCTTGTCTTTCATGATCCTGGCATCTTGGAGGAGTTCTGGTCAGTTATTTGGAAGAATGTTCCTTAATATATGTGAAGCTTTTTCATGATTAATTCCAAGTTATGCCTTTTTGGCAATCTACGACAGAAGTAAGGTGCCTTTTTCAGTGCATCAGATCAGTGCACCATTAAGACTTGATATGTTTTGTTACTGGTGATATTAACCCTTGATCACCTGGGTCAAGTTGGTGTCTGCTGAATTTCTATGAATTATATTGTTATTTATCTTTTTGCTCAAATTGTTCCAGTTTTGGCCTCCAAACTCTTTCAGGTTGCCTCCTGTGTCCCACCCAATATATTCCTATCCTCTTCTGAGCACTTTTTTACTTTCTGGTACCACAAAATGTTCCAAACTCATATTTTCTCAGTCCCAGCAATGGGAGCAACCACTTCTCCAAGGATCTTTGGTTCCCTTTATTGCAGAAGTTTTATTTCATTAAGTACATATATTGATGTAAATAGAATTCCTGTACTCCAGTGGATCATCTTATTTAACCTGTCTTCATGCAGAAATGATTTTAGAAAGCTCTGTTCTATAGCACTGCTACATAATGATAATTATTTTTTTGCTCTAACAAAATACTCAGCAATAATGACGGAACACTATTAATAGTCCACCACAGTTTTATCTCTATACCTTATAGACATGTGAGGCCTGCAACTCTGAACTCCAATAACTATAAGAAATGAGGATGTCAGAGCTACATAAACATACCTAGTCTAGGTAAGCACTGAGCACTACTCCACTAAAGAGAGGGTATTTCTTTTAGAAACAACCTCAATCAGTATTGTCAGAACAATAAGTATGTTTTTTAGGAAAACAAATATGGATAAAGACTCACACACAAAAAAAATTAGCATCTAATATGGGCTCACAGATGGTTTGTAGAAGTCTAGATTGTTTTAAGTTGAAGGAATGAGGTAATTGCAAAGAAAATTGCAAAGAGCCAGTAGGCCATAGCATACCCAAAAGGCTTTGGAGTTCAAACACTACCAGATAATTAGAGTTATATGATCAGATTCGCTAGCATATTTGGTTAGCATCGTGGTTCCAGTTATTCACCAGAAACACTGGCAGCCTCATTTAGTATGTTCATGACAGAAGTAACTGTAGGCAAGCCACTTTAATACCTTACTGGCTTAAATAAAACATAAATTTTCTTAAATAGACATGAAAGCATTTTAACATTTCTAGTTAAAGGGGCACCTGAGTGGCTTAGTCAGTTAAGCAGTTAAATGTCCAACTCTTCATTTCAGCTCAGCTCATGATCTCGTGGTCATGAGACTTAGCCCTGCGTCAGACTCTGTGCTAGGTGTGGAGCCTAATTGAAATTCTCTCTGCCCCTCCCTGCAATGTCCCCCTTCAAAAAAAGGTATACTCTCAAATACTCATACCTAAAGAAGTAAAAAGTAATCTAACGTAATAGTCCCCAAATATTTTATATTTTGCTTCAGAAAATGTGTCCTTTCATTGCACAAATATATTGATATAGGATTTTCACTTTATTAAGTTAATATTTTAAAATTAGTTTTGGTTCTCTGAGCATTCAGAACATGGAAGGAATTAGAAAAATAGCTACCAGAATTGGCCAACTTTGCAAACTATGCTGAAATTTTCCCTCAAAGTGTTCCACATGGTTGATTGACACAAATGTCTGCAAAATAATTTTTTCCAGTATTTCTTTATATTGTTTTACTTCCTGAATGTTACGTAGGCTAACAATATATACCAACACATCTTAGCAAAAAGTTTTCCATTTTATTAACTAAGAAACTGATGCACAAAAGTGACTTTTTATTTGTACAAAACAAACACAATACTGTAGTTTGCAATACAAATTTGCAATTTGTATCCTATTAGCGGACAATTCTACTCCCTCAAAACATCCAAAGAATACTATTTGCTGCTGACAGTTTTGAAGCATTACTACTCATTTTTAAGACTGTATGCTACCTTACATCTTGATGTCACTTATTAATTCATGGAATCCTAAAGACCACACTCTTAATAATCAGATGATTTAATGTGGCAGCTAAACTCTCAATGGTCTCCCTTTGTTGATTTATTGTCATTCCATGTAATTGATGATAATGATAATAAATAAAAGTAGCAGCAGTTGTAGATTACTGAGTCCTTACATGCATTATCTCTTCCTCCTCAACTTATTGAGGTATAACTGGTATATAAAAACTGCACATAATTAATGCATACAACCTGGTGGGTTTGGATACATTAACTCTTCTAATCATCACAATAATCCTCTTGAGAAACTAGAATTATTCCCATCCTATAGAAATGGAAACAAGTCTTAAAGAGTTAAAAAGTTTGCCCAAGGTCACACAAGGCTGAATATATCAGCCAGGACTAGACTCTTGGTCTAATCCAAAACCCAACATTTTACCTACTATGCCCTACTATGAAAAGAGCAGGCCATTTAGATGCCAGTGCCTAGCTTTCTCATACAACAAAAGCAACAAAAATTAGTGCAATCCACCATGGAGTTACTTTTCACTGAATGCCTATTATAAATATGGTACTAAGCTAGATGTTTCATCTACATTATATTAATGATATAGTTCACAATGATATGGTATCACCAAGTTAAATAACTTGCCCAATATCATAGCTAATTTAATGTAAAAAAACTGCAAGCAACACATTTAGGTTTGACTCTATAGCCCATATTCTTTTTTCCACCAGAAGCTACAACTGAACACACATGATTAAAACATTAAAACCTTAACCATTATCTTCTCTTTTAACAAAACTACATTTCTGGTGGATGAGGACAGACAACAGAGTATAAATATCTATAATTATTGTGCCTCTTCTGCAGATGAGAAAACTAAGTCACAAAAAGGGTTAGTAGTTTGTCAGAATCACATAATATATGGTGGGACAGATGTGAATTCCTATCTGTTCAATTGTGAACTTATGCTTTGGCCCCTTCCATTAAATATAGAAACAGTTTAAAGACTTCACTCAAAACATTTTAAGGAGGAAAACTCACACACACACACACACACACACACACACACACACACACACAAATATAAATCCATATGGAAAAGGCAGGGGATAACTACTAGTTATTACTAACAAATCAATATTATTAATTGATAATCTTTATAAAACAGTCTGAGAAGGTTGTGGGTATAATGCACAACTAACCAACAGCAAATAGTAAACTGTAACTGACAGTTCAAATTATATGTAAGCTAAAAATGGCAAGATGGCAATTTATAAACTAATTTATCACATTTCACAAGTATGGTATTTGAAAAAGCCCTCTGCTAGAATCCTAGACTCCTTGTACGTTGGTGAGTAAGAGAAATTCAGAAAGAATGAGGTTCTGAAGTACTATGGGGACCAGGAAATTCTTTAAAACAGAATATAGATCATATTAAATGAGACAGACAGGCAAGCTCATATGGTAGGCCTGGCCTATAATTCAGGTGATTTTTACACTAGATTTTCTCATTCATAAAACTACAGTATATGGAAAAAATTATCTGGAATATAATTTCCTAGAAATCAGAATAAGGAAGTGATCAACTCTGTCAAACGATGCTGAAAGGTTAAGTAAGATGAGAACTGATAGCTTCCCTCTGAATAATACAAGATGGAATTACCAAGGAAACTGATAAAACAATTAGTGAAGTAGTAGGAAAGAAAGTCTAATTGGGACAGGTTAAAAAGAAAAGGGGAATTGAGAAGTGAAGACAGTAAACATACAGATAATAAATATTTACTAAATATCTGTGTGTCAGATGCTTGAGATATATTAGTCAACACAAGTACAAAATCCAATTCTTCATGGTGCTTATATTCCAGCAGAAGAAAGACAATACATAGTAAATAAAGGAAGAAGTAAATTATATATGTTAGAATGTAATTGTGCTACAAAAATAAAGAGTAACTTTTTAGTTGTTGGAGAGCTGACGAAAAAGAGAAAATAACTACTTGAAAGAGAAGAAACTGATTAGGCAAGACTTATAAAGTCAACATAATTGGGTGTTTTACTCTAGCCAAGTTTAGCTGGTCAGGGCAAGTGTGTAATATATGAGGAATGGGACTAAAACACAGATAAGGTTCTAATAAGCAAATATGACACAGGAAGAGAGAATTAACGGAGTTAAGATTTTTATATGAAAGATGATCACAGTGATTATTAAGCACACTATCAGAGCTATTCAGCTTCACTTCTGCCACGTCTAGGAGAAGTGAAGTCATGTCTAGGAGACAATGGAGAGTTGAAAATTGGTGTGGTCAATAGACTGGAAATTGTAATGAGGTTAAAAAAATGGGGGTGCAGGATGAGTACTGGAATGAAGTTGTAGTCACAGAAAGAGATGGCTGAAATTAGATTTGAGAGGCGGCAAAGGTCTAGGAATGGTCATGGAGAAAGATGGCTGGAGGGGAATGGAGGAAAAGATCACTGGGAATGAAGAGGTCCAGAGTGTCCAGAGTGTTGAATATATCACCTACACAGAATTTGAAGTCACTAAGAATTGTGATGGGAATAACATTTGGGAGGAATAAAGTGAATAGGTTGGTAGAGGTCCACAACATGATAATATAGATGGAATAGTTTGCTGTCATGTGCTTCAAAGGAGCTCAGGGTTTTGAGTGAGGAGGGTGAATAAATGATGGGAAAGCAGCTATAAAGATATTAGAGGTTACCTGCCAATGGTATCATCCTATATTACATAAAGCAAGAAATTAAAAACAGCCAGTAAGGGGAGGGCTACAAAAGCATCTCTTACGAATATGCAGATCTGAGTGACAACAATAAAATAAAGGGAACATTAAGAGGAAGAGCCTGAGGACACAGGAGTTTTTTGCTGATTAAAGACCACAAGTTTCAAAAGACAAAGTAGAAATATGGGTGCTTGTAAAGGGATAACTGACTCGAATTTGAGGATAAAAAAGACAAAAGGAGATAAGAATGCAGATGATAATGAGTGACCTGACAGTTGGCCTTTAATTCCTGTCATGGATTGCAGGTAGAAAAATGATTTTACCAGAATGCAAAAATCTTAAATCCAGTTCTAATTTTAAGTGTATTTTCTTAGAATTTCATTCATATCTTCCAGATTATGACAAAACAAGAAAAATATTTTCATAAACACCTTTGAACGTGGCCCATAACAGTATGTGAGTTATTTTATGGCACTAATACACAGTTTCCGGAAAGTTCCAAATGGCAACCCATATAGGAGAAATTCGATTTATGACCCACAATGATCTCACAAAGGCTTATTTGTGTAAGAAACTCTGGGCATGAATGTATCAGGTCAAATTTACACAGTCACTCATGGATGCCTGCATTTAGAGAAAAGCAATCTAAAAGATTTCTTAGAAGAAATCAAATGCTTTATTAACAGTCATAACCAATTGTTTAGCAAGCCATATTAATATTTATTTCTTGATATAAGATTTAAAAATTAAGAGTTTAAAAGGAAAAGGATCTGTGTTCAGAAAAGGCTGAAAGACTTTATATAAAACCTGGCTACCAAGTAATTTAAGGGGAAAGGGTTGGTTAATATCAGCTTTCAACTAACTGCATCAAATATATCAGGAAAGGTCTTTGAAAACAAAAAACCAGAATAGTAGTTGCATGAATGCTAATATGTGTGTGGATAAAAGATAAAGCAGGTGAAACATATTGTATTTTGATGAAGAAAGATTTCATTTTATCATATATTTAGCAGTATGATTCATTCAACTACTATCTTTCCAATTTAGTCAAGTAACCTTCTTTAATTTAAAAATAAAAGATGAGACATCTTCCTGAATCATAAGCTGGTGACTTACACTGCTTCAGGTAATCTGAGAATGCGAAGCAAAAAGTAAAAATAATTTAGTTTACATCTGATGGGGATACTTTGGAAAAGGCATTTTATATCTACATGGCTATGTTTCTACACACTTCAAAACAAACTGATACTCAAACTATACACAGTAACAAACTTAAGTACAGAGTAGGGAAAGGTAAACGATATATATATGCTAATTAATTTCTTTCTTCAAATCAAATAAGTAGTAATATTAGAATATTAGAATATTAGTAGGTAGTGAAACTGGAAGATACCTAGACAGTTTATTAGTACGCATTCACAAGTTCAACAAGTATTTCCTGAAGACAGATGTAATAAGTATTGTTCTAAATACTGAGGATACTGCAATTAACAAAAAAAAAGTGCCTGCTTTCATGGAGCTTTCATTCTATTTTAACACTATAGACAATTTTAGGGTAAACCTCTGGAAGGAATTCAATTTTGAAAAATTTTGAAAAATTTCTGAATAATATTCAAAGCTAGTTAAAAGTTCATCTCTGTAGTAATATACCCTCCCCCCCCCCATTTATTCAACTCTGAAAAAGTATTTTTGACTAGCTTCTAATTATGAGGGATTTGCCAAACTGTTTAGTATTTAAGTTTCCTCCAATCTATTATTAAACACTACAAGGAAACTAATCGCTGAAAGTGTCCATGGTTCATAAAAGGGAAAATGGAAGTGTAGAAGAAATACAGCATTTCTCATAGTCCTCTCTAGTCTGCCTAATTCAATTAAAATAACTCTAATCCTAGCTGGCTAATAAGTATAGAATAGGAAAGTCTTCCTACTTAGTACATAAAAGAATCTGGGTGCTCCTCACACAGAACACTTTTTAACTTTTTTTTTTTTTTAACTTCCTGAGGATTCAAATGTTTGTAATAGAACTAAAAGACACATTACTTAACTTCTCTGTGTTTCACTGTCTCTACCTGTTAAAATGATAACAGTACCTACCTCTTAACATTGTTTTCAGATTAAACAAGATTAAGGCATAAAAAGGTTTCAGTGCTCAGTCATAACTGATGATATCAACCATCTCATTACCCTGTGTAGTGGGTTCTTAATAACAGTTTATACTTATCATTATCTTCGTCCCTAAAACCACAGTTAGGAAAAATAATAAACAAGCTATAATAAAGCTATTAAAAGATTTCTTTACATTTTGGCAAGATGATTAATATGCATATATTCCTCAAACTAAGCAAAAGATCAGTATCTGTTGAGTATCAGTAACATTAATGTTACTAATATCCAGAATTCCTGAAAATGGCTGAGTTTGGGAAATTTTCAGGAATCAAATAAAAGATCCACCAACAATATGCTTTATCAACATTTTATTTATTACTCCAAAGGCTCAGAAGTGTTTCTTATCTTTAAAAACATGTTTATGCCTTTTATTTTCAAGTAGAGTTAACAGTGGAATTAAATAAACAGAGACGTTATCATCACTTAAAGATACTATTATTATCTTCTCGCCTTATCCTAATCCAGACCATATTGGAAACCTCTAAAATGATTTTATTCAAAGAAAATTAAAAAATAAAGAACAAAAACAAAACCAAGTAAAGGAGCAGAAAAGTCCTTATGTTTAATTAAATTTGGAAAATCATGTTGGACTACAAATGAAGGAATTAACAAAGATAAGACCTGAAGTTAAAGCAAAAATACTAATAAGAACCTTTCATTTAAAAACTTTGCAATCCTTCAAAGATCGGGAAGAAAGCCAAGATTCACCTCAAATGGAGAGGTCACTAAATATCCATGAACACTCACCCAACCATTGGTAGGAGACCTCTTGAAGACCCAGATGCTTGAATCAGCTGAAATAGTACCAAGTGTTTACTGATTACTCTTAATAGGGCAATGGAGCACAGGTTACTCCATACTATCAAAAATTATAGGTCATAACTATTGATAATTCCAGCGACTACCATTATAAATTACTCAAGGAAAAGAAGACTGAGTAAAGAGTTCTAAGGTGAAACCGTGTGCATGTATGTAAATGTGTACATTTCCTCCAGCTCTATTAGTGATATAAGTCTGATAACATAATTCTTGTAAGTGTAAGTACACTGGCAGAATAAAATTTTTTAAATTAATATGTTATAAACTTCTTAAGGAAAGCATGTAAAATATTAATATGGGTTCAAATAGAAAATTTCTAAAAAAAATAATGTTTTTTTAAAGACAATGCCGATTTCTCAACACTAAGCACTTTAGTAACATACAGGAAAATATTTTCAGTCTCCTGCACTTAAAAAAAAATATACAGTTCTTAACCTTAGGTCTTTTAATACACTAATGATTCTTCTAATAAAAGAATTCTCATATTTCAACACATAAAACTCATAACACTGAGGACTAAACAAAAGCCTCCTTGCTCAAAGGTGAAGACTATTTTCAACATTATTGATTAAAATCTAAAAGTTATCAACTTAATAGAACAGTATCTGATGTTAACCTAATTTCAAAGAGGAGTAAAGCAGGGTCAACACCTAGATGAAATACAATAATGTTTTTCTCAGTCTCTGGAAAGTGGGAGGCAGAATGATAACCCTTCCCATCTTACATTCCTCCTATATCATGACTCACTCCAAAGATCTATGTGGTAAAAATTAAGACACTCTACTACTGCAGAAATTGCCAAGAACAAAAAATGGAAGGTTCTATATTTCTATATTTTTCTCAAGCAACTAAGATATAAAAACTACTCTCTGATACATGTGTATCAAGTAAGGTAACAAGTGAAACAAGCCTCATTTGGTTTAAATAGTTTAGACAGGTGAGTAAAAAAGAACATTTGACATTTAGGGTCAAGTAAGCATATTCAAGCTACCAAAGAAACACTGAAATCCCAAGCCAGCAAAAATACTCCAATCTGGCTGATAAATGACTTAACTGTTAGATTTCTAAAGACAGCTTTACAGTATAATATATCTATCACTCATTGAACATGAAAGAACTTTTGAAGTCTTGAGAACAGCAACAAAATAAAGACAGAAGCATAAAAACACTTCCTGTCTGCCTATAGTAGATGAGGAAAATATCTGATAGTGTCAGGGACAGATTTGAGAAAAAAGTGGAGAAAAGGAATGGCTAATAGAAGACTAGCCCTACAGTAACTAAGAATTCTAATGTCCTAATATGAAGAAAAACTAAAGATAAAAAAAGAAATAATCAAAAATGGAGTAAAGACTGACAAAAAAAAAACTTGCGTGTGAGAAAACTGCAAACATTTTAGACCTCTACTGCAAATTTTAAATGACAAAGTATACCAATATTACCTTTCTTTCGAAAGAGTGCATTTAGGTAATTTTCTGCTTGGCATTCAATCTTTTCAGTGTTGGACTGGCCCTGAGATGATAATTCCTCTGTTGGTGTTGACTGTGAAGAATCAAGAGATGGTATACAATCCTAAAATTATAAGAAAACAACATAAAAAATCACTTTTTATTATACATGAAATTCCATTAAAAATTGCAAAAAAATATTCTCTAAATGTTCATTTATTCTATCAAATTATATAGAGAGAACATAAAATTTGGGACAGGAGTCAGGAGAAAAGAAATTTAGCTTTGATACCAAATTAGCCTTATTTTTTGGCAAAACTACAGTCAAAAATGGAGGGGGGAGCAGAGTAGATAAAATATATTGCTAAATAAATTCATTAGATAGCAATGCCAATAATGAGAGTTGTAACAACAAACCAGGTATGTTTACCCACTAATCTGACCAAAATGGGTACAGGTTCTCAAGTTGTCATTTCTTTTCAGCCTTTCTCACACCAGTAAAGAATTAGGACTTTCCACCATACAAGAAGATGCTGCTTGTCTAGTTTATGCCTTGTTTATATTAGACACTAAATATTTAATCATTTACACAGGAAATAACTGTGATATCCAAAAGACTTCAAGAGAGTAAAAGGCTAAAAAGTAGTGCCGCATTATCCTCCAGCTACAGATTCCTAAGAAAGACTACAGGGTGGTCTCAAATCAAACTAGGCCTCTAAACTCACTGTCATCTACCTAAATACAAAACAGATCTAAACTGAACTTCATGAGTCAGGGAGCTATAAGGAAGAAATGTGAAATAAGCAAAAAAGATGAGTGTTTTGTGATTTCACCTGCAAGTTAAGCTAAATGTTAGACTTTAAAATATTCTTCACATTACCAAAATCAAGTATTTAAATTTCCACTGTAAATCACCAATTTTCAGAAAAAATTCAGTTAAAAAATTGTGTTACAATTGTGCAATTAGTTTAGAAATAATTTCATAGCACTAAAACTTACACTGACTGCTTCTCTCTGTAGATTACAAAATGAACATTTTTCATCCATAGACCAGTCAGTCAGCTCTTCTGGTTCACAGTCTTTAAAAGAGGGAAAAATATTCATTAAGTATACTAACTTTATTAAAACAAATAAAATTACCACTCTCCACAGCAATGGCTCATATAAAAAAACTAACTACTAATAGTAAAGGGAGAAGGCCTAACTTTGAAATTAAAGTGATGACCTCTAGAAAGAAATAAACAGAGAAGGCTGTAAGGAGAGTAATTTGCACTATTAATGGGACAAAGTATCAAGAACAATGAGCTGGTTATAAATTAATTTTCTAACAATAGGGTCTTAAGTATCATCTAACCTTCTAAAAGATTCAATTTATCATTACCTATTAATTTTTAATTTTCACTATGAAAGAAATCAAAACAGGGAGATATGGGGGCAAAATAAATAAATTTTGCACATCATGAAAGCAACATAAAACAGAGAAAATGGAGTAAAGCACCAGAAAAGCCCATAGATTTGAGAAAATGGAATGCTGTCCAAAAAAATAGAAATCCATAGCTAAAGAGATCCGATTTTTATTACGTTGTTTAAAGGTGTTGTTGCAAGAGTTAGAGTAGAAGGCAGGTAAACATGTTATATTATTCAACACAAAACATTTTTTTTTCACAAGAATGTTTCATATAAGTCAACTATTATAATACAAAGTTTGTGCAAAACAAACATATAATGAAGAAATTTTATGAAGATAGAATATCATTGCCATCCTAACTATACTTGGTATAGACAGTGATTTTTCAAAGTTCCTTCTTGCAGTAAAACTCTCCATCTCTTTTCCCAAATAAATTTTTACACAGAACCTCAAATATATGAAACCATTATCACCTGAGGCAGTTACCCTGGTACTAATTTGAAAAGCACTGGGGTATACCACAGTAATTTTCCCTCATACTTTTGAAATACATAATGAAGTTGAATACATGTTTCTACTAAACTACACAGAAAATAAGCTTACTTTTGTTGGAATAATAATAAATAAATAAGAGTGAGGATCAGCCTCTAAGCAATTTTTGCATCAAACCAGATACACAAATCAGAGTAGAAGATAGTATGATGTGATGGAGTATAAAGTGTATAGTGATAGCTCCCTTAGGTTTTAACAGTGGTCCAGAAATATTTCTATTATTTATCTAAACTTTGAAATGGTAGGAAATGGGAGCATGAAACCCAGTATAGGGCAATGTAAAGATAACTGGATTTAAAGTCTCCAAAAATCTGTAATGGAACTTACTGGTTGTAACCTTGTCAAGTCACAATGTTTTTGTTTTAATTTTCACATCTGTAAAGTAAGGATCCCACTACCTAACTTGTGGATCACATGAAAAAATGTGAAAATATTTTATAAACTATAAAACACCATGCAAAGGCTAGTTACTATCAAAACAGGGTCATCAGTCATTATTTTTTAAATCTATACAATCACAAATATATTTAATAAGGTTAATTTGCATAAGACAGATAATTTTAATATATCAGTTTAAGAAAACTGATCACTTTTTTGTAAACAACCTGATTAATCAAAAGTTTAAGCAATCTATACAATTAGAAACCCAGAACTGTAGTTATGTAGGTGTATAATTTTCTTCAACCTTTCAGCCTGTCACTATAGAATAATACATTCACACTTCGGAATGTGGAATTGTGCAATGTCTCTTCCTGATCAGTGGAATGAATGTGGGAGAAGTGGAAGTATACTCTTCCAAGCTGATGCTTTAAAAGGTATGGCAAGTTCCCCCAGTTCTGTTGAGTTTCTACCTTGCAACACGAAAAGAACTTGCCCAACACAGCCATTACTCCTTCCGACTGGCACCTGGAATCATCAGGAGAAGTGATTCCTGAAGTCCAGTGAATCAGATCACCCAATGAGCAAGCAATAGATTTTAGAGCTCTTTGTTATGCAGTATTACTGTGCAAAAACTTGACTCATAGGCTAAGCATAATAACTTTGATAGATCAAGGAAAACTTATTCCTTTTTTATTATGGCCTCATGAATAAAAAGTATGAAAGATATCTAGCACTGTGCTTTTTAAAAAAATAGCTGGTAGTCCTGGAGAAGAGGTATTTTTGAAAAACTATTATAAGGTTTCATGAAGTTTCAGTGATAAATATGTTGAACTGAGGAACTTTGGATTAATTAAAACAATTACCAGCTGTAAAATAAATTGGGCATGCTCAGATTATCTCATTTATTTTAGTTATTTTAGAAGTTCTTCACAGAGATGTTAATTAAAGTAAATCCCTATGTGGTTACATAAACAGCACTGAATAAATCAAAATTATATAAATGCCATTAAATTTTGCTGGGTTAAAAAAACTATGACTTTACTTACAAATATTTAATAACTACTCTTTCTACATCAACTTTTGATTTTGAGTTCAAATAAATGATGATGAGACACATTTTTTTTTATTTATTGGAAAAAAATTTTTGAAAAACTCTAAGCCAGATTTGTTTGTCTAGATTATCTTTTCATGTCACAAAAAATACTGCAACAAAATACATTAATTTTATCTCTCAAACAAAGTAAGACAATAAATCAGATATCCCTAAAATAAGTTGCCTCTTATTCTGAAATTTTAATAAATGAAGCTATAAATTCAAAAAGGGCCAAAGTTTGTATCTCACAGAAAAGGCAATGTCATAATGAAAACGGATAGTAAATGACTAACAAAAGATCAACATTTTCACCATGGGTATATAATCATGGGCAAAGTTTGGTTCTAATCATTTTACCTAATCTATCTTGGAAAGATAACAGACTTTGAAATTAGAGAGCCTTGGAACTGAGATATCTTTCCAAATACTAGATGTGGCCTTTGGCAAGTTACTTTCCCTGGCGTCAATTTCCTCATCCGTTAAAATGAGGATAATAATTACACCTTAAGACTATAGTAACAAAATTAAACAAGAATGTATGAAGAACACCTAACAAGTCCAATTGGTGGTACTCTCATTTTCTTTTAGATAATCATACTTCCTTTGAATGTTTTTATTCTCTTCAGTACCTTTAACCACAAGAAATAAATGTAAAGTTCCCAAAGACAAAGCCCAATGAAAAGTGAAAAAAGAGAATACTGAACTAGATTGATCATGAAGGTCATGAAAAAGTAGTTATAACTATGTTGATTTTTTTTTAATTTTATAAATGTTCATTCACTTTTGAGAGAGAGAGAGATAGAGAGAGAGACAGCGTGCCCAGGAGTGAGCATGAGCGGTGGAGGGGCAGAGAGGGAGGGAGATACAGAATCCAAAGCAGGCTCCAGGCTCTGAGCTGTCCACACAGAGCCTGAGGTAGGGCTCCAACTCACAAACCAGGAGACCATGACCTGAGCTGAAGTTGAATGCTTAACCAACTGAGCCACCCAGGTTACCCCTAACAAATGCTGACTTTGAGGGAAGATACTGAACATTGGGCAATGTTATTAAAAAATAAAATTTCATTATGAAATTACATAGTAACTATACTGAAAAGTACAAAGAAGAAAAACTATTTGTAATCCCATCATCCAGAGATAATGATTAACATTTTGCAATATATCCTTCCAGTTTATATTCTAGGTCTTTTCAAAAATGAGCATCAGCAGATTCTTTGAAAACATCAATAAAAGTGATAAACCTCTACCCAGCCTAACCAAGTAAAGAAAAAGAAAATATCAGAAGTGAAAGATGGGCCATCACTACAGATTCTATGAATAATAAAAAAAATAAAAAAATATTATGAACAATATTAGTTGGACAAATTCCTTGAAAGACACTATCTACCAAATTTCAAACAAAAAATAGAAAATCTCAATAGGACTATATCTACTAAAGAAATTAAATCAATAATCAATAACCTACCAAAACAAGAAAACTCCAATCCAGATGGTTTCTCTACAATCTGTTCCAGAAAATAAAAGCAGAAGGAAAACTTCCTCATTCTATCATTATTATCTATCATCATTACCTAACTACCAAAAACTGTCTGAACAGACACCTCATCCAAGGATATATGCAGATCGCAAATAAGCTTATGAAAAGATGCTCAATATCATTTGCCAAGATGCTCAATATCATATGCTGCTAGAGAATTGCAAATTAAGATGAGCTACCACTACACAGCTACTAGAATAGTTTAAGTCCGAAACACTGACAACATCAAATGCTGGTGTGGATGCAGAGCAAAAGGAACTTAAATTCATCACTGGTAAGAACACAAAATAGTACGGCCACTTTGGAAGATAAGTCTTACAGTTTCTTCAAAGTTTAACATAATCTTTCCATACTTATCTAGCAATGGGGCTCCTAAGTATTTACACTAATGAGCTGGAAAGTTATGTCTACATAAAACCTGTACACAAATGTTTACAGTAGCTTTATTAGTAATTACCAAAACTTGGAAGTGACCCAAATGTCTTTTAAGTAGACTGTGGTACATCTAACCAAGGCAGTATTATTCAGTAATAAAAAAAAATGAGCTGTGATGCCATGAAAAGACACAGGAAACTTATATGCATATTGTTCAGTGAAAGAAGTGAGTCTGAAAAGACTAAATACTGTATGATTTCAATTATATGACATTATGGAGAAGAAAAAAAAAAACAGTAAAAAGAGCAGAGGATTGGGGACAGAGGAAAGAACTAAAAAGGTGATGAATACAGGTGATTTTTAGGCCAGTGAAACTATTGTGTTGGATATTATAGTGTGGATACATGACTGTGCATTTGCCAAAATGCAGACAACTGTACAACATGTATACTTAACTATGAGGCTTTAATTAATAAAATATATTGATATTGGCTCATTAACTGTAACAAATGTACCACACTAATGAAAGATATTAATATAGAGAAACCTTGAAGGGGGATTATATGGGAAATCTTTGTACTTTCTACTTGATTTTTTTCTGTAAATTTAAACTGCTCCAAAAATGCTATTTAAAAAATTAGGATATTGGGGCGCTTGGGTGGCGCAGTCGGTTAAGCGTCCGACTTCAGCCAGGTCATGATCTCGCGGTCCGTGAGTTCGAGCCCCGCGTCAGGCTCTGGGCTGATGGCTCAGAGCCTGGAGCCTGTTTCTGATTCTGTGTCTCCCTCTCTCTCTGCCCCTCCTCCGTTCATGCTCTGTCTCTCTCTGTCCCAAAAATAAATAAAAACGTTGAAAAAAAAATTTTTAAAAATTAGGATATTATACACATGTTTATTTGTCACAAATATTTCCTATGCTCAAATATACTTCTAAATCATTTTTAACAGATACGCATGGTTCATCAAACAGATGCATCGTAACTTATTTAATCAATACCCTATTTTTGGATACTTAGTGTTGGGATTATAAATAGCATGATGAATACACTTGGATAAGTTTTTGTGTACACATTGATAAGAGCTAATATAATTTACCTAACTATAAAATACAGCAATATTAGATTCTCTGGTTTTAATATAGATAATCAATTCATATTAGAAAACTACTGACAATACTAGGCCATGAATTCCTAGTAGTTCCTTTCCTCACCGCTAATCACAGTTCCTTACACAAAATAAGCATTCAAAATATTTCATCTAACAAAAAGGTAATACACAATGGGGAAAAAGACATCTCTTCAATAAATGCTAAGAAAACCAGATAGCTACATGTAAAAGAATGAAATTTTCTTACATCATACACAAAAATAAAGTCAAAATGGATTAATGACCTAATTGTGAGACCTGAAACCTTAAAATTCCTAAAAGAGAACACAAGCAGTAATTTCTCTGACATCAGTGGTAGCAATATTTTTCTAGATATGTCTCCTAGGGCAAAGGAAACAAAAACAAAAATAAACTATTGGGACCACATCAAAATAAAAAGTTTCTGCAGAGAAAATGAAACCATCAACAAAGCAAAAAGACAATCTACAGAATGGGAAAAGATATTTGCAAATGATATATCTGATAAGAGGTTAACATCCAAAATATATAAAGAATTTATTCATCTCAAAAACAAAAAAACCACAAATAATCCACCTAAAATATGAACATGAATAGACATTTTTCCAAATGACCACAGGCACATGAAAAGATGCTCAACATCACTCATCATCACGGAAGCAAATCAAAAGTACAATGAGATATCACCTTATACCTGTCAGAATGGCTAAAATCAAAAAGGCAAACAAGTGATGGGTATTAAGGAGGGCACTTGTTGTGATGAACGCTGGGTGTTGTATGTAAGTGATGAATCACTAAATTCTATACCTGAAACTAATATTACACTGTATGTTAACTGACTAAATTTAAATAAAAACTTGATTTAAAAAATGCAAGAAACAACAAGAGTTGGAGAGGATGTAGAGAAAAAGAAACTCTTGTACACTGTTAGTGGGAAGAAAAATTGGTACATCAGTGTGGAGAGTCTTCAAAAAATTAAAAATAGAAATGCCATATGATCCAGTAATTCCAATACTATTTACCCCAAAAAAACCCAAAACACTAATTCAAAAAGATACATGCACGCCTATGTTTTACTGAAGCATTATTTATAATAACCTAAAGATGGGAAGCAACCCAGTGTCCACTGATAGATGAATGGATAAGAAAGATGTGAGATGCACATACATACTAAAATATTACACAGCCTTAAAAAAGGATGAGATTATGCCATTTATGACAGCATGGGTGGACCTAGAGAGTATTATAAGTGAAACAAGTCAGACTGGGAAAAACCAATACCATATGATTTCAATCATGTGGAAACTAAAAAAAAAAAAAAAAAAAAAAAAAAAAAAAAAATCAAATCAATAAACAAAAGCACAACTGGACCTATACAGAGAATAAACTGGTGGTTCCAAAGGTAAGGAAGGGGTGGGTGGGGTGGGAGGACAGGCAAAATGGATGAAGGGGGGTGGGGAATAATAGGCTTCCAGTTATGGAATGAATAAGTCACAGGAATAAAAGGCACAGCACAGGGAATATAGTCAATACTGTAATAGTACTGTATGATGACAGGTGATAGCTATACTTGGGGTGAGCATAACATATAGAGAAGTCCAATCACTATGTGCACACCTGAAACTAATGTGACATTGTGTATCAACTATACTCAGATTAAAAAAAAATTGGGGGAAGGGGGGGGCCAGAGTGGCTCAGTCAGTTAAGTGTCTGACTCTTGATTTCAGCTGGGGTCATGACCATGGGATTGAGCCTTGTGCGAGCTCTGTGCTGAGCATGGAATCTGCTTAAGATTCTATCTCTCCCTCTGCCCCTCTCCCCCACTTGTGGTCTCTCTCTAAAATTAAAAAAAAATTTTTTTAATGTTTCACCTAATAAATCTTAAAAAATTGTTTTGTGCAGCACCTGGGTGGCTCAGTCAGTTGAGCATCTGACCCTTGATTTCAGCTCAGGTCCTAATCCAGGGTCATGGGATCCAGCCTCAAGCTGAGTTCTGCACTAAGCATGGAGTCTGCTTGATATTTTCTCTCCTTCTGCCCCTCTTCCCTACTCACACACTCTCTCTCTCTCAAAAATAAAAATAAAAACAAATAAAAAATAAAAAGTAATTTTGTTGTCTCCACCATCATAGTGTTTAGAGTTGAAAAAAGGATATTATGTCAAAGATATTAAACTTCAGTCAGTGGTACAGTCAGGGGTCAGCAAAGCTTTTCCATAAACAGCCAAACAGTAAATATTTTAGGTTTTGCAGGCCATAACATCTGTCACGCCATTCAACTCTACTGTCGTAGTATAAAAGCAGACAGAAAATGTTTCAACAAATAAGAGGGGCTGTTTCCAATAAAACTTTATTAACAGGACAATTAAATTTGAACTTCACATAATTTTCACATGCCATGAACTATTAATCTTCTTTTGTTTTTTTCCCCACTATTTAAAAATGTAAAAATTACTCATAGCTTAGAGGCCATTCAAAAGTCAACAAGCTGTATTTGCCCCACATGCTATAGCTTGCAGACCTCTGATATAATCTCCCTTCCAAATGTAGACACACCTAGAGAAAAACCAGTACGGATCTATCAGCCAGTTTACATAGGCCTACTGCACTCTTTTCGTATTTTTGTAAATATTCACAGTCACAAATAAATCAGATGATCCCATAGGTGGAAGAAACCAGCTCACAAATAAGACATGAGAAAGGACTGACTAAAGCAGAAAAAAAGAGGGAATTTTTGCTTAAAAGTTTAATTTTTTAATAAAAAATAATTTGGAGTAATATACAAGAATCTTTTGCTACATAATATACTTAGTTTCTGGGTTTTGCAAAGTAATAAAGGTTCAGATTTCCAATGATTTATCTGAAAACATACACTAATCTATTTGAATTCTGCATACAAATTTCTTTAGTGAGAAATCCCTATACTTGTAGTCTCAGCATCTAAATATTAAACCATTTTTAACATTGGGAACAAAACAAGCACACTTATTTATAAGAGGTAAGAAAGAAGCTGGAGATGTCTATAATGGATAGTTTTTACATGCCTTTTCAAAAGGCTCTACATTTTTTATTTAATTTTCCTTCAAAATACATGGCTGTCTTCATCCTTGCACAGATTACAGATTTATTGCTATTATATTATCATTCTTAAAGCTACAATTTAATTAGAAGCTTTTTTTTAATCATAAAAGCAGAAAAAGGAGGAAGAATTTACCTAAGAAACCTGATGAAAGAGTATCTGAGGGTGAAAAAAAGGCAATGAATATGTGCTTATATGCAAGTTCCAAAGCTTAGCTAATTTTGTTAACTCCTCTCACCAAAAAAAGCACTAAAAAGGACATAAAGTATAAGATCTATCTGAATTTAAATAAATGGAATGAGATATACTGCAATGGGTGATTAAATCAACTAAGTAAATTAATTATAAATAGATCTACAATGAAATACTGTTAAGAAAGATGAAAGATGATCTAGGCGTTATACACCAAAATGATATACCAGTGAACACAATGTGCACAGAAACTATATACACTGTGCGTAGAGTATACACTACTATAATAAAAGAATAAATATACACAAGCACATATCTTACATTTATATAAAAATGTTTAATAAAGGTTATCTATGGATTGTGGGACTAGGAGTAATGTTTTTCTTTCTGGCTTATCTGTATTTTCAAATTCCCTAAAATAAACATGTAAAACGTGCATACTAAAGGAATACTAGCCTAGAAACAAAAAACAAAGCATTTATTTCCTTAGAACATTCTGCCCTTTGCATAATAAACAATTTCTGAATGAACATAAATATACACATACATATACAATGTATAAACAAATGAAAGTAGGGGAAGCAACAGGCTAAGAGTCTTAAGTTGTAATTTGGGTTACCAGAAGACAATTAAGTATAATGTTGACTTCTGACATGAATGAGGAGAGCAGGTTAAGAAAGGAAGGCTGAAGAAATAGGTCAAGCATAGGTTAAATTTTTGTTTCTTTAAATGTTTCCTTTGTTCATTTGTAAGCTCAGAAATATAGGTGAAATTACAGTTAGTACTGCTAAAAAATATATCAGGTAAAAATACTTAATTCAGTGTTGAATTATGACAAGATGAGAAATGATTAAAGTTAAAAGAAATAAAAAATGATCTTAGCTATAAGAATAATAAAACACAAGAACAAGCACATTTTGGAATCTTCATTCTTAAAGTCGTGTTCTACATGTGTATCAATTCATCTCACTGAAGACAGGTGGTTGGGACAAATGATCTTTCACAGATACTTTCAGATCTACAATTTATAACTCAATTATCCTGCTCAACATTAACAAAGAAAGAGCAGAAAACTCTGACTACTCCCATCATCACTTCCTCAACTCCCACCATCACTCCCTCAACTTAAAGACTTATTTATACAGAAGAGAGAAGGGCCTGTAGAGATGTCTTGGGTCTTGGTAGAATGGCAGGTACCACAGGATAGAAGGTAACAGAGTTAGTACATAAAACTGACCCCATACAAGACTCAGAAATAATTTGATCAAAATCAAAGCAGTAAATCTATACTAGCACTACCCATTTTGTGAATAAACAGGAATATAATTTCAGATGTCTATAAAACTGTTCTTTCCTAGTGCTCTACATTTCTAAGCAAGCAATAAAACAATTGAACTAGGGTATCACAGTAATTATATCGTAAATCAAAATCTTCCACTAGGATTTATGCTACAGCATTTGAAAGAGATGGCTATACTACATAACAAATAGTATTATACATAAATATAAGATTCTGAACACACATGGCAGGATTTTTCAGAATGACAATCTGATTTCCAGGCTGCCTATCTCATGAGCAACAGAAAATATTTACTTAAATCTTCTTTAAGAATAAGTGAGGACACATAATATGTAATAAAAATTAAATTGTACCATTAAGCCAAAAACAAGCTTCAGTTTCCATTTTGATCAGTGTACTAAAGTTTTTAAAAAGATTTATAAAACAAAATATTTGGATTTTATTTATTCATTTAAAAATACTAATTAAACAAGACCACAAATTCATATTTAATATAAAGTTAGCATAGAACAACCATTTTTTATTAAATGGGACAGAGTTTTAAAATAAAATTTAAAAAGCATTACCTTCAAATAAACTGAGGTCTCTTCGTAGCCGTGGTCCATAAAGCCCTTCTAAAATACTCTCAAAACCTGTGTTGTAAAAGAGAGAAAAATATATAACCTACTGGAAGAGTTAATTTTATAATAATCAAAAACCATGAACTCTATATGATTTAGAAATTTATAAATTTTACATACTATAAGGTGTCATTTTTCCTTAACGTGTATTAAGCTGAAGTAGGCAACACACAATAAACAATCAAACAATGAGTATCAGAAATCACATGATTGTGAAATTAAAATATTCAAATGTAAATATTCACAACTAAAACAAGTAAATATCTTTGTTACTTAGAAATATTCTGAGGTTGAAATATTATAAGCAGTAATAATTTTGTAGACAGAATAAAAAACAAAACATGTACTACATTCCAGTTTATATTTGTTATAAAAAATGTTAACGTAAAAGAAAGTAGCATCTTTAACCCCAATTAAAAGAATGAGTAAAAGAATGAGAAAATCTTGCTGTGAAAAGTATGATGTGCAAAATTTAAATCTACATACTTGTATAAATGAAAACACAACAATTTTTTCATGGTTATGGACTGCCTTGTTTTAAGGAAAAAATTACTGAATATCTTGTCAGGTTAACAAGACCCTAATTCATGAATTTACAAGAGTATTCTACCTTCTGAATATACTGATTTTAGTATTTTACAATTTTCTTTTTGAAGTCTGTACCTGTATCTTATTCAATTTTAAGCAACTTAATAAACTACAAGGCATCTCAAGAAAAATGACCAGAATGGCAAAATAACCAGGAAACCAAGAAAAGGAACTTAGGCAAGAAAACAACTTAAAGGTAGCATGATGGCTCTGAACAAAGAAAACTAAAGTAGATTTTTTTTTTAGTGGTATTCCTAAATTATAAAACAGTGGAAATACTTCTATAGAAATGTTTCATAAATCATAAAATGTTTTATTTTTAAAAAATGTTTATTTATTTTGAGAGAGAACGTGTGCAAGCAGGGGAAGGAGAGAGGAGAGAGAGAATCTAGGCAAGCTCCATGCTGTCAACAAGGAGCCCAGGATGGGGCTCGATCCCACAAACCACGAGATCATGATGTGAGCCAAAATCGAGAGCTGGATGGTCAACCAACTGAGTCACCCAGTCACCCCCATAAGATGCTTTAAAAAAAATGTTTTTTAGTATCTTTGAAATCAAGATGTATATTAAAATCAATGGTGTGTTATAGCCAAGGAGTGGCAACATTTTTTTCATTTAGTAGAACATGAAGAAATAATACAACTTACAACTGATGTCTTAGATTTGACAAGATAGTTATCATGATACTTGGTAAACACGTACTTAATAAAATCTTCGTGAAACGATTCAGTACTAGTTCCAATAGTGGAAATTTCAGGCAGAAAGTGAATGAACTATCACCAGAGAGAGCTTTCAAGAATGCCTCATCAGGGAAATACAAATCAAAACCACACTGATATACCACCTCACGCCAGTCAGAGTGGCTAAAATGAACAAACCAGGAGACTATAGATGCTGGAGAGGATGTGGAGAAACAGGAACCCTCTTGCACCGTTGGTGGGAATGCAAACTGGTGCAGCCACTCTGGAAAACAGTGTGGAGGTTCCTCAAAAAATTAAAAATAGACCTACCCTATGACCCAGCAATAGCACTGCTAGGAATTTACCCCAGGGATACAGGAGTGCTGATGTATAGGGGCACTTGTACCCCAATGTTTATAGCAGCACTTTCAACAATAGCCAAATTATGGAAAGAGCCTAAATGTCCATCAACTGATGAATGGATAAAGAAACTGTGGTTTATATACACAATGGAATACTACGTGGCAATGAGAAAGAATGAAATATGGCGTTTTGTAGCAACGTGGACGGAACTGGAGAGTGTTATGCTAAGTGAAATAAGCCATACAGAGAAAGACAGATACCATATGTTTTCACTCTTATGTGGATCCTGAGAAACTTAACAGAAGACCATGGGGGGAGGGGAAGAAAAAAAAAAAGGTTAGAGAGGGAGGGAGCCAAACCATAAGAGACTCTTAAAAAACTGAGAATAAACTGAGGGTTGATGGGGGGTGGGAGGGAGGGGAGGGTGGGTGATGGGCATCGAGGAGGGCACCTGTTGGGATGAGCACTAGGTGTTGTATATGGAAACCAATTTGACAATAAATTTCATATTAAAAAAATAAAATTAAAAAATAAAATAAACCAAAAAATAAAAAAACAAAAATAAACATTTAAAAAAATTAAAAAAAAAAAAGGATGCTATATAAAAGACTTCCAGTTTGGGTAAAGACTCAGACTGAAAGAACCCCAAATCTCTTTCTACTACTAAGATATTCTATTTACCAATGTGCTCCAAAAATAACATTGTAAACAATTATTTTAAGATGTTTTTCTGTGACATATATTGGACAAAATGTATAAGCCTATATAATGTATTCCCTATGTAAGCCAACTGAATTTAAATGCTGAATGTTTCCTAGATTTGTTTGAAAAGAAGAAAACAAATAAGGACTTACACTTTTGTTTTATTGAGTTTCTCAGCTCCTCCCTAGATAACACCAAGGTCTTACATATATCCTGTTAATTATTTATTCATAGTGCATAGTGTTGGTGTTACCATAAACATCTTTAATCAAAAGTTTTGTTTCTGGAAATCAATTATGGAAACATAATTGATGTTTGTATATTGACTCAATATCTAGCAACATTGCTAAATTCTCTATAAAAACTTATCTGGATATTCTTTACATACACAAACACATTATCTACAGAGAATGGTAGTTTTGTTTTCTCCTTTCAAATCCTTACTGCTTTCTTTTTTCCTGTTCTTGCCTTACCACCTTAGCTAAAGCCTCCATTATGATACTGAAAATTAGTGATGATAGTAGACATCCTTGACTTTGTGAAAATTAATAAAAGGAAATTTCATTTAGAATGGAGGCAGGAGGCCAGCAGTGGGAACTCTCATGTCCTATCAGTAGTTGTCAACTGCAGCCTAAATGAAGAGAGGGACTTTGCATGTGGAATCTACCTGACTGTCCCAGAAGGAAAAAAGAAGGCTTTCCTCCTCCCCTGGCAACAGTTTAGCCAATGAGAGACTGTCATAACTCAGCCAATGAAAGGCCACTATACTCTGAACTCCCAGTTGGCTCCAATGTTTATAAGAGCCCACCCAATTTCCTCCTTTTCCTCTATAAAAAAAGAAACTTGTTCAGGGGACTTGCCTATGGTTTTGCCCCAGCTTGCTTGTCCAGGATGACAAGTCTCTGCTATTCCTAAATAAATCCATCTTTCGCTGGTAAAATAACTGTCAATTTTATTTTGAAGGTTAACTACTTATGTCCGATCTAAGTGTGAAAGCATTCAAAGTTTCATCATTAAATATAATGTTGGCTACATTCTTTTCTTTTTTTTTTAACATTTATTTATTTTTGAGACAGAGAGAGACAGAGCATGAATGCGGGAGGGTCAGAGAGAGAGGGAGACACAGAATCCGAAACAGGCTCCAGGCTCCGAGCTGTCAGCACAGAGCCCAACGTGGGGCTTGAACTCACGGACGTGAGATCATGACCTGGGCCGAAGTCGGACGCTCAACCGACTGAGCCACCCAGGCGCCCCGGCTACATTCTTTTAAAATAACACCACTTGGGGCACCTGGGGGGCTCAGTCGGTTAAGCATCCAACTTTGGCCCAGTTCATAATCTCACGTTAGTGGGTACAACCCCTCAACAGGTTCTCTGTTCTCAGTGAGGAGTCTGCTTCGGATCCTCCAAAGAGAGAGATGCAGAAACTGAAGCGGGCTCCAGGCTCTAAGCTGGTAGCACAGAGCCTGACACAAGGCTTAAACTCACCAACCACGAGATCATGATCTGAACCAAAGTCGGAGGCTTAACTGAGTGAGCCACCCGCACCCAAGGTATTCTGTTTCTTATGTTACTGCCCATTTCAACTATATTTCTCAATTTACTTGCATAAAATGTTTCAGTATATGTTTTTATCTAATGTCCAACAACATCAGCAGCTGTGTCCTTTTTGCTTCTTATTCCTTACTTTGGTTATTTATGCTTTCTCTTTTTTCTCAATCAAGCTCATTAAAGATTTCTCAATTTTTTTTTTTAATTTAAAAAGAACCTTCTTTTGATTCCTTGATCTCTTTTGTATGTGTGTTTTCTTATCCACTAATTTATGCTCCTGCTTTTATTTCATGTCCTCTATTTTGAGTTTATTTGGCTCTTATTTTTCCTTTTTAAATGAATGTTTATCTCATTAACTTTCAGCTGTTCTTCTTTCCTAACATATATTTAAAGCTATCAATTTCCATCTAAGTACTCCTTTAAGCTGCATTACACAACTTTTGATACATTCATATTCTCTCATCATTTGGTCAAAATATTTCCTAATTTCTATTATGACTACTTTTTGGACCCATGGGTTTTGGAAGCATATTTCTTAATTTATTTGAAGAAAATGCCCAATATAATTGCAATTCTTTGAAATTCTCTGAGATTGTTTATGTGGTTGATATAGACAACTTCTGAAAATTCTCTACATATACTTGAAAAGAACACGCACTCTAAATTGGTGGATACAGCATTCTGTATTTGTTCATTAGGTTAGCATGTTAACTGTACTCTTTAAATTATCCTTATTCATTTCTGTTATGTCTCTTCTCAGTTGTTGAGAAAAGTATCTTAAATCTTCCATAAAATTGTGACTTTTTCTATTTCTTTGTTGTTTTATATATTTTTTAGGCTGTATTATCAAGTGTTTATAATTTTATAACTTTCATAGCTTCCTGGTGAATAGAACTTTATACAATTATGAAGTCACCTAATTTATTTCTAGCAATGAGTTTTGCATTAGACTATATGGTCTAACATTATACATTGACTATATGGTCTAATATTACACAGCTATAAAATAAAACATTTTTTGGTATTGTTTCCATGATAGGTCTTTTTCAATTATTTTACAAACTTCCTGTATTGTTAATGTGGAATATCTTTTTAAAAACACTCTGAGGGAAAAAAAAATAAAATAAAAACACTCTGACATTTTGTCTGAAGTTAGTAATTTAAATTTAAAAGTTACCAATATATTTGGATTTAAATTTTTATCTACTTTTTTTCTATTTGTATCAAGGTGCTATGTTTCTGTTTCTCTCCTTTCTTGCAAATTCTGGAATTGACTGAATATTCTTCATTCCATTTGTTCTTCTCAGCTTGAAAATTGTTTCCTTTATTTCGATGCTTTTCTCAAGTTAACCCTGAAATCAGGATATAAATCTAAAGTTAATCAAATCATTACCCATCATTGCAAGACTCAGACCTCCTCCCCATATATGCTATCGCTCTGTGTATTTTCCCGAGCATTATGTTCTTTTATGTTTAGAGACATATTTACCCTTGTCTTTGCTCTTCGTTACTGATTATAACTCAAAGCATGCTTCTTGGACTACTTTTCTTCTGCATAAAGTAATTCCTTTAGTGAGCATCTGTTGCTGACAACACCCTTCATAAGACTGAATAAAAGTGTCTAAGTCATCCTCATTATATACTTTATGTTGCTCTCTTCTGTATTTTACCTCTCTCTTTTCATAACTGTATTATGGTTAATTTCTTCTACTCTATATATATTCCATTTCACAAATTCCCTCTATTGTACAATCTGACAAACATACCCTCTGATTTAGAGTCAACTTTAAAGAGATATAATTTTCATACAATACCACGTATCCATTTTAAGGATAAAGTTCAATAAATTTTGACAAATGCATACTTTCATTTAATCAAGAACACAATCAAGACAGAATATTTCCATCAGCTCAAATGGTACCCTTGTGCCATTTTGAGTAAATTGCCTGAAATAATCCAAAGCCCAAAGAAACACTAATCTATTTTGTCATTATAAACTAGACTTGTCTTTTCTAGAGCTGCATCTAAATGGAATCACAAAATACACACTCTTTTGTATCTTGCTTCTTTTGACCAATAGTCTGAAATTTATTCATGGTGTTACATGTATCAGTAGTATTTTCCTTTTAATTGTGGAGATGTATTCTGTTATATGGATATATTATAAATCATCAATTCTCATGTTAATGGTCATTTGGGTTATTTAGAATGTGTGGTTATTATAAATAAAGCTGGTATGTACATGCATGTATAAATCTTTATAAATATATCATATTTCTCTAATAAATATCTAAGATTGTTATTGCTGAAGTTAGTTGTAGAGTTGCTTTGGTTTGTTGTTAAAATTTTAAGAAACCAAATAGTCATTTTTGCAAAATGGCTGTAGTCTTTTACATTCACCAATAATAATACAAGAGATCCAGTTGCACCAGAACCTTATCAACTTTCTCACTCTAATGAATGTGCATGTGGTTGTAATCTGCAGCTCCTTGATGACTAAAAACTGTTAGCATTCTTTCTATTGAAATGTCTCTATTCTGTTTTGTTTTTTTTTTTTTTAATTTTTTTTTCAACGTTTATTTTTGGGACAGAGAGAGACAGAGCATGAACGGGGGAGGGGCAGAGAGAGAGGGAGACACAGAATCGGAAGCAGGCTCCAGGCTCTGAGCCATCAGCCCAGAGCCCGACGCGGGGCTCGAACTCACAGACTGCAAGATCGTGACCTGGCTGAAGTCGGACGCTTAACCGACTGCGCCACCCAGGCGCCCCTCTATTCTGTTTTGTAACAGAATAATGCTGGCCTCATAAAGCAAACCGAGAAGATAGCTATTCTCTATTTCCTGAGTTTGTATATTTTAATATTTATTCATTAACTATAAATCAGACCTGAAGTTTGCTTTATGGTAAGGTTTTAAATTATAATTCAGTTTTTTTAATCAATAAAAAATACTCAGATTATCTATTTCTTACCTAAGTCATTTTTGGCCATTGGTATCTTATAAGTTATAGTATTTATTTGCAGAAAGTTGTCCAAAAGAGTTTCTTATTACCCTTTAATGTCTGTAGAATCTGTAGTGATAGCCCTCTATCATTCCCAGTATTTTTTTTTTTATTTTTAAAATGTTTATTTTTGAGAGAGAGAGAGATACAGAGCACGAGCAGGGGAGGTGCAGAGAGAGAGAGAGAGAGGGAGACACAGAATCCGAAGCAGGCTCCTGGCTCTGAGCTGTCTGCACAAAGCTGGACATGGGGCTCAAACGCACGGACCATGAGATCATGACCTGCGCCAAAGTTGGACACTTAATGGCTTAACTGACCGTGCTAAGTGCCCCCTGCCCCCTGTGTTGGTTTAAGTATCTTCTCTCCTTTTTCATTAATCAGCCCAGACAAAATTTTAGCAATTTATTGGTCTTTTCAAAATACCACTGATGGTTTCAATGATTTTCTTTATTGTCCATCCATTTCTGTGATTTTGATTTCTGCCATACCTTTATTACATCCTTCCTTCTAATTACTTTTGTTGCACTTGCACTTAATTTTTCTAAGTTTTCCAGGAGGAAGCTTAGATAACAGATTTTTTCCATTGCCCTTTTAAAAATTTTTTATTTTTAGAGAGGGAAAGTGTGAGAAGGAGAGGGGCAGAGGGAGAAAGAGACAGAATCTTAAGTAGGATCCACACTCAGCACAGAGGCCAATGCAGGGCTCAATCCTACAACCCTGGAATCATGACCTGAGCTGCAATCAAGAGTCAGACACTCAACTGACTGAGCCACCCAGGCACCCCAATTGTCCTTTTCTAATTAAAGCATTTAAAGCTATAAGCTTCTCTATATTCATTATTTTAGCTCCATCTCATAAATTCTGATCACCTATCTTTACATTTTCATTCAGTTCAAAATGTTTGCAATTTCTCTTATGTTGTCTTCTCTTACACACAGGCTATAAATGTGTTGTTTAATTTCCAAAAATTTGGTCATTTTCCAGAAATCTTTGTTACTAAATTCCAACTGAATCCTGTGATCCATAAAGCATGTTGTGTAAGACTGCAATCATTTTATATTTGTTGAGGTTTACAAGTAGCATATGAAGTACATTGGAGAATTCCATGTACACTTGAAAAGAATGTGTATTTGCAGTTATTGAGTAGATTGTACTATGAATGTCAGGCCTACTTGACTGATAGTGTTCTTTAAGTCTTCTACAGTTTTGTTTTTTTGTTTGTTTTGTTTTGAAGTCTTCTGTATTTCTGTAGATCATTCTCCATTAGGTTCTGTCAGCTTTTGCTTTGTGCATTTTGAAGCTCTGTCAATTAGGTCTTTATGTGTGGGGCTTTTTTGGTGCATATGTTTTTTATTGGTTCTTTGTGAATTTACTTCATCATCATTAACAAAATGTTCTGTACCCTTGTTCTAAAGCCCTATTCCTTGATGTCTACTGTGTCTCATGTCACATCAGCCATAACAACTTTCTCATGATTAGCGTTTTTCTTCATTTTTAAAAAAAATTTTTTAAAGTTTATTTTTGAGATAGAAAGAGAGAGGTGGGGACGGTGGAGGAGGGGCAGAGAGAGAGAGAGAGAGAGAGAGAGAGAGGGAGGGAGAGAGAAAACCCAAGCAGACTCTGAGCTATCAGTGCAGAACCCGACACGGGGCTTGATCCCACAAACCATGAGATCATGACCTGAGCTGAAACCAAGAGTCAGACACTTAATTGACTGAGCCACCCAGATGTCCCATAGCATTTTTATTTTATCTTTTTGCATCCTTTTTAACCTTTATGTTATCCCTTTATACTTACATGGAGTTTCTTACAACACATAGTTGAATCTTCCATTTTTATCCAGTCGGTAAATCTCTACTTGTTAATTGAAATGTTTAGACCATTAACATTTAATGTAATTATCAATATCAGTGGGTTTATAACTATCATCTTGTTATTTGTTTTCTGTCACATCTATTATATGTTCCCTTCTCTGACTCTCACCTCCCACAATATTGTTTTAGGTTAAATAACAATTTTTAGTATCCTATTATATTGCCACCATTAGTTTATTAGCTATACCTCTTCAGATTTTTAGTGCTGCCATAGGGCTGCAAAGGTTTTCTCTTAAAAATTTTAGAGATTTAGGGGTGCCTGGGTGGCTCAGTTGGTTAAGTGTCCAACTCTTGATTTCGGCTCAAGTCATGATCTCATGGTTCATGGGATTGAGGCCCACACTGGGCTCTGCGCTGACAGTGTGGAGCCTACTTGGGATTCTCTCTGTCTTCTACTCTCTCTGCTCCTCCTCTGCTTGCGCTCCTTTTTAAAAAAGTTTTAGATTTAAGTTTTACATTTAGGTTTATGGTCCTTTTTGATTATTTTTTTTGTGAATGATGTGATAGGAATGGTATTTTTTCCATACAGACATCTTTTTTTCTATATTTTCTATATTGACATCTATTTGATCCAGCACCATTTGTTTCCTTTTTACACCGTTTTCCTTTTTACATTCTCCATATTGCTCTTCATTATGTGTATGTTATCCCTTGATCCGTGAGTACACTGTGCAAATTCTAAAAGCAGTTTTAACATCCTTATCTAATTCTATTATTTCTAGTCTAATTATTAACTATCAACTTCTATTAATTAATTTCTATTAATATCAATTTCTCCTGATGATGAGACACATTTTCCTGCTCTTTTGCACATCTAATAATTGCATGTGGATGCCAGACATTATGAATTTTACACTGTGAATGCTGGATTTTTTTTTCCTTTAAAGAGTGTCATACTACACGACAGGGATGCCCACTCTCACTGCTGTTGTTTAACATAGTGCTAGAAGTTCTAGCATCAGCAATCAGACAACAAAAGGAAATCAAAGGCATCAAAATTGGCAAAGATGAAGTCAAGCTTTCGCTTTTTGCAGATGACATGATATTATACATGGAAAATCCGATAGACTCCACCAAAAGTCTGCTAGAACTGATACAGGAATTCAGCAAAGTTGCAGGATACAAAATCAATGTACAGAAATCAGTTGCATTCTTATACACTAACAATGAAGCAACAGAAAGACAAATAAAGAAACTGATCCCATTCACAATTGCATAAAATACCTAGGAATAAATCTAACCAAAGATGTAAAAGATCTGTATGCTGAAAACTATAGAAAACTTATGAAGGTAATTGAAGAAGATTTAAAGAAATGGAAAGACATTCCCTGCTCATGGATTGGAAGAATAAATATTGTCAAAATGTCAATACTACCCAAAGCTATCTACACATTCAATGCAATCCCAATCAAAATTGCACCAGCATTCTTCTCAAAACTAGAACAAGCAATCCTAAAATTCATATGGAACCACAAAAGGCCCCGAATAGCCAAAGTAATTTTGAAGAAGAAGACCAAAGCAGGAGGCATCACAATCCCAGACTTTAGCCTCTACTACAAAGCTGTCATCATCAAGACAGCATGGTATTGGCACAAAAACAGACACATAGACCAATGGAATAGAATAGAAACCCCAGAACTAGACCCACAAACGTATGGCCAACTCATCTTTGACAAAGCAGGAAAGAACATCCAATGGAAAAAAGACAGTCTCTTTAACAAATGGTGGTGGGAGAACTGGACAGCAACATGCAGAAGGTTGAAACTAGACCACTTTCTCACACCATTCACAAAAATAAACTCAAAATGGATAAAGGACCTGAATGTGAGACAGGAAACCATCAAAACCTTAGAGGAGAAAGCAGGAAAAGACCTCTCTGACCTCAGCCGTAGCAATCTCTTACTCGACACATCCCCAAAGGCAAGGGAATTAAAAGCAAAAGTGAATTACTGGGACCTATGAAGATAAAAAGCTTCTGCACAGCAAAGGAAACAACCAACAAAACTAAAAGGCAACCAACGGAATGGGAAAAGATATTTGCAAATGACATATCGGACAAAGGGCTAGTATCCAAAATCTATAAAGAGCTCACCAAACTCCACACCCGAAAAACAAATAACCCAGTGAAGAAATGGGCAGAAAACATGAATAGACACTTCTCTAAAGAAGACATCCACATGAAAAGAAGGCACATGAAAAGAAGTTCAACGTCACTACTCATCAGGGAAATACAAATCAAAACCACACTGAGATATCACCTCATGCCAGTCAGAGTGGCCAAAATGAACAAACCAGGAGACTATAGATGCTGGAGAGGATGTGGAGAAACGGGAACCCTCTTGCACTATTGGCGGGAATGCAAACTGGTGCAGCCACTCTGGAAAGCAGTGTGGAGGTTCCTCAGAAAATTAAAAATAGACCTACCCTATGACCCAGCAATAGCACTGCTAGGAATTTATCCAAGGGATACAGGAGTACTGATGCATAGGGGCACTTGTACCCCAATGTTTATAGCCGCACTTTCAACAATAGCCAAATTATGGAAAGAGCCTAAATGTCCATCAACTGATGAATGGATAAAAAAATTGTGGTTTATATACACAATGGAATACTACGTGGCAATGAGAAAAAATGAAATACGGCGTTTTGTAGCAACGTGGATGGAACTGGAGAGTGTGATGCTAAGTGAAATAAGCCATACAGAGAAAGACAGATACCGTATGTTTTCACTCTTATGTGGATCCTGAGAAACTTAACAGAAACCCATGGGGGAGGGGAAGGAAAAAAAAAAAAAAAGGTTAGAGTGGGAGAGAGCCAAAGCATAAGAGACTGTTAAAAACTGAGAACAAACTGAGGGTTGATGGGGGGTGGGAGGGAGGGGAGGGTGGGTGATGGGTATTGAGGAGGGCACCTTTTGGGATGAGCACTGGGTGTTGTATGGAAACCAATTTGACAATAAATTTCATATATTAAAAAGTAAATAAAAAAAATAAAGTGTCATACTTTATTCAGGAAGTTAAAATACTTGAAGATCATTTTGAGGCTTTTAAAAAAGGTTTTTCAAACAGAAGCAAAAAAAGTCTTCCCACTACTATGTTTAGCTTTCATGGATCTCCACTGAATACCTCTTGTATTCCATGATTGTTCTTACTCTGGCTGGTGGGAACCTGAATGACTCCCAACCCTGTGTGAGTTCTGGAAATTGTTCAGATTACAGCTCATTGGTAATCATTTTTTTCTAAGAGTGTTATTTATCAGCCCTTGTGGAATGCCATATTACATATGCATTAACTGGTTTTTAAAGATTCGAGGGTAACACGTGCTGGTTTCTTGACCTCTTTTTCTGTGTAGCTGCCTGCTTTCTGGTAGTATGGCCCCACAAATTCTAGCCCCTTGAAACACTATGAATGCTGATCTATCTTCTCAAGTCAGTGAGACCACTGGGCTCTTTTTGGGTTCATCCTGCTTGTGCTACAGTCTGGATATGACCTCCAAGCAAAATGGTAGAGTGATCATAAAGCCTATATCATTAATTCCATTTTTCTCAGGGATCACACTTCTATGTTACCTGTTTTCCAATGCTGAAAAAAAAATGATTTTAAGTGCATACTTCAGTTCCTATCTGTCTACACAGGAGGATAAGTCCAAGCCCTCCAACTTTCCCCTGGTCAGAGGCAGAAGTTCATCTGCTGATTTGTCAGTTTAATAATTTTATTTATACAAGTTTTACTATGTTCTTTTTAAAATATTTAACATCTTTTTTAAACTTTTATTTATTTTAGTAATCTCTACACCTAACATGGGGCTCAAATCCATGATGCCAAGATCAAGAGTCACAGGCTCTTCCAAGTAAACCAGCCAGGTGCCCTAAATATTTAACATCTTTTTTTTATAGCTCCCCATTCCTTGCAAATATTGAGGTCTGTCATTTTTTAAATATGGTAAGCATAATCATTTTAAAAATCAGTGTCTGGGAACGGGCAGGGTGGCTAAGTTGGTTAAGTGACCAGCTCTTGATTTTGGCTCATGTCATGATCTCACAGTTTTGGGATCAAGCCCCACATTGGGCTCTGTACTGACAGCAGGGAACCTGCTTAGGATTTCTCTCTCCCTCCCTCTCTCCCTCCCTCCCTCCCTCCTTCCCTCCCTTCTTCCCTCCCTCTCTCTCTCTCTCTGCTCCTCTCCCACTCATTCACTCTGTCTCTCTCTCTCAAAATATCAAAACATTCAAAAAATAATAAAGCGGCACTCAGTGGCTCAGTTGGTTAAGTGTGTGACTCTTGATTTCGGCTCAGGTCATGATCTCATGGTTCGTAGGACTGAGCTGGCATTGAGCTCTGTGCTGACACTGTGGAGGCTGCTTAGGAATATCTCTCCCTCTCTCTCTGTTCCTCCCCCACTTGTGCTCTATCTCAAAATAAATAAACTCCAAACAATAATTAAAAATAAAAATAACAAAGATAAGTATCTCATCATTCCAAAATCTTACAGCGTATGAGTGTGTTCTGCTGTCTCGTGGTTCTTGCTTATCTTGCCTATTTCTTTTTTCACTTAATTCAGTACTTACTGGCTTTTGCCTTCGAAAGATTAAATATTCCCTAAGGCCTAGGATGGTTGTACCCCCTTCCCAAAATGCTTACTGTTTGTTTCCAGAAGGCATGTAAAGGCAATTATCAGTTAGAAACCATCTTGTGGTAGGTAGAATAATGAATGGTCCCACAGAAATGTTCATGTTCCAATATCCACTACCCGTGAATAAATCATGTTACATGGCAAGACGGAACTAAGATTACAGATGGAATTTGATGGTCAGTTGCCAATCAGCTGACCTTAAAATAAGATCATACTGGTAGATGCACTATAATCATAGAAAGCTTTAAATTGGGATGAGAGAGGCAGAAGAGTCAGAATGAAATGGTATCATCAGAAAGACTCAACTCGCCATTGCTGGCTTTAAAGATGAAAAGAGGTGGGGGTGCCTGTATGGCTCAGTCAGTTAAGCGTCAAACTTCGGCTCAGGTCATGATCTCACAATCTGTGAGTTCGAGCACTGCATGGAGCTCTGAGCTGACGGCTCAGATCCTGGGGCCTGTTTTGGATTCTGTTTCTCCCCCTCTCTCTGCCTCTCCCCATCTCGTGCGCTCACTCTCTCTCTCTCTCAAAAATAAATAAACATTAAAAAATTGTAACGATGCAAAGAAGCCACAAGCCACAGAATGCTGGCAACCTCTAAAACTTGGAGAACACAAGAAAATGTATTCTCCCTGGGGCTTCTTTCATAATGTAATACAGCACTGCGCCAACAACTTGATTTTAGCCCACTGAGGCCCACTTCAGACTTCGGATCCCAGAACTCTAAGATAGTAAATTAGTGTTAGTGTCACCATAAGCCACTAAATCTGTGTTAATTTGTTGTAACAGTAGGAAACTAATAAATATTTGTGTTAGTCCACTGAGGCTGTTATAACAAAATAACAGAAATTGGGTGGCTAGAAGTCCAGGCTAGAGTGACAGCATGGTCAGATTTTGGTGAAGGCTTTCCCCTGGGTTACATACAGAAGGCCAACTTCTCTATGTGTCCTCACATAAGTGGAAGGGGTGAGCTAGCTCTCTGGGGCCACCTTTAAAAGGGTACTAATCACATTAATCCCAATCCCATGAGGGCTCCACATTCATGATCTAATCACCTCCAGAAGGCTCCACCTCTTAATATTACTTTGGGCATTAAGTTTTCAACATATGAATTTTGGGCAACACAAAAATTCAGACCATAGTAACACTTCAAACCAATATTATAGCTTGAGGTTCCTTGATTGACTTGATACAGATCTGCTAGTAGGCCAGTCTGTGACAAATTCAATCTCATATATTTTTCACCTTTTCCTGTTCTGCTCATCAGGCAACAGTTTTGGAACTACAGAGAGGAAGGATGATTTTAGGTCTGGTTGCTTTTACACTGAAGGCATGGCCCTGAGAAGCCTAGCTTAATCTGCAGAAGATCTGTAAGAATGTCTATCTTAGACAAACTTGGGCTTGAATTCTGATCCTTTTGCCTACTAGTTAACCAGAAAAGCACAAGTATACAATATTTAAAAAGGACTTCAAACTTAAATAGCTTTGCCTTTATTTTCTACTTACCTCTAACATTAGCCTGGGTATTCCCAACTGTCTTTTCAGTTCTTTAATATTTTAAATCTAAGGGGTGCCTGTGTGGCTCAGTCAGTTGAGTGACCGACTTTGGTTCAGCTCATGATCTCACAGTTTGTGAGTTCAAGCCCCGCATCGGGCTCTGTGCTGACAGCTCACAGCCTGGAGCCTGCTTCTGATTCTGTGTCTCCCTCTCTCTCTGCCCCTCCCCCACTCATGCTCTGTCTCTCTCTGTTTCAGAAATAAACATTAAAAAAAATTTAATATTTTAAATCTAACGTTTTTTTCATTGTTTTCGGCAGAAAGATTTACATAATTTAGATCACCCTTACCAAAAAACAAAAATTCCTTGTGCATTCGGTTTGACCCCAATATAGAATTCATTTATATAAGTATATGCAGTTTATCCATTTTTTGAGGGCTATGTGACTTTTCACTTTTTTTCGTATTATAAACAATGCTGCATTAAAAATCTTCATAAATGTGTCATCTTGTCCAAGTGTTAGTTTCTTGTGCATGGAAATCTGTAAGTGGAATTACTTGGTCCTAATGTATGCACATTTTCAACTTTCCCACATATGGCATTATATGGTTGAATCACTTTATAAGTCTATCAGCAATGTTTAAGAGTTCCTATTTTCCAGAGGCACCTGGGTGGCTCAGTCGGTTAAGTGTCCAACTTAGGCTCAGGTCATGATCTGCAATCTGTGGGTTCAAGCCCCGTGTCAGGTTCTGTGCTGACAGCTCAGAGCCTGGAGCCTGCTTTGGATTCTGTGTTTCCCTCTTTCTCTGTCCCTCCCCCATTCATGTTCTGCCTCTTGCAAAATTGAAAACAAAAACAAAATTAAAAAACAAAAATTAAAAAAAAAAGAGTTCCAAAAAAAAAGAGTTGCAATTTTCCCCAAATAACCAAAACTTGGTATCATCTAACTTTATATTCATCAAACACATGACAATAAAATCATTTATCATTTTAATTTGAAGTTTCTTAAGTTATTACTGAACTTCAGCATATTGCTGAATTGTTGTATGTTCCAATTGCCCTTTTGCCACTATCCAACTGATAGTTGGCCTTTTAAAAATTCATAGTTTCATGTATTATGGATGACAATTGTCAATTTCACGAACAACATTCACCCCCCAATTATGGCTTGACTTTTCATTTTGTTCTCTCACACAGTTTATTTTGTGTTAATATAGTATAGACACTTTTGTATTTTAATTTATGATTTGTACTTTTTTCCTTGGATAAGAAAAATTTTTGAAAGTCAAAAATAATTATTTTATATGTGTGTAAAGAATTCTAAAGTTCTGCTTTATACATGTAGTTTTTAAATTCATTTTTTAGCAACAGTCTAACATAGAAATCCGAGTGTATCCCAAGCATTATACAATTTCCAATGATTAGTAAGGCTACATTTATGTCCCTGAAGTCCCCAAATGTAAGTCTATATTTGTTTAATTAGAATTTTTAAAAAAATGGTTTAATGTTTATTTTTGGTAACACCCTAAATTACATTCACAGAACAAAGATAAGAACAAAGATAGCACATTTTCCATCCAAAACTATGCACACCAGAAGGCAATGTAGTGACTGACATCTTTGAAGTACTGAAAGAAACTATCAACCCAGAATTCTACATTCAGTAAAAATATCTTTCAAAAATGAAGGTGAAATAAAGACATTTCAGACTCTCCCCCTTCTCCCAAAAGCGACAAAATTATCATAAGACCCACAATACAAGAAATACTAAAGGAAGTTATTCAGTCAGAAGAATTATTTCAGGCAGAAGAAATACAGACCTTTGGATATATACCAAAAAAATAAAGATTCCTCAAAAATTGTTAAGATGAAGGTAAAATATGAAAGATGGTTTTCTCATTTTTAATAACTCTAAAAGATAATCAACTGTCTAAAGTAAAAATAAGTGATACTGGTTAATAGTATACATAAAATTTTTGCAAATTCTATAACTGATAAATGACTTGTATTTAGACTAAAGAATTCTCAAAACTCAGTAAGAAAACAAACTCGAATTTTTAACAAATAGATAGATTTAAATAAACACAATCACCAAAGAAGGCATATGGATGGCAAATAAGCACATGAAAAGGTGCCCAACATCTTTTATCATTGATATCCATATTAAAATTCCAATAAAATATAACTATACACCTATTAGAATGACTAATAAGAAACTGCTAATACCACATGCTGGTAAGGATGTACAGCAATTAAATTTCTCACAAATTGCTGGTAAGAATACAAAATGGCCCAACAACTTTTGAAAACAGTTTGACAATTTCTAGTAAGTTAAGCATATACTATCACACAATCCACAATCCCACTCCTAGACATTATTTACCCAAGAGAAATGAAAAGTACATTTACACAAAAACCTGCAAGCAAGTGTTCATGGAGTTTCATTCACAATTACCCAACACTGGAAACAACCCAATGACCTTCAACTGTTAAATGGATAAACAAACCATGGTACAATGGAATACTACTAAGCAAAAGGAACAAACTACTGATACATGCAACAACATGGCTATATAATCAAATGCATATTGTTAAGTGAGGGAAGCCAGACTCAAAAGTTTATACTGTATGATTCCATTTATAGAACACTCTGGAAAAAGCAAAAGTGTAGGGTCAAAAAGCAGATCAATGGATGCAAGTGCCAAAGTATGTACAGGTAAGGAGAGGACTATCAATGAGCACAAAAGAACTTCTCGGGATGATAGAATGCTCTTTATCTTGATGGCTGAAGAAACTGGTTATCCAACTGTGTGTCAGAATTCATAAAATGTTCCCTGTAAATTATATTTTAATAAACCTGCTAAAAAAATTTTTTAATATGGCATAAGAGATTTAAAGCAGAGAAACGTAAAGGTTATTATTGAGAATTAAATGAACTATAAGGTAAGATGGCTTGATGGGTTATCCTTAAGAAAAAAAAGTCAACCACAAATGATGTCAGGGTTTAATGTAAAGATGGAAGACTGAAAATTAGATGTCAAAGTCATCAGTGATGTGTAAACACAACTCAGCTTTCTGCATGTTCATGGCATACCAAACATCCCCTGATTCTCAAAAATAAAGAGCCTTCTGTATGGGGGTAGAACAATGATTTGAAGCAAAAGCATGATATAGAATACACACAGAAAAACTTTCTTAAAAAAAGTTTTTGAGACTAAAAGGATGAGAAGGCAAATGTAAGGACAATATGATATGTTCATATAAATATGAGATTTTATAAAAGAGTTTCTCAGATGCTCCTAACCCCTTCCTTCATAGGTGAGACCAACTTCTATATGTATAGGGGAAATTAGAAAAATGCTATTTTTAAAAGTATACAATTAGGGGCGCCTGGGTGGCGCAGTCGGTTAAGCGTCCGACTTCAGCCAGGTCACGATCTCGCGGTCCGTGAGTTCGAGCCCCGCGTCGGGCTCTGGGCTGATGGCTCAGAGCCTGGAGCCTGTTTCCGATTCTGTGTCTCCCTCTCTCTGCCCCTCCCCCGTTCATGCTCTGTCTCTCTCTGTCCCAAAAATAAACGTTGAAAAAAAAATTAAAAAATAAATAAATAAAAGTATACAATTAATATAAATTTAAGTTACTTTACTTTACTTAGCCAAACTACTCTCACCACCAGTCAGTCCTCTATTTTAGGTAGGTGTTCTTATCCTGTATCAACTATTCTCAAAACACTATTCATTCCTTTTTCTCTGCCTTTATTGGGTCTATTCCTTTTTCTTCTCCATCCCTTCTTTTGCCTCAACTCAAATCCAATGTCTTCTAAGAAAGCACCCCTAATTAAACTATTCCTCACTAATATCTGTGTGTCTTTAAGTGATGACTGAATTTATTTCTGCTACACAATTTAAGTACCTATGACATATCAAGGAAGCCTTTCCAATACCAACTGTAGCTAAATTCAAATGAGTTCACAAAACTGGGATTCTGGCAGTTATAACTTCCAAATTTGAATATTTGCAACTAGAAATATTTTGGGAAATCTACTGTTTCCATAATCCCATAAAGTGGCATTCTTATATTTGACATCTAAACCTATTCCAGGGTAATTTCATATTGCTAGACAGATTAACAACCCCCAAAACCAAAACCAAAACCAAAACCCACCTCTATTTAGAAGATGCATTCAGATCTTTGGTTTGGAAAATACAGTCACCAAATCTATTACAGAGGCAAGAAGAACATATTTTCTGTCCCTTTCCTAGGACAAAAGTCTAGCCCTGGGCAAAAATGTGAAGCTTTCCCTGGGGGCGTGGAGAGAATCATATTTTCCCTTCTAGTCTTTGGGCACTAATACCATTCCGATGGGTTAAACTTAGTTGAATCTACTTTCTCCTCATTCTGGACAAACAGAGCATATCTGAACTTATGATTACAGAAGTGAAATATACCAAGCGATGGTGAGATACAGGAAGTAGTGGATAACTAAAATAGAGGAGAGGTAAAACTTGCTGATAAGTAACCATATTATAAACTTGAGGGTAGGTACCATGCTGATGCTTTCTTCATTCCCCCACTTTGCTTATCATAATGCTAATTATTAAAGGGGCACAAATCTAATATGTATATTTGTAATAAAATATGTAAATTGTAATGAAAATGTAAACACCTGATTACAATGCTTTCTACCTGTAAAGTTACCTTTGGACAGATTGAGTTGCTAGATTCAGTTCTATGTTTTAAAATCTTACTAAATATAGCAAATCTAGTAATTTTGAGGTACATAACATACAAACTGTCTTTAACTAAGGTCACAATTATTCAATAAAGTGCTTCTTCAGTCAGAACTTAGATGGTAAATCGATTTAAATGTATTTTTACTTCCACAGCGGTAAATCCATGCACTACGCTCAACATAAACTATACTGGGTAGGGACGCCTGGGTGGCTCAGTCAGTTAAGCATCTGACTCTTGATTTTGGCTTAGATCATGACCCCACAGTTTGTGAGTTAGAGCCCTGTGTCAAGCTGAGTCCTGTATCAGGCTCCGTGCTGACAGTGCTGAGCCTGCTTGGGATATTCTCATTCTCTCTCTCTCTCTCTCTCTCTCTCTCTCTCTCTCTCTCTCTCTCTCTCTCTCTCCCGCTCTCTCTGCCCCTCTCACATGCATGCCCTCTCTCTCAAAATAAATAAATTAAAAAAAAAACTATATTGAGTAAAACTATAGCTCATACAAAATTTCAATATTTTGTATCTGCTAGAATCTTGCTACTAAACACTGACTTCTGGATTTAAATGTGACAGACATTAAGGCAGAAGGCAAGAATTCAGACTTCAAGGTTGGAGGAGACAGAAAAAGATGTTGTCAGATAAGGTTTTCCAGAAATGGATGACACCCAAACTGAGTCTTAATGGAATAAGAGAGTTAGGCAAAACAAGGAAAGGCACATTACATATTTAGAAAAGGAGAGCATGGGGCACCTAGGTGGCCCCGCTGGTTAAATGTCGACTTTAGGTTTTGATTCAGGTAATGATCTCACAGATCATGAGTTCGAGCCCTGCATGGGGCTCCACACTGACAGTGCAAAGCCTGCTTGGGATCTCTCTCATCCTCTCTCTCTCTCTCTCTGCACCTCCCCCGCTCACTCTCTCTGTTTCTCTCAAAATAAATAAACTTAAAAAAATTTTTTAAAAAGGAAAGAAAAGGAGAGGAGTATTTATAAAGACAGGGAAAAGAGAGCTTGATATACTCAAAAGTAGCACTACCCAATAGAACTGTTATATAATGATAGAAATGTTCTATTTGTGCTGTTCAATACAGGAGTTGAGGATCAGATTTTAAATTTTTGTTTGGTTTTAACTAATTTCAATTTAAACAGCCATGTCTAGAAATTGAAAAAGTATGGTAAAAGTAAGGAATGTGATATGAAGAAAGGGCAAATATAAATGGCTGGAGAGAGAAGCACAATGCAGATCCTGAACGGCCTAGTGCATTTTGCCAAGTAGTTAATATTTAGTTTGGAAGGTCAGAATAAGCCATGCTAGGACTTTAAGTAGTCAAGAGACAGGATTAGTTTTACATTCAGAAAAGATCACTCAAGCAGCAAGTGGCATATAGACTAAAGAGGAAAAGAGTTAAGATAGATGGCAGAAAACTTGCAGAAATAAAGCAGAGAAAAAAACAGGAACTTAAGCTTAGGCAGAAATTTACCTAAGAGAAAGAGGATAGCCAATTAAAGAAAAAGTAGCTTTGAGTGATATAGTACAATTAAGTGAAAATAATTATATGGTAACATAGCTTCATTATTTTAGGTGAGACTGACAGCAGTAAAGATTTCTGGCTTGAGAAACTGAGTGAATAAACATTCACCGAGACAGAAAATCCATGAAGAAGTGGTTTGGTTTTATTTTTGTTTTACATAATTGGTAGACATTAAAGGAGTTCATTTTTGGATATGCTAACCTGGATATGTGGGCATAAATCAAACAAAAACATCCAGAGGTAGAAACAAAGACTTGAAAGCCATCAGTACACACATGAAAGATGGAGTCCCATTTTCTAATTAATTAATTTTCAAGTATCAGAATAAAAAAATTTTTAATTACCATTTAAAAGCTTTTTTTTCTATTTTAATTTTTAATACTGTAATGGTATTGTTTTTTTTCTACAGATGTTCAGTATTTCAGCATACAATGGACGAAAAGTCAATATACCATCTGGTACCATGCCACCCCTGGCCTCCACCCCTGCCAACTCTCAAACCTTAAAAAATGCCACATTATATCCTACCTCAGGCATTCACACAAAGCTGTTCCTTTAGCCTACAATACATTCCAACCCCCATTTCCACCCCAAAAACTTGTCTGGATAACTCCTATTAATTCTTAAAAATCTTGGTATTAAGAATCACTAAAACCAAAAACGCCTAGAAGAAAACATAGGGAAAATATTACTTGACATTAGTCTTGCCAAAGATTTTTTTGATAGGATACCAAAAGCAATGGCAACAAAAGTAAAAGTAAATGTGTGAGACTATATCAAACTAAAAAGCTTCTGCACAGCAAAGGTTATGGTTTTCCATAACCAACTATGGAAAACAGTATAGAGGTTCCTCAAAACATTAAAAATGGAATTACCATATGATCCAGCAATTTCACTTCTGGGTATATATCTGAAGGAAACAAAGCCACTATCTTGAAGAGATATCTGGCCCTCCCCCCTTCAATGCAACATTATTTATAATAGCTAAGACATAGAAACAACCTAAATGTCCATCAACTTTATGAATGCATAAAGAAAATGTGGTATATACAAACAACAGAATATCATTCAGCCACAACAACGAAAGAAACCTTGACATTTGCAACAACATGGATGGATCTAGAGTACCATGCTAAGTGAAATTAGCCACAGAGAGAAAGACTAATAAATACTATATGATCTGATCTCACTTTTATGTGAAATCTTAAAAAAAAAAAAAAAAAAAAGTCAAACTGCTAGAAACAGAGTAGAATGATGGTTATCAGGGGCTGGGGGTGGTGGGGGAGATGGGGACATGCTAGTCCAGGAGAACAAGCCTTCAGTTATAAGATAAGTAAGTTCTGGGACACCTGGGTGGCTCAGTTGGTTAAGCATCCAACTCTTGGTTTCGGCTCAAGTCATGCTGCACACTGGGCATGGAGCCTGCCTGGGATTGGTTCCTTCCTTCCTTCCTTCCTTCCTTCCTTCCTTCCTTCCTTCTTTCCTTCCTTCCTTCCTTCCTTCCTTCCTTCCTTCCTTCCTTCCTTCCTTCATCCCTTCCTTCCTTCCTTCCTTCCTTCCTTCCTCCCTCCCTCCCTCCCTCCCTCTCTCTCTCTCTCTCTCTCTCTCTCTCTCTCTTTCTTTCTTTCTCTTTGTCTCAAAATAAATAAATAAACAAAAAAGATGAATAAGTTCTGGGGATCTAATTAAGAGCATAGTTAGTAATGTTTTGCTGTGAACTTGAAATCTGTTAAGAGTAGATTTTAAGTTTTTCATCACATAGACACACACACAAAGGTAACTATGTGAGGTAATGGATGTGTTAACTCTATTATGGTAATCACTGAACAAAGTATACATATGTTGAATCATCACATTGTACACTTAAAAATATACAATTTTATTTGCCAATTGTATCTCAGTAAAGCTGGGGGAAAACTACTGCCTCAATTTAAAGCTCTCTCTCATCTAATCTAGCTTTAGACTAGACCCATTGTTGCATGCTTCATATTATATAATACCTGTATTATTCCCTATGGAGCAGTTATCACAATTCTAATTAATCATGTGTAATTTTTTTAAATGTCTCTTCCTAACTAATCAATTATTCATTTAGCAAATATTTGCACATCTACCAGGTGTTCTAGAAGCTGGGGAGACATCAGTAAGTAAGAAGAGACAAGTATTCTGCCCTCAACTCAAACTGGAAAAAGAGGGTAATAGGGAAAAATTTACATAAATAAATCTTTATTTGAAAATTTTATCTGAGGGGCGCCTGGGTGGCGCAGTCGGTTAAGCGTCCGACTTCAGCCAGGTCACGATCTCGCGGTCCGTGAGTTCAAGCCCCACATCAGGCTCTGGGCTGATGGCTCGGAGCCTGGAGCCTGCTTCCGATTCTGTGTCTCCCTCTCTCTCAGCCCCTTCCCCGTTCATGCTCTCTCTCTCTCTGTCCCAAAAATAAATAAACGTTGAAAAAAAAATTTATAAAAAAAAAAAATTTATCTGATAAATGCCATGGAATTTTATAAGCTCCAAGGAGTAAAGGGCCATGTCATCTTACCTGCTATGTTAGCCCTAGTGTCTGGCCCATGTAAGGCACTCAAATATTTGTTGAATAAATGTTTAAGGAAAAAATTTCACTGAGACCAAAGACATTCATTCTCAAAAGAACTTTTGGAACACAGCCCAATTATAAGTTAAAAACTACCTGTTCTTAATAATTATCTTTCTTTACATTAAATTTCTTTCTGAAATTCACATTTATTTATTCACATCCTATCTTGTTCTAAGAAGAAACATCCATATTTGTCTCTTGCTTAGTTTAGTGCCTTTTCTATTTCTTAGAACCTAAGACACTGTTTCAATGTAACCACTGCCTCTTTCTTAAGTGGTTTCTTACTTTTCTGTTCTTTCTATAAGTATATATCAAATATGTTTTCTACTGTGACTTATGGATTGTGATCCCTCTATTAATATACATGTCTCTATTATAAGGTCTTATAGTCTCCCTAATCCCCAAACATGAGCAAATAATTGGAACTACTAGTATCTACTGGTATCAAGGATGCTGCTGAACAACCTACAATACACAAAACTCCACAAGAAGAATTGTCCAATTCAAAATGTCAATACTGCCAAAGTTGATTCAAAACTCAGTGTTACGAAAAATGGGTCAATGTGTCTGCATATAACTAAAAGAGAAAATCCTGGGGTGCCTGAGTGGCTTAATCATTTGAATGTCTGACTCCTGATTTTAGCTCAAGTCATGGGATTTAGCCCTGTGTCAGATTGCACTGAGTGTGGAGCCTGCTTGAGGTTCTCCGGCTCTTTCCCTCTGCCCCTCTCCCCCACTCACACTCTCAATCTCTAAAAAAATAAAAATAACAATAAAAGAGAAAACCCAAAGAATATCTTAATTATCCACCTCTTTCTCTGAGTTACATTTATGCAACATGTGTAAATAAAATTAGTCATAAGGAATCACCAAGGAATAAATACATGTACAAAATAAACTGTTACCGTGTAAAAGGCTTAAACACAGTTGATTTGATTGATTCTATAATAATTACTTCACTGAATTTAAATGCTTGTTAGTCACTGTTGGGAAAACTGATCGCATCCTCTCATTGAAACTATTAGCATTCCTTGGTTTTTATATCTGAGTCTGTTTTGCCTTCTCATATATGTAGGATGATAGTGGATATGAAATTAAGATCCAGGCTGGAGTCCCAGATTTGTCACTGCATCAGCTGCATGATCTTGGACAAATGACCTAATTTCCCTGAATGACTAATCTTTCTTCTATAAGACTTGGAATATTATCAGCACTTCATATGTTGAAGATTTACTTATTATAATCAAATTATAATCAAATATTTAATAAAAAATAAATCAAATATTAATAAAATCAAATAAAAATAAAAATCCCAAGACAGAGTCAATTATTAAAAAATGTATATAATTTTTAGTGTAAAGCAATAATAAAATGCTAAATACTATTCACAAACTAGAAATACACAAAGGTATCTGAACTAGACTTCACTCCTACCCAAGTATATAGGGACAAATTCAGGAAATACATTCTAACTACACTGTGTCCATATTATTTTCCTTTATCTTTTAATAAGTTTGTAAATTATTTTTATAAAGTTGTAATACTAGAATATTCACAATTTATAGCACTGATAATGCCTTGCCTTAAATAAAACTAATAAGTAAAACAACTAGATTTATATACAAATAAAAAGACAAAATATGGGATAATAATATGCTTTAGGAAAAAACATAATAACTTAAAGAAGAAAGTCTGTAAATAATCCAGCACAGAAAAATTCAATGTGTAACTTTTACAAAAGACACCTTAGCACATAAAGTATACCGACTCTTACATTGAAATCATTTGTAGGAAGCAGACTATGAATGCTTTAAAGGAGACAGCAAGAGAAAAATATGCATGTCTAGGATGAAGGAAAGGGAACGGGACAGTAAACAATAGATGAGAATTTCAATTTCACTTGTCACGTTTCATTCCTTTAAGATGAAAGGTACTTGAATATACATCATACTACACCCTGTGTTAAGTTTTGGAAGCCTGATCCAATTCACAAATTGAAAAAAATTTTATAACTCCAAACAGTGAATCTTTGTTACCTTAAAGATTCACCTCTATTGAACATTATTCTCAGCAGTACAGAAAATGTGAAGTTAACTGGAGTATCTCTCTGATTACTAAGGCTCTTAGATATCAGAATCATTATTCTAATCAACTTTCACCATTTAAAAGAGCATAAGACAAGGGGCATCTGGGTAGCTCGGTAGGTTGAGCATCCAACTCCTGACTTTGACTCAGGTCATGATCCCAGTGTTGTGGGATTGAGCCCCATGTTGGGCTCAGCACAGAGTGTGGAAACTGCTTGGGATTCTCTCTCCCTCTCTCTCTGCCCCTCCCCTGCTTGTGCACGCATCACTCACTCTCCCTCTCTCTGAAATAAACTTAAAAAGATTCTCTCCCTCTGTCCCTCTCTCCCACTCACGTTCTCTAAAAATAAAAAATAATAATAAAGAGCATAAGACTTTATTAATTCTACTTAAAACTCTTCAATTGGTCTCTACTGCTTACAGGATGAATTACAGATGTTCTAAAATAGCATACATGGCCTTCTCTGATCTAACCTCTGCCTATTCTCCCAGCTTATTTTATATAGTTTCATCATAATTAAATTACATGTCACTTATAAGAAACAACTCATTTTGTTTTACACATCTGAGCTTTTTGCTCATGTATCTGAAATGTTTTCCCCCCATCATCTTTATTCATCTGTCAAGTATCCTGTCTTCCAAACTAACCTAAAATATTTTCTTCTATCTTTACAACTAGCTGAGTAATCATGTTAAGAAGTTTATTTGTGTAGAATACGTAGAGCTGGTATACAGGTACTGTCTAAATGGTATCACAAAGTCTTTTCCAATCTTAATTGTCAGAATTTATTGTTACCACATTCTTCAAGTATGTTCACAACCTAATTTGTCAGAATTTATTATCACATTCTTTAAGTATTCAAGACTTTTTTTTTTTAATTTTTTTTCAACGTTTATTTATTTTTCAGACAGAGAGAGACAGAGCATGAACAGGGGAGGGGCAGAGAGAGAGGGAGACACAGAATCGGAAACAGGCTCCAGGCTCTGAGCCATCAGCCCAGAGCCTGATGCGGGGCTCGAACTCACAGACCACGAGATCGTGACCTGAGCTGAAGTCGGACGCTTAACCGACTGCGCCACCCAGGCGCCCCAAGACTTTTTCTTTCTTTTTCTTTCCCTTTTGTTGTTGTTGTTGTTGTTGTTGTTGTTAAGGAAGGGAGCTAGAATTCTTAGCTCCTTGTCAACAGGGACAGCATTATTGCCTTTGTTGTATTATCCTTAGGATCTGTCATAGTGATTCATGCAATAATATGTGGTTGAATTTCATGGCTAACAGAGGATTTGGATAAAAGGAAAGAGAGACCATCTATTCTTAACACTTTTTTAATAAAGAGGTAGAAGAGTTTTTAAATAATAAGGTGACTAATATAAAAATGAGCATTTGTGGCAAATGACAGTATTTTAGAGAAGACTAAAACAGGTGACAAAGTTTTCGTATATTCAAAAAACATTTGGGGCGCCTGGGTGGCGCAGTCGGTTAAGCGTCCGACTTCAGCCAGGTCACGATCTCGCGGTCCGTGAGTTCGAGCCCCGCGTCGGGCTCTGGGCTGATGGCTCAGAGCCTGGAGCCTGTTTCCGATTCTGTGTCTCCCTCTCTCTCTGCCCCTCCCCCGTTCATGCTCTGTCTCTCTCTGTCCCAAAAATAAATAAACGTTGAAAAAAAAAAAAAAATTTAAAAAAAAAAAAAACATTTTTGTTAAACTAATAAGCACTTGTCTTAGGTCACAGTTTAGTGGGGAAGAAAGGCAAAACAACAAAGATCAATAAACGCTACATAAAATGATAAAATGTGTGAGATGAGAAAGACTAGAGAGCTAAGTCTAAGAGAAAGTGGGAGAAATAAGAAAATATATCATCAGTATCATTTAATTGGAGGAGGGGAGAAACAAGTGTCAGTAATGAGCATTGTGGCCAAAGCATGATTAAAGATGTTAAAGATGATATAATTGGTTAAAGATAATTTTAATATCAGAGAAGACAAATTCAAGATGAAAAGTAAACACTCTTACAAATAAAAGAAATGATACTCAAGTATAACATAAGTAACTTGCAAAGGTAAGCAGTTTTTAAGGCATAAGAAACTCAAAAGCAACATATACCATGGCTTAACTCTACTTGAATTTAGTGACTTAATTCTGTATAAAGAAATTGGTTCTTAAACCCATAAAGGGAAAGAGGTAGGGGAGGAGAGTTTATGCTCCTTGAAACCTCAACTCACTTTTTTTTTTTTCTTTTTTCAACGTTTATTTTATTTTTGGGACAGAGAGAGACAGAGCATGAACGGGGGAGGGGCAGAGAGAGAGGGAGACACAGAATCGGAAGCAGGCTCCAGGCTCCGAGCCATCAGCCCAGAGCCCGACGCGGGGCTCGAACTCACGGACCGCGAGATCGTGACCTGGCTGAAGTCGGACGCTTAACCGACTGCGCCACCCAGGCGCCCCTCTTTTGCCTATTTCCAAAAGTCAAGACCATCCTCAAAGGACAAATAATATTACTTGCCACAAATGGGGTTATTAAATGTGCCATGAGTTGTAAGACATTTTTTCTAACATACTTTATACAAATAGCCATATGGTAGAACAAAAATACAAAAGGGACAACACAGATGCCTGACAAATTAGAAATTTTAATATAACTCGATTATTATCTTAAAATAACCACATAAGAGAATAAAATAGAGGCAGAGAATATTAAGTGTATTATTCAATTTACATTATATTTATGTTTATGTTTTTAGCGATGAAAGGGTGGCTGTATTGAAAAAATTCATTCACTCAACATTTAAGTACTCAGTGAGTACCAAAAAGACAGGGAAAGAGAAAACACGTTTTTTTTTTCTTTGCATGCAATACACACATACACATAATAAAACATGGTTTTTTTTCTCTGAGTGCATACACATATACCTTGAATGTGGTGGAAAATACAGCATAAATGTTTATGATAAAGGAAGGTGAGAGTGATACCACCACACAGAAAAGGGTACCAAATCCAAACTTGGAGAAGCTAAGGAAGGCTTCCTAAGAAAAGTGAAGTCTAGTCAACTAAGATGAGGCAGAAAAATAACCCAGGAATTGAGCCACAATAAAAAATGTATAATGTATAAAAATGTTAACTGTATTGTTTGCAATAATGTAAACGAGAAACAACCCAAATATCCCTCAAAATGAGAACAGATGAATAAATTATACATATTTATATATCAAAATATTATAGAGCAATGAAAATGAATAAACTATATCTAAAGGCAATAGCATGAATGAATCTTACAGATATAATGTTGAGTTTAAAGAAACTAGATACAAAAGAATAAGTGCTATATAATTCCATTCAAACAGAGTTTCCAAAAACAGGCAAAAATAATCTATAATGTTAAGAAGTCAGAATACTATGTACATTTGCAGAGGGGACAGAGATTAGTGATTGTGAGAGGATATGAGGGGACTTCTTGGGGAGGGGTTCTATTTCTTGATCTGGTGGTGGTTATACAAGTATGCTCATTTTGGTCACTGTATACTTTTCTCTATGTAGCTATACTTAAAAAAAAAAAAAAAAGTTCACCAATAACAGCTATTGGTAATCCACAAGGAGAAAACAAATATGGAAAACCCAGAGGCACAGTGCTTGAGAAACTCAAAATGGTTCAGTATGACTCTTCTGTGAAATACCAACTACAATACCTGTACTCAAAGTTATTATGAGGATTAAGGGAGATTAACATATACAAAGCACACACCTGGCACAAGTATTAATAGGTGTTCAATAAATGTTACCTGGCATTATTTCTACACTACTATTACTGTGCTACTGATGCATTTGATTGTTGGTAGTGCCCAAGGCAGAATGACAAAAAGGGTAAGGTAGTATAGAGTCAGTAGGTTTGCTTTTCCAAGCCATGTTATGAATTTAGACTATCCTAAGGTTGGAACAAAACCAATGAAGCTTTTATAGTCATATGATCACATCTGAATTTAGGAAAATTACCTACAGAAAGAAGATGTGAAGCTTTAAAAAAAAAAAAAAGGTATCAAGAAGAATGAGACTGCAACAAATACTGCAGGGAGGTCCACAATTTTTATGATACAAAGTTAATTGGCATCTTAGAATAAAAGTTACTCTAAATTCAGTTTACTGCAAAAGTATCAATTTAATACTTTTTATATAATTGTAACTTTAAGTTACTAACGGCATCAGGACATTCTGTTCAATTGTTCAGTAAAATTAAACCAAAAACATTTATTTTTTTAAGTCTCCTAGAATCATCACAATTATTATCACTAAAAAAATATTATACACATAGGTGAATATCTATATATATCTAGACATCTATATCTATATACATCTATATATATCTCCATCTATATCTCATAAACTTCAAATCTTCTAAGCCATAAATTAATTTGCTGTGGCTCTTTTAATAAATACTCAAGTCCTAAGTACCAAATTATCATGAGTGCTGACAAATATAACACTAATATGAAAACATTTTAATAAGCTATTGTTATTTCAACAACAACCAAGTAAGATGAGTGCTCTGAGGGATTCTGACACATTAGCTATATCACTGTTAATTCAGTGGCTCTACGAGATTAAAAAACAATGAACTGCTCTTCATCATATGCAATGAGTCTATTAATAAACAGTATCTTCTTTGGTTTGCTTCATGAATAGAAAATGTCAGATCCAAGACATAAGCAGCAATGGTTTCTTAATGGTTTTAGAGCTATTCAAAACACAGAGCATAAAGATGGGAGGAAGAGAGGTAGAAAAAGGGTAAGAAAGACAATAAGAGAGAGAGTAAGCTTCTGGGGTCTAAACTCAATTTTTTTGGCTCATAACCAAAGCATAATCAACCCAAAATAGTTTATATTAAGCCTAAAGGCAAGCAGTAAGATGTCATAAATGTCATATTTTTCACAACTCTTACATAAATCCATAATTACTTGCAAGGAAATGTGTAATCTGGGTTTATTCATATTAGAACAAGAAAAGGATTACAGAATTCAGACAACCAATATATAAAATGCCTTGTTCTGATTAAAAATTTTAATATTATGGGAATGCAAGCTGGTGCAGCCACCCTGGAAAACAGTATGGAGGTTCCTCAAAAAATTAAAAATAGAACTACCCTATGACCCAGCCTTTGCACTACTAGGCATTTATCCAGGGGATACAGGTGTGCTCTTTCAAAGGGGCACATGCACCCCCATGTTTATAGCAGCACTATCAACAATAGCCAAAGTATGGAAAGAGCCCAAATGTCCATCGATGGATGAATGGATAAAGAAGATGTGGTATATATGTACAATGGAGTATTATTCGGCAACCAAAAAGAATGAAATCTTGCCATTTGCAACTACGTGGATGAAACTGGAAGGTATCATGCTAAGTGAAATTAGTCAGTCAGAGAAGGATAAATATCATATGACTTCACTTATATGAGGACTTTAACAGACAAAACAGATGAACATAAGGGAAGGGAAACAAAAATAATATAAAAACAAGGAGGGGGACAAAGCATAAGAGACTCATAAATATGGAGAACAAATAGAGGGTTACTGGAGGGGGTGTGGGAGGGGGGAATGGATTAAATGGGTAAAGGGCATTAAGGAATCTACTCTGAAATCATTGTTGCACTATATGCTAACTAATTTGGATGTAAATTAAAAAAAATAAAATTAAGTATTATGTTGAAACAAATTTTAATATTAAAAATTAGGCCAGAATTTGTAATATTGTTAAAGCTGGGTCACAGGAATATGGATATTCATTATGCTTTCTTCTACTTTTGTACATATTTAAATTTTTCCATAATGATTTTTATAAATTATGCCCAAGTTTTCAAATATTCTTCTGGGAAAGCTACTTTTGATTCCCCCAAAGAAAGAGTAATCATGGTTTGCATAGGGTTGGTCTAAAACAAGAGAACTGTTAACAGTAAATTCACTGAATGGAATGTGGAAACTGGCATACCTATGACCCTCCAAACTTAAAAACAAGCTAACAGTATCAGTTGAATCTCAGTTAAATATCAGAATAAGTGCTAATTCCTGAGGACAATATTAAAAAGCAAAACAAAACTATTCACAATCTGGTCCTGAAGCCAATTTTTGTACTCCCATGGTTTCTGCCATGTTGCAACTCTCAGGGATGCTATAATAATTTTTGAGGGGGGGAAAAAAAAAGAGGGAGATCAAGAGTTTAGTTTTAGGTATGTTGCACTTAGGATATGTGAAAGACATACAAGTAAGTGAAGAAAGACCAAGTAAATCAAATACTGAAGTAGGTTAGGACTGGAAGTATATAGAGAAGATGAAGGTAAAGGTAGTGTTTGAGATTTTGTTTAAATAAAAATGGAATCATTATATGTCAAAGTATGGGGGTCTAAAAACCTACAGTGAACCATGTTACATTCTAGCAACTTCAATACAATTAGGGAAAACTGATTTGAGACAGTCCAAATTACTTACATGTATTATAAAATTGTTCACTAACATATGATTACAATATAAAATCATTCAGTTTATCTACACTAAATTTTCCTGACAGATAATAAAGAATCAAATTTTGGAGAGAAAAAAAACAAAATACCACACACACAATAATAATCAAGCTCTAAAACCATCCCTGGACCTTCAAATATTAAGAAAACAAGAATGTACAGGCACCACATCATTCCTACAACAGATGTAGGAGCTTTAGAGCTGTGAAATATGAAAAATATGCTGTTCTATATCCTATCCTGGATAAATGTCTCACAATCCAATTAGGCTTACAAAAGAAGCCTGCAAATTATTTTCTCTTATTCTTCCTCCTTTTTCTGTATGCCCATAGCTCATCAATATCTAAAATCTGTTGACTGTAATGCATCATATCTTTTGAATTTTTCCTTCTCCATTTCTACTACAATTCTTATTTCAGATCCTCATAATTACTTGGTTGGGCTATCTTGACATCTCCCTGGTTGATTTACCTGTCATATTCCCCTATTAGTCTACCGGCAGAGTAATCTTACAGAACCACAAATGAAACTAACCCACCAATGGAAGTTAAGATGAGTTACTTAACTCTCATATCTGTACAATGGAGATGATAAAAAATACTTCCTCTTTATATAACTGTTGTGAAAATCAAGTGAATTCAAGTGTAATCACGTAATAAAGAAAAATAATTAAAAATAACAATAATTACTATTATATTCTGCTTAGAAGTTTGTTCATGATTCAGCTTCTCTTTCTCTTTTCTCATACCCCACAATCATCCTATGACCATTCTTGGACCCATACAAGGAAACCTGATCACTCTCTTCCTTTGTGTCACAACTTTAATATTGTATATGCTTCTATTACAGCATTTATTATAGTAAGAGAACTTTGTCTGCCCTACAAGACTGTGCTTCATGCAAACAATCTAATGCATCTGAGTCCCCTAGCACAATGACTGATCCATAAATACTGAAAAAAAATTATGAGGAAGAGATGCACAAGAGGATTATAGCAGATGGCCAAGCTTCCTTTGACACTGAAAATCCTATCATTCTTGATATAAAATAAAAGAGCAATTTTAGAATGATCTAAAGAATGAGAGGGCCAGCAAAAACTCACTCTGTGACAGAGGATGAAAGGATCTGTGGATTCAGACTGATGAGAAGTGTGAAGATAAATAACATAACTTAGTAAAATAAGCAAATAAGTAAGCTAATGTACACTCATAGGGATATTCACGCCCACTTATAAATGATGCCTATGTCATAATGGAAATATTAAAAGGTCAAATGATAAGGCAAAGGAGAAAAAATAGGTAATGATTAAGCTGATGCCATAATGTTGGTGTGTTAAAAAAAAAAATTACCAGGGCATTACATTCCTATATTCTGAATGGGTCTAAGGGAGCACAGGCAAAGGAGAATTAAGATGAAACAATAAATTGTCACTAGCTATCTTCTATTTGATCATTTGCCGTTCTTTGGAAAAGTTCAAAAGAGATAGAGAGGTGATAGCCATCATTCCTAGGATAGAGAGCAACTTTATATCCAGATTAAAAACACTGACAATCTGTGCTGGGGAAAATCCTTGCCTCACTAACTCCATGCTCCTCCCACTGGCCATTCCCAACTGAAGGACCAAGAAAGAAATTTGGGTATATTGTTTCTGATTAACCCACATTCATAGAACCCTTAACTGAGATATGTGCCTTTATTTTTTAATTTTTTTTCAACGTTTTTTATTTTTGGGACAGAGAGAGACAGAGCATGAACGGGGGAAGGGCAGAGAGAGAGAGGGAGACACAGAATCAGAAACAGGCTTCAGGCTCCGAGCCATCAGCCCAGAGCCTGACGCGGGGCTCGAACTCCTGGACCGCGAGATCGTGACCTGGCTGAACTCGGACGCTTAACCGACTGCGCCACCCAGGCGCCCGAGATATGTGCCTTTAAATAACAGAAGCCCTGGGGCGCCTGGGTGGCGCAGTCGGTTAGGTCACGATCTCGCGGCTCGTGAGTTCGAGCCCCGCGTCGGGCTCTGGGCTGATGGCTCGGAGCATGGAGCCTGTTTCTGATTCTGTGTCTCCCTCTCTCTCTGCCCCTCCCCCCGTTCATGCTCTGTCTCTCTCTGTCCCAAAAATAAATAAAAAACGTTGATTGATTGATAAATAAATAAATAAATAAATAAATAAATAAATAAATAAATAAATAAATAAATAAATAAATAAATAACAGAAGCCCAAGGCGCCTCGGTGGCTCAGTCAGTTAAGAGCCCGACTTTGGCTCCAGTGGTGATCTCACAGTTTGTGGGTTTGAGCCCGCATTGGGCTCTGTGCTGACAGCTTAGAGCCTGGAGCCTGCTTTGGATTCTATGTCTCCCTCTCCCTCTGTGCTCCTCTGCTCGCACTCCATCTCTCTCCTTCTCTCTCTCTCTCAAAAATAAATAAACATTAAAAAAATTTTTTTAAATAACCGAAGCCCCTATTCTCTTCTATTCTTCACCAGGAACAAAGGGCTGAGGAGGTCTAAATCCAGAATTCTTTTCCCTACCATTGAAACTCAGGGTTCTGAAATGAAGCAGAGAACCGCAGTATTTTACTAAACCTTTAGATATGACTACCTGATCAGGAAGGATCAGACTTGTTAATTTTTTAATCAGGTTTGACCAGGAGAGCAAATATAGACCTGGATCTGAATTCCACCTTCATAAAGTCAGCCTCTCTAAACTTCAGTTTTCTAATCTGTAAAATGAAGATAAAAATTGTGCTAATTTGCATGTGAAAATTAAACGTGATTAAAACATATACACATAGTGTATGACACATGATAAGCACTCAGTAGATATTAACTATCATAATTCCGAAGAGCAATTCTTAGTGTTGAAAAACCTGCAAGACAATTTACATATTATTAACTACGTGGTTTTAAGGGCTGAAAGTGATTAATTCAAAGATGTAATATTTGACTCATTGCTTTTATTTTTTTTTAAGTTTATTTATTTTGAGAGACAGATAGAGAGAAAGCATGAGTGGGGAAGGGGTAGAGAGAGGAGAGAGTAAGAATCCCAAGCAGGTGCTAACTGGCAGTGCAGAGCCTGACGCGGGGCTCAAACTCACAAACCGTGAGATCGTGACCTGAGCCGAAGTCAGACACTTAACCAACTGAGTCACCAGCCACCCCCATAACTTTGCTTTTAAATACTTATTGTTACTTTGTAACACTCTTAAATTTACAGAAAGTGTTTTAATCTTAAGTATGGTAAAAACTTTTATTTTCCAACTATTGGAGAATAAATGGATGTCCCATGACCCTTGAATTCTTCAACAAGTAATTCCTACAGAGGTATTCTCTTACAAATACAAGTATCAAAATCAGGAAATTAACAATTATACATTAGGCACAAAGCTACTGGACAGTCACTGCTCTTAGGCCCCTTCTCAGTGAATGGTATAGGGCATGTGTATATATACACACACATTTACTTCTATATACTATACACTATGAAAATCATGAGTTCATACCAGTATCTCATTTCCAGTCCAACACTACAGACAGCATTCTAGTTTTCTCCAATTCCATATTTGTAACTCCCTTCTCAGACAATGAGAGGCCTGGTTCCCATTATCTTTAATATTTATTTTTTTGACCAGTCTCCCTGTATATAGCCAATCTCCCATTGTGGCTGCCTTCCCTTCCCTACAGGGACGCTTTCCTTGACCCTCTCTGCCCCAACACCCCCATGCCTTCTCCATGTATATAACTTCCTCACCTTGTTCAGGTCCCTATTCCTCAAGCCTGGCATCTGTCCTACAAGAATACCTTCCTCCTCCTGTAATACCCTCCCTATATTAAGCTGACCCTTCCATTGGGATGCCTTCCTCTCCCCACCCTCAGGCTTTGATATCTTGCACTGGGATGCCTCCATGCACGGACTCCCTCCTCATCCAATCTGCTTCAATACACCCACACTAGGCTACCCTCTTTTCTTTCCCCCCCAACCTTCCAGTAGCTGTCCTCCTTATCATCCTCTTACCCTGTTGAGGTCTAGACACCCCTTACTAGCACCAACCAACCCTCCCTCATACCAGGTCTACTATCCTTCATTGATACCCTGCCTGGACTCTGACACCTTGCACCAGCATGCCCTTCTGGGCAGATTATTCCTCACCTCTCAAAACTCCATCAACCCACATGGGGACCCTCCTCATCCCTGTCAGGCTCTGACATACCATTCCTCCAAAAGGACATGGCTCCTTCTCCCACATACACCATCCAGCGTAGACACTTACCCTCACTTGGTCCCATCTGATGGTTTTAGTACTGAATTGTTCAGAAAGGGAAGAGGATAAGGAAAAATTGGTAACATTTTAAAGAAAGAGATACAGTGAATAAATTGGATAAGTATCCACAGTCAAAACTGATTAAAAGCATCATCTCTTTATCAAAGTATCTGTTTTTTCCACTTAAAAAAACAGTTCTCTATTCTTTCTAAATTTAAAAAGTCACTTGATAAAGAAGTTAGTCTTGTCTTTCTTTTCTCACCAAACATACATTTTACTTAAGTATCTTACACAGGTCTGTAGAAAATCTAAAAAGAGTGAGAGTTTAGAAAATATGGTTGTGGGGCACCTGGGTGGCTCAGTTGGTTAGGCATCTGACTCTTGATTTTGGCTCAGGTCATGATCTCATGGTTCCTGAATTGAGCCCAGCATCAGGCTCTGCGCTAAGTGTGGAGCCTGCTTAGGATTCTCTCTCTCTCCCTCGCCCTTTCACCCTGCATGCGCACTCTCTCAAAATTAATACGCTAAAAAAAAAAAAAAAAAAAAAAAAAATTAAGAAGAAGAAACATGGTAGTTTCAAACAGTAGAATGAAATATTTTTTTAAACATCCAAAATATGTAAGTTTGACTTGTTTTCAGTATAACACTAGTTGTATCATTTCCAGTAAACTTACCTCCAGATATAACTGCAAAAAGTAGCTTGGATTATTGGAGGAATAACACCTTTTCCTTGCTCCTTGTTTCTGTGAGGAAGGATGCTTCACAAGCATAATATCAGCCTCTCTTCACCCCTAGGGAAGTGAACTGCCTGATCTAATTGGTGATTTTGCAAAGAATAATTGAGTAGACAGAGCTCAGTTCTGCTCCTTTTCCCCTTGGGAGTCAGCTATTGGGAAAACATACCTGCAGAGAGCTCATATTTTGTTCTGCTTCCCTAGTATGCCTAGAACAGAGTGGCTAAGTTGGCCTATGCCAGACCACGTGATTCTCCCAAGCTGTTCCTCTAACCTGATCTAATCAGCAATAGAAGTGATATTCTGGCTCCTATCTTTTTCCTTGTTTCATTTTTCAAGTTGTTCAGAACCCAGACAGAAAAGAAGGGTGCCATTTGCAAGTACTTCAGCAATCCAACATCTTAATTAATATATTGAAGTGGAGATTGCTCATTTCCCAGTTTTGACTTAAAAGGGCTGCTTCAATTTGAGCTTCTTAAAACTATTACAAACAAAAAAAACCCTTAAACCTGAACCAACAGCAGATGTTCAAAATGAACATAAGCCAACTTATCTGATCATGCTTATTAGCCATTAAAAAAAGAAAAACTTCAAGACTCATAATTTCCTCCTTATAGAGGCCATAATTTATACTTCTAGTCCCACTCCCTACTCCCAGTCTATATTCCAATGACTCTAGAGTGCTGAATATTCTCAGAATATATCATTATTTAGACTTCTATACCTTTTGCTTTTACTATCCCTCTGCCTGTTCCGTCCACCCTACATTCCTGCTAGATTATTTAACTTAGGGATAAGAGAACTATGGTCTATAGGCCAAATCCAGCTATTTTTGTAAACAATTTTGGAATTTTGTTAACAATTTATTGGAATACAGCCATGGTCATTTATTTATATATTGCTTTTGCACTGTAACAGTAAAGCTGAGTAGCTGCAACAGAGACCATATAACCCACAAAGCCTAAAATATTTACTATCCAGCCCTTTACATAAAAACTTTTACACAACACAGGAAACCTTATCAACAAAACAAAAGGGCAACCTACTGAATGATATCTGCAGAGAAGATAATCTGCAAATGATATATCTGGTAAGGGGTTAATATCCAAAATATATAAAGAACATATACAACTCAACACACACACACACACACACACACACACACACACACACACACAAATCCAATTAAAAATGAGATTACCTGAATAAACATTTTTCCAAAGAAGACCTACAGATGGTCAACAGACACATGAAAAGATGCTCAACATCACTCACTAATCATTAGAGGAATGCAAATCAAATCTACAATGAGATATCACCCCACACCAGTCAGAATGGCTAGTATCAAAAAGAAATAACCAGTGCTGAAGAGTATGTGGAGTAAAGGGAATGCTTCTTCACTTCTGGCAGGAATGTAAAGTGGTGCAGCCACTTTAGGAAACACAGTATGGAGGTTCCTCAAAAAACTGAAAATAGAAACACCATATGATCCACTACTGGGTATTTAGCCACAGAAAACAAAAACACTAATTCAAAAAGATATATGCACCCCTATGTTTACTGCAGCATTATTTACAACAGCCAACCCAAGTGTCCATTGATGGATGGATGAAGATGTGATAGAGACGTAAGTCAGCCATAAAACAAGAATGAGATCTTGCCATTTGTGACAGTACTGATGTGACTAGAGGGTATTATGCTAAGTGAAGTAAATCAGAGAAAGCAAGTACCAAATATTTCACTTATATGAGGAATCTAAAAACAAAGAAACAAACAAAAAAACCCTAGAATGTTAAATACAGAGAACTGGTGATTGCCAGAGGGAAAGTGGGTGCAAGGATGGGCCCAACAGGCAAAGGAGATTAAGAAGTATAAACTTCCAGGGGCACCTGGGTGGCTCAGTCGGTTAAGCATCCAACTTTGGTTAAGCATCCGACTTCCATTCAGGTCATGATCTCACAGTTTGCGAGTTTGAGCCCCGTGTCAGGCTCTGTGTAGACAGCTCAGAGCCTGGAGCCTGCTTCAGATTCTGTGTCCTCCTCTCTCTCTGCCCCTCCCCTGCTGGTACGCACACTTGCTCTCTCTCTTTCTCTCTCTCAAAAATAAACATTAAAAAAAAAGTATAAACTTCTAGTTATAAAATAAATAAATCAGGAGCTGAAAAGTACAGTGTAGGGAATAAAAAAAGTATGCCAACTCTTGCTTTCACTCAATCATTTGAAGTTTCATCATTTCAGATCCTTCAAATCAAAATTAATTGCTCCCTCTTCTGTCTTTCCGTTATATTATACCAACTCTGATACTTAACATCCCTGACAACTGTGAGTGCTTTAATAAAAGCAAAGTCTAAGCCCTATTTCTTATACACTAAGCTTTTTACACACCCACAGTCCCCACCTCTCCCAACAATTTTCATTCTTAGGGGAAGTATTTTGAAAGAAGCTTCTGCCCTTTTCTCTACCCCTTATTGAGTCCTCCCAAAGGAAAGAAGAATGACTAATATTGGCAGCATCCTGATAGTTGTTCCTAGTGGGATGAATTGTTGTTTTAAAGGTCACTTTTCATGCATGGCCAAGCTTCCCTCTTACTCTGCCTAGATGGTCACACCTTACCAATAAGCAAATCACATGGTAAACTCACCAAGTTCTACCAGGCACAGAACTTCCCAGTATTTTAGAAGAGGTCTACAGTTCTAACTGCTTTGTCTTTGATTGTTGGTAAGTTCAATTCAGGAGGACAGGGAGTAAAGAAGTCTGATTTGTCCATACAACCTCACCATTTAAATTTATTTATTTATTTTGAGAGAGACCATGAGAGCACGAGCAGGGAGAGGGGCAGAGAGAGAAAGAGAATCCCAAGCAGGCTCCACTTGGTCAGCGGTCAGCTCAGAGCCAAACACGGAGCCAAACTCACAAAACTGTTGAGATCATGACCTGAGCTAAAATCAAAAATCAGACGCTTAACCGACTGAGCCACCCAGGAACCCCAATACAACCTAATTACCTAAAAAGCTAACATTTTGATCTTTGAGTCCTAAGTCTATTTTCAGTTCAGAACCCAATAAGGAAGAAACATAGAATTAAACACTCCCCCCCCCCCCATCAACTGCCACACAGTAGGCCTCAAGATCTGTGAGGATTAACTGACAACAGTAAATTAATTGGAAAAAAATCATTTCTTTAAATTGTATAACATTAATTCCACACATATCTTAGTGATGAACTTAATTAGGAAAAAAATTTTTGAAGGAAAAAAAAGAGATACATTTAGAGATCACATTCAGTGACTCAAACCAAGCCCATCCTATTTATCTGTCTCAACATATTGTTGCTATCAAGTCTGAGATTAATTAAATAACATACAAACTAATCACTGATATTACTGATTCAAAAAAGCAGTCCCCACCATAATGGTATCTCCTATTTAAGAAACAAACATCCCTAGACCCCAGGGTCTTCCAATTACTGCCCCATTTATCTTTTTCCTCACAATGTAGCTTCTCAAATGAGTAGTCTAATAATCCTTTATACACATCTCTTATTTTCTAACCTATTACAATGTGGCTTCCCTCCCCACCATACTGCTGCAATTTACTAATAATGTCACTTAGAACCCCCATGTTGCCAAAAACAATGTATACTTCCCTATTTCAAGATACTTAACATCTCAACAACATGTAACAATCTCCTCTTAGATTTGGTGATACTACTCTTTCCTGGTTTTCCTACTTATAGCCTGTTGTCTTACTTTTCAGTGTAAAAGTTCAGTGGCCTTACCTTGGGGCTCCTCTTCATCTGCCCAGGGAATGTTAAGATTTCTTAAGACATGGTATAGAGTACTCTACTAATTATCCCTTACCCCTAGGTAATCTCATCCATTTCCATGGATGTAAATATCGTCCTCTTTTTAAATGTTTATTTATTTATTTTGAGGAGGGACAGGAAGAGAGAATGAGTGGGGGAAGGGCAGAGGGAGAGAGGGAGAGAGAATCCCAAGCAGGCTCCACGCTGTCAGCACAGAGCCCAAGGCAGGGTTCAATCCCATGAACCTTAAGATCATGACCTGAGCTGAAATCAACAGTTGGATGTTTAACTGACTGAGCCACCCAGGCACCCCTAAATACCATCTTTATGCTGATAATTCCTTAATTTAGATCTTCAGCACAGAAAAAAAACTACTGTATAAGTATTACAGCACCTTTCCCTAAAACAAAAAATAGTGAACATGTAAGGACAGATATTATCTTAATTTACAGAAAAATGACTTGTGCCAAAGGCTATAATGATTAAGGCTAAGAAAAAAAAAAACCATATTCCTTCAATTCTTAGTCCTTTCTACCATTTGTTAGGACTCAGTCCCTTGTCCCTAAATGATTTACTACTTAAATATGAAGACTACTGGACAAGTTACTTCCTACATACAAACCTTGCACATACCCATCAGAAACAAATTGGCCAGGGCACCTGGGTGGCTCCACTGTTTGAGTGTCAGACTCTTGATTTCGACTCAGGTCATGACCTCACAGTTCATGAGTTCAAGCCCCATGACGGGTTCTGGGCTGCCAGCATGGAGCCTGCTTGGGATTCTCTGTCTCCCTCTCTCTCTCTGCCCCTCCCCTGCTCACTCTCTATGTCTCTCTCTCAAAATAAATAAATGAATATTTAAAAAAGAAAAAAAAAGAAATGAATTGGCCAATCTGAATGAATTAATGAAAACTTGTTTTTCAGTAAATACTTTAGAAAAGACTCTAGGTTACAATTACAAGTTACTGAGGATGCAGGGTAGAACATACAACTAAAAAGATACTCAAGAATTTGGGGCAATGTATACAAAAAAGAAGTAAAAGCAGATGAAAATGTATAGGCTGTCTAAAGAAGAAGCTAGACATACAAGTAAGGAAGAAGCAGTCTAGTAAGTTATGATGTACTTCCTGAATATGGTTATTAGTATTTACTTGATGAAGGAAGACAAATGGGAGATATTACTGCTTTGTAAACTACAAACCAAAGCAGTTATTTCAAATAATGATTTAATATAGACTGAAACACAATAAAACCAGCAATGCAGATATTGATATAAACCAAAATCTTATCTGAATCTCCCCAAAGTGCTTACTTCACGATAAAAACTGAATCTATGAGACAGTGCAAACAAAGTAATAATAACTTGGCAACAAACAAAATAAAAAAGAAAAACAAGAAGTGAATGTAAGTGAGGTTAGGTTCCTTGTCAATCATGAGAAAACTGTATAAAATGAGAGGAGAGAGAGAGAAAAGTGATCCTTCATTAAGTTTCACATTCTCTTACCTTCTGTGGTGAATAAAAACTTTTGAAAGAATTGCTTAATGATAGATTCAGCCCTAAGTATGGACTCTAATAAAGTTAAATGGGTCCCCAAAATTTTGAACCTACGAATTTAGTGCTCTAACCAACTGTTATCACCCATGAATGCTGGCCATATATAAACACACCAAGAAGAAGGAATACTATCAAAAAAGAAAAAGATAGGAAGTCCACGCACAAAATGTAGAATAAATGAAAGACTAGATTTACTAATAAGGGAGAAAAAATTGCATGCCCCAAAATCTACATGCCTTTGTTGCTTTCTCCTCTCAAGACTGCACTGTTGTAGAGTTAAACACCAGGGCTGAAAGTCAGACAAGTCAGGGGAGCATGGGGGAAATACTTAGTAACAACTTCTCAAGGTGCACAGCCAAGCCTTGAGGGATACACATATATAGCCAGTCACCGGAAGTAGTATGGACATGAAGAGACCAACCTGTAGCCTCTAACATTTGCAAAAATACAAAATTCGCACACTACTTGTTTCTAAGAATGGCAGAACTTTACCCTCCCAAGTATAAAATAATCCAGGAGTATAAGGGATTTCAAATTTTACATGTAAAATCCATTGACGTGCCTATTTTAAAAAATTTTTTAATGTTTATTTTTGAGAGAGAGAGAGAGAGAGAGAGAGAGAGAGAGAGAGAGAGAGGGAGAGGGGCAGAGAGAGAGAGGGAGACACAGAATCTGAAGCAGGCTCCAGGCTCTGAGCTGTTAGCACAGAGCCTGACACAGGGCTTGAACCCACAAACCGCGAGATACAACCTGAGCCAAAGTGAGACGCTTAACAGACTGAGCCACCCAGGTGCCCCAGACCTGCCTATTTTAAAGACATACTGGATACATGTCTTAAACACCCAACTACTCATTATCAACACAGATTCCATTTTCCTGGTGAACATTATTAGTGCCATAATTTACACCTTTTTAAATGGGTAAAAAATTGGCTACAGCCATGTGCCAAGGTTTTTGGGTGGCTGACCCATCCATACCAGTCTTCATCAAATTAAGATTTCTAAGTAAATCTACCCTTTTGGAATTTACATGGCAGTAATGAAAAGATGACGAAGAAGTTTGTGGGGAGACAAAAGATCAGAAGGCAAGAAGTAGCCAGAAAGAAATGTCAAGTTGATTATCTAAAATTTTATTTACCTGGACTGCCCTATCTTTTAAGTGTCACAGCTCTATGAGTCGCTCCCATAACTTCTTCACAGGTTAAAAATAGAGGAAGAGACTATCCTCTGACACTGATACTGCTATTATAAATGGCACAGGTAGTTTGGAAGAAAGTTGCACTCTACAAACACTTGCAGAGTGCAAAGCTTTAAGGAAGCATAAAATACAGAGTAGGTACCAACAAAGAGTAGCTGCAAGATGATCTAGTATGATCTAGTAGGATACAGATTTTTTTTTTAATGAATTTAAACTAATTTCTTGTATTCAGTTACTACAAAGCCAAAAGATTCCTTAGAGTGTAGGAAGGCATCAAATGTCTTTTTAGTCACTCCATATATAAAAAGACAGGATTATACTAAGTGATATACTAAGTGATTCTAAAACCCTGACTCTGTGGCTCTAAACTAACCTTAATACAGATAATGCAAGCCCTCACTATCTTTTCCACTAACATGCCTCATGATCCTTTTATTGTGTATCAGCATTCCCACCAGACAGAATCTACTGGCAAAAGCATAAAGCTCAAAGCTGCTAATAACTTGTATAAATCACTAATAATAACACCTAAAATTTATGGAATGTTTTTTATATGACAGACACATATTAGCATATATCAACATAATTAATTCTCAAGCCACTTTATCTCCAATTTACAGATGAGAAACTAAAGTACAGAGAGATTAGGCAACTTGTAAGTGGTAACACTAGGTTTCAAAGGCAGTCTAGCTCCAGAGCTTACTTATTTGCTGTATTAGTCTATACAAATAAAAGATTTGGGGGAAGATAAATTAAGCTATAGGTGTGGTTATTATCAACAATCTGAAGTAAGTGGTACCATGGTATCAAGAGTTGGCTGGAGCTACTACACCACAGAACTACGTTGTGCAATGAGGTAGCCATTTGCCACATGTGGCTAATAAGCACCTGAAATGTGGCTAGTTCAAATTAAGGTGTGTTAGATGTATAAAATATCTGATTTCAGGGGCACCTGGGTGGCTCAGTCAGTTAAGCGTCTGACTTCAGCTGAGGTCATGATCTCATGGTTCCTGGGTTTGAGCCCCACATCGGGCTCTGTGCTGACAGCTCAGAGCCTACAGCCTGCTTCGGATTCTGTGTCCCCCTCTCTCTCTGCTCCTCCCCTGCTTGTGCTCTCACTCTCTCTCTCTCAAAATAAATAAACATTAAAAAAAAGTTTTAAATACCTGATTTCAAAAATTAAATATTAAAAAAAGAATTGAAACTAACTCAATAATTTTTGTATGGATTAAGGTTAAAATATTTTGAACATACTGGCCTAGAAAATGTGCTTTTCAAATGTGGCTACCAGAAATTTTAAATTAAATATTTGGCTCCCATTATATTTCTACTGCATAATGCCGGTACGTAGGGAAGAAACTGGAGTTTATAGAATGATTCTAATCAAATCTTTGCCATTTTGTTTTGATTTAGCAACCTTAGGCAAATCAGTTACATTGAGTATTAGCTTTTGTATCAGAAAAATAGGGTTTAAAAACAGCGCTGAAACCTAGTGTTCAGATTTTGGTATCTAAATCTATTCTACACTAAAAAGAATGGAGATGCTCCTTGGAGAAATGGCTGATTTAAGGGCTGGGACAGGTTAAGTACAAGATTAACCTGGAATATCTTATTTTGGCAGGAAGTGCTCAAAAAATCATTTGAGGGGCGCCTGGGTGGCTCAGTTGGTTAAGCATCCGACTCTTGGTTTCAGCTCAGGTCGTGATCTCAAGGTTCATGAGATCGAGCCCCACATTGGGCTCTACGCTGACAGCATGGAGCCTGCTCGGGATTCTCTCTCTTCCCTTCCCCTGCTCAGGTGCTCGCGCACGCTCTCTCTCTCTCTCATAAAATAAATGAACTTTAAAAAAAAAATCATTTGAGAGATAAGGGTGAGAGGGGTGTAGAGAGGTGTGATTTGTAAAAAAACACTGGAACCAGCTTGATGAGGCACCCAAAGGCCAAACCTGAGACAATCTGGGAATCAAAATAATGACAGCAATGGATGTAACCATTAAATAAAGTAAGAATCCATGAGTTCAGGAGTGCCTGTCAGTTGAACATCCAACTCTTGATTTTGGCTCAGGTCACGATTCCAGGATCTTGGGATCAAGCCCTGCATCAGGCTCCACATTGAGCGTGGAGCCTGCTTAAGATTCTCTCTCTTGCTCTCTCTCTCTCTCTCCCTCTCCCTCCCTCCCTTTCTCTCTGTCTCTCCCCCTCTCTCCCTCTCTCTCCCCAGCTCATAGGTGTGCTCTCTCTAAAAATAAATAAATAAATAAATAAAATAATAATAATCCAGGAGTTCATACAAATAGAAATAACTGGATAAATAAATAGTGGAGAGGAGATGGGAAAGATGGCTTTATGACAGAATACCAACTACTAATTATAGAAGGAATGGTGAAGATAGAAAATCATGAAAGGATGTTAAAACTTGTGAGTGAAATATGGGTGTGACTATGTAGATATTCTGTTCCTCGAAACATTTTCCCATAAATTACATATCAATTACAAAAGGATAAATAGTAACTTTCAGGGAGAAATATGGAGAACACCACCTTAACCAAATTTTCAAACCTAGTATCACCACATTGGGACAAACCAACATCATGAACCTCAAGATATGATGTATTGATAAAGAAAGAATATCTCTTTAGAGGTATTCCTGCCAAAAATGTATAACCAATCTAGTCATGAGAAAACAACAGACAAATTCAAATTGAGGGACATTGTACAAAATAACCATTCTGTACTTTTAAAAAATGTCAAGGTCAAGAAATACAAGAAAGGCTGAGGAAGTGTTCCACGTTAAGAGAGACTAAAGAGATAGGACTAAAGAGATCACAGGATACATGATGTGGGGTGGGGGGAGGAAGGGGACTAATAGATAAAAGATAAAAATTGAGCATGAATTATGAAATAGATAATAGTATTATATCATTTTTAAATGCCCTGGTTTTAATAATACACTGTGATTAGGTAAGATAATGTCCTTGGTTTTAGGAAATATACACTGAAGAATTTAGGGGTAGAGAGGTATGATGTCACCAAATTATCCTCAAATGATTCAGAAAAAAAAATACATAGATAAATAGATATAAGGCAATAATGATAAAGCAAATGCAGCAAAATGTAATACAACTGGTGAATGTGGGTAAAGGTATACAGGAGTTCCTTGTACTATTCTTCCAACTTTTCTTGTAAATTTGAAATTTTATCCAAATTAAAAGTTAAGAAAAAGTAGAAAAACAAAAACTTGGCCTGTCTCCCAGACTGACTATCCTAATGGACTATACAAGTTCTGGTAATGCTTAAAAATATGCTAATGCATTTCCTTTATCCTCAACTTTACTTTGTTTTAAATTTTATGACTTATCAGATACTAACTGTATTATATATTCCATAAAATCCAGGACTTTGTCTGTTATCACTTAATGAGTCATAGTCATAGTCATAATGAGTACTAGGATACTATTTATTAAATCCAGTAAGCACTCAAACATTTGTTAGCTGAGCATACTCAAAATTATAGTATAGGATGATGATAGAAAAATAATCGAATTATAAATTGTAAACAGAGCTATTGATTAGGACACAGAATTTGTAGAACAACTTTTCAATTAAATTATAAAGAAAAACCAGGAATAAAGTACAGAGTAGTCAGAAATCTAACCTAAAGACATGAGTTCCACAAATAGAGAAAGGCAAACATCACGTTCCTTATCAAGGGTTAAACATCTTAGCTAACTACCAGCAGTCATGACAACTAAAATGATCTTTTTCCTCCATGAAATTAGAATAATATAGATGAGTTATAAAAAAAAATCAGGTTACTTTAAAAACCTAGGCTAAGAACTGAGATTTAAAATTTCACTACTGGCTCAATATTAATTTGTTATATGACCCTAAATTACTGCTTACAATTCCTATGTCTCATTTCAAAATAAGACTTTTGGTGGTGGGGGCGGGAGGGGGCGGGGCGACGCGTGGGTGGCTCAGTCAGTTGAGCATCCAACTTCGGCTCAAGTTATGATCTCGCTGTTCACCAGTTCAAGCCCGGCAATCAGCTCTGTGTTGACAGCTGAGAGCCTGGAGCCTGCTTCAGATTCTGTGTCTCCCACTCTCTGCTCGTACTCTCTCTCTCTCTCTCAAAAACAAATAAACATTAAAAAAAAAAAAGACTTTTGGGTCATTTCATTTTCTTTTCAAAGGTAGAAAGTGTAATGTTTTATAAAAATTATTTCAAGCAATAAGAGCACTGAATATATTCAATGCAAAAATACATACATATAAATATTCACAGACATGCAAAGGAAAAAGAATATGGCTTTTTTGTAAATATGTTTACATAGTATTGAAAGTAAGCACATTAATAGCAAGAGGCAATTTAAAATAATTACACAAACTACACTTAATCCCAATTCACACTATGAATAGGTGCTTCACATATAGGATACTGGGGGAAAAAAAAACCCAATCAACAAGTGTATATCCTGTTTTAAGGAGTTTTACTGTTTATTTCAAAATAACAATGACAAAACGTATGAGATGGATTTTGCTAGGTCTCCTGACTGGGACTATGGGAAACATTTCTCAAATATAATTAGAGCCCAGGAAAAAATTTCCTTTCAAATACAGTACAGTTATACACATTACATTAAAAATGTAATACAGAGATTGCATGTGAGACATACCACATCCACTCAATTTTCAATGTCTTCCAATCCTACTTGAGTATCCAAGCAGGTAAAGCAGATATTCTAAACCCCCTTTTCCATCAAAGCCAACATCGTGTTTAATTAAAATTTGACAACTTTTCAAAATACACACATTTTTGTGATACAGAGCCATATTTCATGGATCTAAGTAAGAAGATACGGGAAAAAACCCAAAGAATTCTAAAACAAAAACTGACCTAAGACACCTCCGAATTACTGTGTGCCGCGGCAAAACTTAACACAATTATATCGTGAGCCAGGGTTTCAATGCTGTCATTCTGCCTGATTCTAACCGAACGAACTCAACAATTTCTACACAGGTTGTCAGTGGAACAGATCTTTAGATAAGCAATTGTGAAAACGGGTCCATTTTGTATTTAGGAAGCACTAGCAACAGTCAGCTTAACATTTTATAAAAGAATAATACCGTGAGGGTTTTTTTTTTTTTACTTTTTTTTTTAAAGAACTAAATCATTCATAAATACTTGACTAAAGAAAGCTATTTCCCAGAATGTTTCCTTAAATAAAACCAAAATATATTTTATAAGGGTAAAACATTAAGTTGCCTAAAGTGAACTTAAATGCTCCTGGTCAGAGCAATCTTCTTTCTTGTCATTTCCCTATTTCCACCGTTTTCTGCAGTGCACATTTCTGAGCTGAGGCTGTATTAGTTTATCCTACCACTATCTCCTTTTCAGTAGTGAAAAACGAGAAAGATCTTCAGGCTAACCAAACAAATCTGAGAGGGGTGGGGGAAAAGGGGCGCGAGGTGGCGCAAGAACAGATGGAAAGAAGGTAAGAGAGTTGTTTTCTTAAGCACTAAGGTTACTCCTCAACTCCAAATGCTAAGATTCAATCGCCAGTGGAGCAAGCTGCTGCCGCTATCCATCCACTTCTTAAGACAATGCAACCCTCCTTTCTACCTCTTCCCCTACTCTCCTACCCGCAACCGCCTTCCAAAACAAACAGGCACAACACACCCCATCCCATAACCCTCCTTGCCCCTTCTGTGCCCACTAAACCAACCTGCTGGATAACAGCTCCTCGCATACGTCTCACTCAGACAAAAACGCGACGGCGGCACGGTGGGGAGTTCCCACCACCTCCTGCCACCCCGAGCAACCCGCAGAATGACAGCCCCAAGCCCAGAAGTTTGTAGCAAAACGATGCCCACCCCACCAAAAGGGAAGACCGAATTACAAGAGAACGGGGATGGGAGGTGGGGAGGGCGACGTGCGTGTACATGCAGGGAAGGGTCCATCACATGACAGTACAAGAGGACCAGAGTCGTCCCGGCGTCCGCGAGGAGGAAAGGGGGGCGGGGGGAGAAGGGTGCCGTCGCCATGGCAACACCCCCCATCCGTCCAGACTTCCAAAGAGGGAGGAAGAACTTCAAATCCCAACCGTCAGCGCTCGAGCAGCTCCTTCTTAAAGGGGTACACACAGCGCCGCCGCCGCCGCGGTCGCCGCCGAGCGCGAGAGGGCAGAGTTGGGTGCCCCCGCCCCTCGGGCGACGCCCCCGCCGCCCCTCGCCCCCAGCCGGCCCACCCGCGACCCCCGCCCCGCGAGCGCCCGGGGGTCGCCCCGGTCCTAGTCACCGGGAACTCGGCCGCGTCTACCCGCCCGGCCCCCGGCGGCGAGAAGGGGGTGTGTGTGCGCCCGGCGGGGGCGCGGACCAGCCCGCCTTCCTCCCGCCGGCCCTGCCCGCAGGCTCCCCTCCGCCCCGGCGCCGACCCACCGGGCCGCTGCCTCCCCCCGACAGGGTGGACGGCGGGCGGCGAGGGAGCACCGCGGAGTTTCGGGGAGAGCGCGAGCCAGAGGTTTCCTCGGGGGCTCGGCGAGCGGGTCCGAACTAACAGTTCCTGAGGAGCCCAAGAGCTGAGAAGGGAAGGAGCGCGAACCGCGCAGGGCGAGAGCCCCCAGACAAAAGGCAAGCGCCGGGGCCGCCGCGCCGCCGCCGCTCCCATCGCGCTCCCCCATTGAACTGACCCGAACGAGAGACTGAACTAACCCCCTCAGCCACAAACTCCTCGGGCTGCTGCAGCCGTCGCCGCGCGGAGCCGGGGCCCCGGCCCGTGTCTCTCTTACCTACACAGTGCATGAGGCGGTGGCGCCAAGAGTCGAGTTCCCGCCGGAATCCTCTCCTCTCCGCCGCGCACCGAGGGCTCCGGCACTGAGCGGCGGCGGCGGCGGCAGCAGCGGCGGCGGCAGCGGCCATTCTCTCTCTTCCCTTGTCCATCTGCGTCCCGCGTCACGCGCCCTCATTTACATACGAGCGGCGCAGGCACGAGGCAGGGGCGCGAGCCCTCGGCGCGAGCCCCGGAGCGCGCACCCCCCGGAGGGGGGGTTGATTGACACGTGTCACTACCTTCCCTCTGCCCTTCCCTCCCCCTCCCACCACTCCCTCAGGGAGAGGCGGGGAGGGAGCGTGAGGAGAAGGAAGCAACCTGCCGCTTCCGCTGACCCCGCCTCCCCATCCACTCCCATCTCCCTCCTCCCGCCGGAGTTTACTCAAGCAAGCCATACTGCTCCCACCGCCCGCGAAAATCCTGAGCGGGAGCGAGAGCCTCGGAGCCCGGCCAGAAACCAGCGTGCTAATGGAGCGGACTAGCAACGCCTCCCTTCTGACTTCGCGGCGCGACTCAGGCCGCCTGGAGACTTCACTTCCCAGGCTCCGTTGCGCCGGGGTCCCGAAGCGGAGCTTGCCGCCGCGACGCGATGCCTGCCGGTCGTTGTAGTCCAGCAGGGATGGACACTCACTAGCTGTCTCACACTTGGGCTTGCAGACTGGCCTCTGACTTCTTTGCGCTGTGCGACTTGTGGGCCATCAGGATTGCGCTGCCAGCGTCGCCTGGTCTGACCCAGCCGCCTTACATTCTCTGGGCTCCCAGATAGAAGAGCGGTGGAAACCGCCCGAGTTGTCTGCGCTTTGTGCTTTAAGTCTTGGAAACTTTTGGGGGTCACTGTCATCCTGCCACCGGGATGACAGGAATAGAGCAGGAATAGATGCAGTAATAGAGCAAGCCGGCCATTCGGCCGCATCAGAAATAACTGCCAAACATCCAGAGGGAGATGCCAAAGTGACTTCAGTTCCAGGGCAAAGAGATCTCCGAGAGCGAGAGTATTTACAAGGATTAGGAAAAAAGAGGCTTTTCATAGAAAATTATTTACGGGGGGGATTGGGTGTGGCTAGGTGAAAACTCCGAAAGGGGAAACTGTTATGTTCCGCAAAATGTAAACTCCCGTAGGACAGCGACCCACTGAGACGGCTGTACCTTGACATCTCTCACTTCTCTGACTCTAGTACAGTGCATGGCACGGGATTTAGCATTTTACAAATGTTATGGAATAAATTCTACGCTGTGCTAGAGAAAATATTTCTTCAGAGAGAGAGAGAAAACTTTTGATTAAATATAAACTCCAATGACATTTTTTACTTTTGCACCAGAGTGTGCATGAAGTTCTGTATATGTGCAGGGGTCAAGCCAAAGCTAAGACACCCAAAGTTTGCTGAGAAGTACTGTGTATTACTGGAAATGTATGCCCAAGTCTGTGGACAATACGTTTTATTCTTCTTGGAAACTCCTATGCATTCTGAGTTCAGTTCCACCCTCCCTGTTTTGTGGCTTATCCTTATTGGCTTTCTGGATTGCTTGCTTGCTTCCTTTTTTTTTTTTCTTCCTATGAAAAAGTGTTTCATTGTTCATTACCTCTCAATAATGAAGATGTAGTTTTACATTTTCACAAAGAAAAAAGGATGAAATTTGAATTTCACAGTCACCCTTCCCAGAATGGTCATAGTTGGAGGAGCAAGGGAAATCACTTGTGAAGATGCTTTTGGAATGATCAATGGATGGATTCAGTTACAGATTCCACTCATATTACAATTGCCCAGATGATCAGCCTTTGTAGGTTTCCTGATCACTTTTACAGTAATCTACATTAGTTAGGATGGGCTAGGTTATGGTGCAGTAACAAAAAATCTAAAACAGCAAAAAATGGTATTTCCTGCTTATCTGACTGTTCATGGGGGGCTGCCGGGTGGTGAGGGATGGGAGAGAGGGAGGACTGCAGATGGTTCTCACCAAGCAACCAGATGACTTAAGGAGGCTCCAATCTCTAGAATGTCCCCACTTTCACAATATGCAGAAAGAACATGCATGGCAAACTGGTTCTTCCTGAAAGTTATACAACTCAATTCTACTCCCATTTCATTGACAAAAGCAAACCATATGAGCGTACTATCTTCAAAGGAGCAGGAAAGTATAATTCTTTTTTCTCAGAAGGTAGATAACCCAAATTTACAGGTAAACTGCACCAATGATTACTGCAATCCATTCTTCTAGTCATCAACCTGTAGTTCACTCAACTTATGATACAGAATACATTCACTCCTATCACACATGAGACAATTCTAACATTTTCATTCAGTAAAGGCATTAATCTCAAAGTTCAACATCTCTGGGTGAATCTTGGTAGTCCCTTATTAAAACAGGATAAAACTTCTTTTGTGAAAGATAATCTATCCTCCCTGGTTATACACACACACACACACACACACACACACACACACACACACACACGTACTCAACAAACAGTGCTGGAATAGTGACAGAATAACCATGGTAAACATTCCTATTTAGAAAGGGGAAGAATGGGAGACACACATGAATAGTTCTAGCAAATATTTTACCACAGCTAGCATGGATTGCCAACTTTCCAGCTACTAACAATAGTTTCCTTGCCACCACCCACTGAGTTTCTAAATCACAGCTACATATTTTAGGTTTTCTGTCATAACTATACCTCCTGGGTACCAATTTGTACATTAGTCAGAATGGACTAGGTTATGGTTTAGTAACAGTAACCCAAAATCTCAGAGGTTTAATACAAAGATCCATTTCTTTTATTTCAAGTTTTATTTAAATTCTAGTTAGGTAACATGTATGGTAAAATTGGTTTCAGGTGTAGGATTTAGTGATTCATCACTTACATATAATACCCAGTGCTCATTACAACAAAGATTTATTTCTTAAACTATATGTTCTCTGAAAAGTATCAGGGAGAATGGGGAGAACTGTTCCATGTCCATAAAGGGACCCAAGTTTATGAAGCCCTACCATTTGGAAGCACCCTATGACAAGAAAAATAAGATGCTGAATCACAATCCAGCTTTTAAAAGCTTCTGCCAGAAGTGACATAGTTCCCTGGATGAAGTAAATCATGTGGTCATGCCTAACTTCAAAGGAGAGATATATCAGATAGCTTTAAGGGCATAACAAACCACTCCAAAACTTAATAGCTTAAAACATCAACTATTCATTTAGCTCATGATTGTATGGAATGGAAATTTGTATTAGCCTCAGCCAGACACTTCTCCTGGCCTGGGCTGCGCTTACTTGGGTATTTGTGATTATCTGCCTGTCAGCAAGGCAGCTCTGTTTCTGAGGGTGAGCTGACTATCAGCTAGGACAACAGAGCAATCTGGCCAGGTGTCCCTCATCATCAAGAGGCTAGCCCTGGCTTGTTCACATGGTGGCAGTTACAGTATTCTAAGAGCAGCAAGAGAGCAAGCCCCTACACAAATACTTTTTAAGTTTCAGCTTGAGTCCCATTTGCTCTAGTTCCAATGGCTAAAGCAAATCATATAGCCAAGCCAAGCATCAGGATGGTAAAATAGATTCTATGTCTTTAAAAAAATATCTGGAAGACACATTCCAAAGGGGTATAGATAGGGGAAAGAAATAATTTGTGGCCATTTTGCAGCCTACTGCATATGGGAAAGTACAATGCTACCATGTTTCCCCAAAGAATGAGAATAGAAATATCAATGAACAGAACTAATGAATATCATTGCTGAAGAATTTCTGGGAGAAGGGAAAGATCATGGCCATATATAATGAAATGCATAAATGGAGAAATTTTTGGAAGTCAGCTTGACTTAGGAGAACAAAGAATTTTCCATGGCAAGTATCAGAGAGTATATTGTAATAGTCCAAGAACTTGACTTCAGGGTAAGCTCAATAAACATAGAGTCCTTAGTAGTCTAGCTGATTCACCCTTGTGTTCTCAGCATCTAGTGCTGTTCCAGGCACTTAATTGGTGCCTGATTTTTTTTTTTTATTGATTTGACAAATGTTTAGGATACCTATAAAGCCAAGGATAAAGTAAGGGTCACATCCCACACTAAAAATCTAGTTACTCACAAAGGACTTTTCATATAACAACAGATACATGATATGAAAATGTTAATGTTCTTTGGAAATATGTTTTTGTACTGCTATTTCCTACGTATATCATATAATTTATTAATTTCTGTGTAACAAACCAATCCATAAGTTAGCGCTTAAAAGAGCAACCATGTGTTTTTGTTCAAAAGTCTACAGGTCAGATTGCAAGTTCTGATCTGGAGAGGTTTTTCTGATCTTGGCTGGGATTGCTAATGTGGGAAGCTGCCTGATGCAGAGTGGCCTCACTCTGGTCTGGAGTTTGGCTCCGTGTTTGCTGGGGTAATGGGAATGACTGAGCCATGTGTCCTATCATCCAGAGACTGGCTAGATCTTATTTACCTAGTGGTGGCATGTGAAGCACAACAGTGGAGGAAGCACTAATGTGCAAGTGTTTTCAAGTCTTTGCTTCTATTGGTTGTTTTCTACTCTCCCATTGGCCAAGGCAAATCACATGCCTGAGCCCCAAATCTGAAAAAGAGAATACTAACAAAGGCATGGATATAGAAGGGTGTGAGCAAATTGGGGTCATTACTATAATCAAACCACCATAAATATCCACCCAAGTTCACTATTCTCTACCTAAAACTGATTAGCACATCTGTGGTTTTTATATAGTACCAAGTGTAGATATAAACTACTGGAAAAATTAAAAGTTTCTTGATTTATGTGACCATTTGGCAGTATTTCTTAATCTGGGGTACATTTTAGTAGAAGATAATTAAAACATACAAATAAATTGGAGTGGCTTGAAATACTCATGTTTCCATAGTAGAGAAATATAAAATTTACAAAGGGGTATGAAAAGAGTCATGTTTTTTGAGATACTAACCAAAAATGAAAGCTATTCTTGTACTTAGCAACAAAAAGAAACAGCCCAATACACTAGTAGGATTGTAAAATACCTACTCAGTTGTGAATTACCAACATGTAGCACAAACATAATATACATTTTCTAATTTAATAAAACCTAAACGCTTTGTATGAATTAGATATTTGTAATTATAAGGCATAATATTCAATGCCTTAATTAACTATAAAATGATTCATAATTCTGAGAAGCCATTTTTTTAGTAAATTTTATTAGATGCTTTAAAAAAATCACAATTTACTATATCTCCTTTAGTTTTGAACTATAGGGCACTGCACTGATCAGAGATCTAAAAATCAAAGACAAATTTGATCAACCAATTATTTAGGGCATGGAACATAGCCCCCTTTCAGAAAATTTCTAATCAGCCACATAATCATATTATGCTAAATTTTATGCAAACATCTTAGATTCATCCAGGTTTATGAGCCAAAGATTTCTCAGCATTCTTTTTCTCATGAGAGTATGGACTCCAAGGATACCATCATCTCAGATATACATGCTGGTGCATTTAATTTCAATACTGCAGTTAAATAATTAAGAGATATCTAAAATAGAGGAATAATTTTGTCTTCTTGATGCATTTCCAGATACTATCAACATTTTTTTGGTACATTTTGTAGGGAACAAAGATAAAATTTCACAGCAAGGAATAAAAATTGAGGAAGCAGAAACAGTGATGCACTTCATTTCTTATATTATAATGTCTACCTATTTCCTATTTCAAGACTGTTCTTAATAGACATAAAAATAGATATGATAGGTGATCCAGTATAGGTGCTATCTCAGATATTTTTTCTTGATGTTCTTTGTTCAGTTCCACCATTAGGTATTCTTTAAGCATTACTATTACACCCTGTTACCATCTTCATATTAAACATATTTTAGTTGGACACAATTTTCACTGTATTAGGAAGAGTCAAGCCCTCAACTGTCAGGATAACCAATAGTGAAATTAGGGTAAGCATGTTTTCTAATTTTTTTAAAAAAGCAAAATCATACACCTTTGAGTTTGGAATCTGAATTTAATACTATTTACCATATATTTTCTCTTGTACCCAGGCAGATGATAATAGGACCTGATCTATCATTACTCTTTTTGTGTCCACTTGAAACTACTCCCCCAGCCTAGCTCAATATCACTTTCATTTTCAGCCTTTTAATAATTTCACTGTATTATATGCTTAATGGTGGCGATTTGAGCCAATTTAGTCCAATTGCATAGTTTAGTATCAAAGTCAAATAAAAATGTCACCTAGACTATTATAGTTTAGAGACAGTACAGATGATATAGGTCAATTCCCTATTGTTGCAGATACAGAAATTGAGGCCCAGAGAAGATTAGCAATTTGTGTATGTCACACAGCTTATAAGTAGTAGTACTCAAACTGAAGATCAGATTTCCTAATTTCTAATTTTGATTCTTTTTACAATAATAATAGCCATCATTTTTTGAGCATTTATTTGCATTATTAATTCACTTAACCTTTACCATAACCCTATGCAACAAGTACTGTTATTTTTTTAAAGTTTTTTAATGTTTATTTATTTTTGAGAGAGAGTGGGTGAAGGGCACAGAGAGGGAGATAAAGGATCCAAAGCAGGCTCTGCACTGTCAGCACAGAGCCTGAGGTGGGGCTCAAACTCATGAACCTTGAGATCATGACCTGAGCCAAAGTTGGACACTTAACTGACTGAGCCATCCAAGTGCCACAGTACTGTTATTATTGTTCCCATTTCTCAGAGGAGGAATTAGAAATTGGCTCAGTGAGTTGAACTTATCCAACATCACTAGGTAGTTAGTGGTGGAGCTAGAATTTCCAACTCTGTCTTTCCAGATTTACCACTGCTTTATATTGGCAAGCAGAAAAGAAGGTGATAAAGCTGCCTTGTAAGGAATCAGAAATTGAGAAACCTAGACTTACCTGATTTTCATGAGGGAACACTGTTGATTTGGAAGAATATAGTGATACAAACACAAAAGTATCATCCTCCAGTATTTAATATATCAATCATTCAGCCAAACTAGGTGTTCTGTTGCCCCCCATCTGACACTTGCAAGCTGTTCTAGTCTCATTGAGTTTGTTCAGTACCTCCAAACTGAGTACCTCCAAACTACTCCTTTCTGTGCTCTTGACACATTTTATTTATACTTTTTCTCATGGGTATTAGTATATTCCTCCATGTATTATCATTATTTATGAATGTTTCTTATTGTTCCACTCTACCACCTTGAAGATTGTGAAGTCAAGGCCTGAGTATTCATCATTTCTGTATACCTGCGTTCTATACTTAGTTGGTACCAAAGAGACTTTTGTTGAATTGAAACGAAATGGTAACAAATTGGGATTTTTAGAAGAAAATATGAAAGATTTAAGACTTCTTTCACTCCCATCCCACCACCATTCTCAAGCCCTACTCATAAATTCAAACTTATTTTTCATTCTTGATGTCAAGACAGTGGCAAAAGGAGATGGTGTGGTTGCATTTTACAGAGATTATATTCGAAACCAAGAAATTAACATCATTTGGCATTTCTGTATGTTGAAACTCCTGATACAGAATAAACCGTAATGTCTCATATGAATAAAGTTCATTGATTTACTTACCAAAATGCCTTAGGGAACAGAAATATGAACAATTTACAAATTTGGAATTGTTTTTCCATGCTGTTGACAATAGCTAGGAATTGGTTCTCAGTTTCAACATATAAAAAATATTTATTTTGATATTAAAATAGTACAGAATGCAAATAAAGATGAGGACCACAAAGTGTCCTGGCAGTATAGCTACAAAGTGAAATCCACTGGATTGAAGTTTACTTTAAAATATTACCATAAAGAAGGTTTATTTAAACAGTAAATATGATAGTGGCCCATATTAATATCCACCTAGGGAACAGATGTGAAATTAAGATAGAAAAGAAAGAAGCAGTTAAATTACCTATGATTCACATTTATAAAGAAGATATGGGAATAAATATGTGAAGTTGGGATATTGCTTTAGCACCTTTTAACTTAGTAGTCAGTATGTCAAAATTGTATCATACTTGAAGATTTAAATTATAACATAGATTTAAATTATAATTAATAATCACTTATGCAACCATGGAAGTAAAGAACAATCTAATATTATCCTATTAGAGGCTTTCAAATTTAATAGGCAAAATGGTGTGATCTTATTCTTATGCACTAAAGTCATTAAGCTCTAAATCATAAACTTGAAAGAAAAAACAATCTAAATATAAAACTCAGCAACAATTTTGAATATCATTGGTCTCCATGATTTCTTTCTCCTTTTCCCAAGGAAATAGAGACTTACAAGCAGAGGTAGAGGTGAGAGACAGGGCTAAAAGCCTGGAATTGGTTGGAAGATTGTGTAAAAAGCTGTGACAATCACCTCCTCCTCTTGACTGCCTCCGCACCAGGTACAGCCAGGCTTTATCCCAACTTCTGCAAGAGATAGGAAATTTATTCTTTGGAGAAATTGGACTGGAGAGATTGTGGATTTGAGGACAACAAGTGTGATAGAAGGAGAAGCTAAAGTTGCAGACTAAACACAGATTAAGTACAATTTTGCTAAATTTCCCCCAACTTGTTCTTATAATACTCATAACTTTGATTTGTACCTTTTAGCAGGAAACTGGAGATTCTTCTCAAAAGAAATTCAGAAGAATCACAGAAAAGACTTACAAATGCTGACATTTGAAAATCTCCCCAGAGAAAACTGGCCTTCTGCCTGATCACACTTTAGTAAAGTCCATCAGTCACAAGCCTACCCATGTAGACAGAGCATCCAATAAATGTTTTAAGAGTTTCATTCATAAATATGCATTCAATAGAAGTGTTGAGATAGAATATTTCTCCAAAGTAGTGTTAAAAAAATATGGAGAGGCACTTGGGTGGCTCAGTCGGTTGAGCATCGGACTCTTGATTTTAGCTCAGGTCATGATCCTGGGGTCGTGGGATCAAACCCTGTGACGGGTTCTGCACTGGGCATGGAGTCTGCTTAAGATTCGGTCTCTTCCTCTGACGCTCTCCCCTACTCTCTCCCCCCTCTAAAATAAAAATAAAATAAAATATATGGAGACAGACAATAGGAGATAAGAAAATTTCAAGATCAATCCAGGAAGTCCAGTATTTGACCAACAAGAGATGAGTTCCATGAGGAGAGAAAAGAACAAATGAGGAAAGAGTATTATCAAAGAAATAATAAAAGGAAAGTAGAACTGAGGGAAATGAGTCTCTAGATTATTAGGTTTCATTCCAAGACATAACCATGAAATTTCAGGATCCCAGGAATAACGAGAAAATTCTAAAAACTTCCGAGAATAAAAGTAGACCATGTACAATGGATAAGGAACAGAGCAGTATTGAACTTCTCGATAGATGACAATGGAGCAGTGTCTTCAAAATTATAACTAAAAATGCTCTCCAATTTAGAATTCTGAAATAACAAAACTATCAGTCAATTATGGGAATAGAATAGAGGTTTTCAGGCTTGCAAGATCTCAAAACATTTATCTCCCATGTACTCCTTTTCAGGATACTGCTGGAGGATGTGTTTCTTCACAACAAAGAAACAGGGAATCCAACATAAGGGAGAGGTCAAAGGAATTTTGAAGGTAAGGAAGGGCAGTCACAGATGAGAATTGAGAGCAAACCCTGAAAGCAAGTCCAAATGTGAGTAGGATGAGGAGGGATCCAAGAAAGAATTTCCTGAGACAAAAATGGAATAGAAATTATATAACAGGTTTGATTTGTGAAAAATTGGAAACTTGGAACACTATTGGAGAGAGCAAAAAGAACTAGTAACAGGCCCATAGATAACTTAGAAAATAGGAAAATAATCAGTGTCTGCCAGTCTGAATTTTTATTTCTGCTTCTCCAGTGACTAAAGTAATGCCTGGCATGGAAGAGGATCTCAGTGCTTCCTTGATAGATGGACAGATGGATGGATGGATGGATGGATGGATGATAATAATGAACAAATTTGTGCCCTCCTCCATCAGCACTTAGCACAGTTACTTAAACATAGACAAACCTCCTTGAGTATTCATTGGACTGTATGAATGCAGATTGTTTACCTATTTGATAATCCCTTTACATTAGTCTTATTTCTTTGTTTTGAAGGACAGAAATTACATTTAAATTTGTTTGATCAGTAAAGGAATTTATTAAAATTCTGAAAAATTTCAGATGATAGCTTTAGTCATAGAATGAATCTAAGTACTCAAAAATAATCTGTTTCTGGGGTGCTTGGGTGTCTCAGTCAGTTAAGTGCGCAACTCTTGATTTCAGCTCAGGTCATGATCTCACAGTTTGTCAGATCCAGCTGAGCCCTGCGTCAGGGTTTACACTGACAGCATGGAGCCTGCTTAGCATTCTTTCTCTCCCTCCCTCTCTGCCCCTCCCCTGCTCTCTCTCTCTCTCTCAAAATAAATAAATAAATACGTTTAAAAAAAAGAAAAAAAAAGAAGTTACAGCTTGCAGAACTCTCACTTCTAAAAAGAATAATAATAATCTGTTACTGTCTCTTACCGCTGCTTTCCTCTTGGTTGTTTTCATTTTTAGATCAGATCTCCCCATATACTGTTAAGGTGGCCATGAATAGTTATAGACTTAATCCTCCAGATTACCAAACACCTCTTTTTTCAGCAGTTAGTCCAAAATCTAGAGCTAATTTACTGTTAACCAACTTATATCAATCTCCTGAGCCAATTATTGTGACCAAGGCAATGGAATATTCTGATTGGCTAGGCCTGGCTGACATGACCAATTCTAGCATCATGAATCAACTTCATTCTAACCACATGGACTCAGATTCAGGGAAAGATGGTTCCTCAAAGGAATACCAGGGTGCTATTAAGAGAAAAAGGGAATATAGATATCCAGACAGGCAAAAACAAATAGCCACTTTATTGAAAAAAATTTACCTACTTTGCCCTGACTTCTATTAGACAGACAAATATTCTTACAAATCAGCCTTTTCAGAACAGAAAATAGTGTTTGAGAATGCTTGTTACAAGTGGCTTTATTTTTTCTGTGGTGCCTGGGTGGTTCAGTTAGTTAAGCATCGACTTTTGATTTCAGCTCAGGTCATGATTTCACTGTTGGCGAGATTGACCCCAGTGTTGGGCTCCACGCTGATAGCACAGAGCCTGCTTGGGATTCTTTCTCTCCCTCTCTCCTTGTTGTTCACTCTCTCTCCCTCTATCTCTCAAAATAAATAAATAAACTTTAAAAATGTGATTTTATTTTTCCTTACATTTCATCTGATCATTCTCATTTCTTGGCATATAAATTGTGAACCAGTTCTGTTCAGTAGAAATATAATATGAGACACAATGCAAGGCACATGCACAATTACAAATTTTCTAGTAGCCACATTTAAAAGGTAAAAGTGAAATTAATTTTAAGACTATATGTTATTTAGTCCAATACATCTAAGACATCATCATTTCAACATATAATGAACATAAAAGTTATTAGTGAGGTATTTTATGTTCTTTATATATCCTAAATTGTTGAAATTCTATATGTATTTTACACTTGCAGCACATTTCGATTCAGATTAGCCACATTTCATAGTTAACATGTGGATAGAAGCTACCATACTGGGCAGAACATTTCTGGACTGTGAAAGCTTTTATATTCTATTAAGTAGAGTCTTTATTCTCTCCCTCCCCCAACAAATTTCTTCCCTTAAAAACTCTTTCCACTCTAGCCATCTTTTTTTTCTCTAATAAAATAGTATAATGCCTCGAATAGGACAATGTTAATTTATTCACTGGTCTTATGATTTGGAAAAGGGAATAAAAAGAAATGTTCACATATTTTCTACTTTTCAAGAATAAGAGCTGAAATGACATGGCAAATCACACTGGTGCTTTCATTCAGCATGAGTTAAAGTAATATGAAACAGATGATCACATCTTGATGACAATTATGGTACTATTTGGCAGGAAGAAGGGAAGAAAGAATTTGGCCTGGTATCATTAAATAGCTGCCCAGATAGGTTCTACAAGGAATAGGGAGAGAGAAGAATCAAGTGGCTCGCGTGCAGCTAATGAAATAGTTGCATCATGCTATCCGGAAAAACTGAGTTGCCAAGATAGAATGAATGCCTGGTAGCACACCTCCATTCCTCCAAGGGGTCTGGTTTGCACATACTCACTTTTGAGAATAAACCTTCAGATGTGCTCTTTATGCATTTAAAAAGCAGACTCGTGTTCTATTATGAATCCCTTGATCTGTCTGAGGGTTTATTTTGGCACTTTAAAGATTATGCAAAACTTACTGCCGAAGCAGCATTTTCTTTTAAAGCATTGGTTGTAAAGCACTCTAAGTTAAGATAGATTTTTTAAAAATGAAATAAAATAAAAAGCCCTCCAAAATGTCAACTACTTTGGGATGGATTTCTCATGACTTTCTCAGTTCAGACAAAACAGCAGTACAGACAGCTCTTGAACAATGCAGGGGTCAGGGGTGTCAACGCCCCTGCACAGTTGAAAATCCAAGTATAACTTTTGGCTATCCAAAAATTACTAGCCTATTGTGGACCAGAAGCCTTACAGATAACATGAACAGTTGATGAACATGTATTTTGTGTGTTATGTGTATCATATACTTTATTTTTACAATAAAGAATGCTAGGGAAAAGAACATGTTTACAAAACCATAAGGAAGAGAAACTATATTTATAGTAATGTATTTATTTACTTTTTATTATTTATTTATTTTAATATGAAATTTATTGTCAAATTGGTTTCCATACGACACCCAGTGCTCATCCCAACATGTGCCCTCCTCAATACCCCTTACCCACCCCCCTCTCCCTCCCACCCCCATCAACCCTTAGTTTGTTCTCAGTTTTTAGGATTCTCTCATGTTTTGATTCCCTCCCTCTCTAACCTTTTTTTTTTTTTCCTTCCCCTCCCCCATGGTCTTCTGTTAAGTTTCTCAGGATCCTCCTAAGAGTGAAAACATATGGTGTCTGTCTTTCTCTGTATGGCTTATTTCACTTAGCATCACACTCTCCAGTTCCATCCACGTTGCTACAAAAGGCCATATTTCATTCTTTCTCATTGCCACGTAGCATTCCATTTATTTTTAAAAATTCGTGTGTAGGTAGACCCATGCAGTTCAGGCCCATGCGGTTTGAGGGTCAACTGTAAATATAAAAATGTGACAGAATTCCACTTTGCATACTTAATACAACTGGAATTTATATGCAGCTACAAAAATACTGTTCATTTTTTACAGAAATATCTTAAACAACTTGCATTTGTATAAAGTGGATGATTTGGTTTTAAAATGTCAGTATTTAAGATACATACCTTATCATAAAATATATCTTTTAGTCATAAGCAATACCTCAGACATAAAAATTCCACAAACATTTCGGGCCCCTAACATTTGTCAAGTGCTACTACACTAGGTAGTGGGTCTTCAGTGATAAGCCACAGAATCTGTTTTTGTAACCATGGCCTAAGTGTATAGTATTTGTTGTGGAGTATTTACACTTCCCTTTTAGAAGTTATATTTTGGGGGCGCCTGGGTGGCGCAGTCGGTTAAGCGTCCGACTTCAGCCAGGTCACGATCTCGCGGTCCGTGAGTTCGAGCCCCGCGTCAGGCTCTGGGCTGATGGCTCAGAGCCTGGAGCCTGTTTCCAATTCTGTGTTTCCCTCTCTCTCTGCCCCTCCCCCGTTCATGCTCTGTCTCTCTCTGTCCCAAAAATAAATAAACGTTGAAAAAAAAATTAAAAAAAAAAAAAAGAAGTTACATTTTGATTTCCCCTTGAAGACCATTCCCTCTCCTATTCCCAATTTATCTGCTTCCCATGGAGTTGACTCCATCTCCTGTGGGCAGGTGACCCAGGACTGGCCAATCAGAACATGGTGTTCCCCTGGCATAGTGATTGGCCCAAGTATAGCCACATTACCTGTCCAAGGCCAATGAGACACAGTGAGGTTTGGGAGAGACCCTTGCTCTTTTCCATGAGATGTGCTACACACATCTACCAGTTAACTACTTTGAGTTCGGGAGGGAAGCCAACACCAAAGAACAGAGCTCACAAAAGGAGAGAGGGAAGCTAAGTCCTGTAAAAGAGCTCTGTCTAAAGCCAATTACCTGGACAACCAGATGAAAAGACAAGAATAAACCAAATGGAGGCAATGAGTTGGGGAGGGGAGGAGGAATGTTGAAGTTTAGAAAAGGAAACATTTCAGCCAGATAATGTGAGACTAAAGGCAGAAAGAGCATGATGAATGGGAAAAACCTCAAACAATTAGTCTGGGGAGAACAAAAAGTGGCACTAAGAGAGTTATCAGAGAGTTATCAGAGAGAGTTATAAGAGAGAAAGTCTTCTTATCTCCCATGATAAGGAACATCAAAAAGGGGGTGCAAGGATCACTGACAAGGTCATATTTTTATTTGAGACAGAATACTCTAGAAGCATTGCAGGATGTGTTGGAGGGTACTAGAAGCAAGGAAAGCACTTATAAGACTTTATCATAATCTATTCAAGACCTAATAAGGTTTAGAAATAGGCAGTGATGGGGAGAAGGCAAAGGAGACATGAAATTCTTATTTATTTATTTTATTCAATGGCAGTTCAATTTTTTTTGCCCAAGTTGTGTGTGTGTGTGTGTGTGTGTGTGTGTGTGTGTGTGTGTATTTCAGGGTAAATTAGTATTGAATGGTTTTTTTTTTAGTGAAAAAAAAAAGTCTGTTTTTCCCTTCCTCAATCCCAGTTCTGTTCTCCCAAAGAAAACTACTTTTAATTTTTGACTGTTAATATTAATATTTATTCTTGTGGTCAGTCAGAGCTGCCATATTCAGTTGTACCCTGTGGAATTTGCATGACTCTGTGTGGCAACCCTCAATTAGCTTCACACTCTTAGTAATCTACATCTGCCAGTATTTCTCAATGTCAATTTTAGATACCATCAAACTACCCGTTTTCTCCTCCTCCTATCTTTCATTATAGGTCTATCACTATTTTAATATTTACTTTTCAATACATTTGTGATTATTATGGGCTGAAATGTGTTCTGCCAAAATTTATATGTTGAACCTAACTCCCTGTACCTCAGAACATGACTGCATTTGGAGACAGGTTCTTAAAGAGGTGATTAGCCAAACGACAGACCCCGGTGTGCTGATTAGAAGAGGAAATTTGGACACAAAGAGACACTGGTAATGTGCACAAAGACAAAAGACCACATGAGGACACGATGAGAAGATCCACATGAGGACATGATGAGAAGATGGCCATCTGCAAGCCAAGGAGATAGGACTCAGAATGAAATAAATTTTGCCCACCCCTTGATCTCAGACTTCCAGCTCTGAAACTATGAGAAAATCAGTATCTGCTGTTTAAACCACTCAGTCTGTGGTATTTTGTTATGGCAGTCGTAGAAAATTAATACAGTGATTACACTTTAAAATATATATAATATACTTTTATTGCCTGTTTCAACAGACGGTCTATTTGATTCTCTGTCTCTCAAGATGAAGGTTTTTAGCACCCTTACCTTTGTCTTTGCTCTTTCTGTCCCTTTCAGTTTCTACTTTTCATCATCTGTATTTTTACATCAAATTTGATAACATTTACAATCTATTCTGTGATCACATTTAAATCTTCTGTGCTTTACAGGTTGATCCTAAAAATCTATAACCAAAATAAGTTGTCTACATGTTAGGACTACGTTCAATGAATAGCCAAGGAGTTTAATTTTTTATTTTCCTAAGTTCATTTCTCTCTTTCTCCCTCCCTCCTTCCCTGCTTCCCTCTCTCTGCCTCTTTCAGCTTGACAGGCTTATGGGTTTTCTGGGATCAGGTTGGCTTGACTAGAGGTCGCAGGTCAGGCTTATATGTACTCTCCATGTTCCATTTTGGAATCTGTGGCTGCTTGGGGCATGGTCTTATCAGGAAGATGGCAAAAGTGCATGAGAACAAGCAAGAAAACATAACATTTAAATCCTCTCCTTATATCACATTGGCTAACATTCCACTGGTCAAATCAAGTCACACAGTCAAGTCCAAAGTCAGTGGGATGGGATGCATGTTCTGCCCATGATGGCCCTTGGCGACATTGTGGAAGGGAAAGAAGAATTTTGAGCCAATCATACAATCTACCATGGGTACTAATGGCTATGGTCAGCTGCCATAATTTCCCCTAGATTATTTGCTTAATTCCTTTAGAGAAGAACACTACTACTTTTGTTTTTCCAGGAAAACACCTGGATTTTGTTAAAGATCATATATATTAAAGAAAAAAAGCTCACATATGTAGAATAATAAAATAATAACATCTAACAGCGCTTTACAGAAAGCAAACACTCAGTAACTATTTGGATAAGTAAATGAATGACTGAGTGGATAAAAAAAACTAGTTTTTTAAAAAGAAGCACTTGGAAGGACAGGGAAGTTTAAAAAATATTTATCTTTTTCTCTCCCAGATAAATGAGACAGTTTCAGAATTATACATGAAAATGTGCCTTAAATGTATTCACTCTTCTAATAACTGAAGCTGTTCAGTGAATATTTCATTTTTATCTTGTTAAAAAGATTTTTTTAAATGTTTATTTATTTTGAGACAGAAAGAGAGAGTGCATGTGTTGGTAAGCTGGGGAGGGGCAGAGAGAGGAAGAGAGAATCACAAGCAGGCTCCATGCTGTGAGCTGTAGGCACAGACCCGATGTGAGGCTGGATCTCATAGGCCATGAGATCAAGTCCTGAGCCAAAATCACGAGTTGGCCACTCAACTGACTGAGCCACCCAGACACCCCTCATTTTCATCTTTAAAATACATGGAAGGCTAGTTTAAAATTGTTTGCTCCACTAAAAAAATACTACCATGCAGGGTAATTTGCTTGAAAATTTTAGAATTTCATGGTATAGCTGCATTAGGATTCAAATGGAAAATATTTCATATTGTGAAAGTTCCAGAAAATAAATTTTTATCCACCATCTCATTTTAATGAGATGGCCATAAAGGTGACGTTTCCCAATCCATATAGAACTACATCTACAAGCTTCAATTCAAGCCTGGATTTGCAAACATTCTAGAATTAGAATGTATTTGCATAATAATTTTCTTTTTCAAAAAGTTCAAAAAAATTATTAACTAGTAAATTTTATCAAAAATAACTTACTTGAGGGGAGTCTGGGTAGCTCAGTTGGTTAAGCATCCAACTTCAGCTCAGGTCATGATCTCACGGTTTGTGGGTTCAAGCCCCACGTCGGGCTCTGTGCTGACAGCTCAGAGCCTGGAGCTTGCTTCAGCTTCTGTGTCTCCTTCTCTCTCTTACCCTCCCCTGCTCATGTTCTGTCTCTCTCAAAAGAAATATGTAATAATAAACATTAAAAATAATTTTAAAAAAAGATAATTTGCTTAAGTTTTTTAGCAAAGGTGAAAAATAAAAACATCATTTGGGCCAGCACCATGGATTCCATTCATGAAATGAGGTCAATAGAATGGCTGCTTTAATAAACTTGGTTTTATTTCTTTCTGAAAGTATTCTTATGATAAAAGGATGAATTTGGTATTTCACTAATCTTTGTAATACTGTAGTATTAATGTTAATACTGTAGTGGTAGAGTACCCACTCAAAAGTGTTTGGCTTGGCTTTACTAGCTTGCTTACTTAATATTTAAATACTCTGTTATGTCTGCAGATGGGAAACTAGTGTTATAGGATCAATAAGTTCTATGTTCATATCTTGGTCTGAATATACCTCATTGTCTCTTTGGCCATTAATATCTTTGTATTTCTTTAAAAAATTTTTTTTTCAACGTTTTTTTATTTTATTTTTGGGACAGAGAGAGACAGAGCATGAACGGGGGAGGGGCAGAGAGAGAGGGAGACACAGAATCAGAAACAGTCTCCAGGCTCCGAGCCATCAGCCCAGAGCCTGACACGGGGCTCAAACTCACGGACCGTGAGATCGTGACCTGGCTGAAGTCAGAAGCTTAACCGACTGCGCCACCCAGGCGCCCCAATATCTTTGTATTTCAACCAGTTATTTTTTTTTCTCCCAGAGTGTCTATAATAGACACATAAAAAGAGCATACAATTGGGTGAAGAAAATTTTAATTTTAAAAATTTTCAACACGTTGCAGGGGTAAGGGAAATTTTTTTTGTGTCATGGAACGTTTTAGGGTAACGAAGCTTCTATTCTTTCTAATCATCGTCTGGCCAAATACATTTGTGACAGCCATTAGTATCTAATCACTGGATTTATTTATTTATTTATTTATTTATTTATTTATTTATTTATTTTAACATTTATTTGTTTTAACATTTATTTATTGTTGAGAGACAGAGACAGAGCATGAGCAGGGGAGGGGCAGAGAGAGAGGGAGACACAGAATCTGAAGAAGGCTCCAGACTCTGGCTGTCAGCACAGAGCCCGATGGGGGCTTGAACCCATGAACCGCGAGCTCACGACCTGAGCCGAAGTCGGGTGCTCAACTGACTGAGCAACCCAGGCGCCCCTCTAATCACTGGATTTATTTTGCAAAGCTAGCTCTATGTAGTAGGCAGCAGGGAAACTTTGTGTAAAGTCTAATTTCTAAGTTCAAAGAAATGATTCCACAATACACTTTCTGTGCAAACTCAGGTATGAAATCAGCTACATTACTGATTGTGTAGAGAGGACTTCCTTGAATTTATTATAGCTTCTGCCTTGGAGTAATAGACTTTTATCCAACTGAGGAGAAAAACGGTTGATGCAGGGAGAAAGGTATCTGCTAAGCAAACAGTAAACAGGATTTTGGGGTCTGTTTGTTCATTTGTTTTTTGGTCTCTGTTTACCACCTCACCTGACAAAGTAAGAAGATATTAGGCATGTGTATTAGTTTCCTAGGGTTGCTATAACAAAGAACCACAAACGGGGTGGCTTAAAACAACACGAATGTATTATCCCACAGGCCTGAAGGCCAGAGGTCAGAAATCAAGCCTTAGCCAGGGCCATTCTCTGAGTTTGTGGGAAGATTCTTTCTGCCTCTTCTAGCTTCTGGTGACTTGGTGGCAATCTTGGAGATCCAGCTTGCAGCTGCATTACTCTAATCTCTGACTTCTTGTCACTTGGCATTGTCCCTGCATGTCTCTGTCTTCTCATGGTTGCCTTCTTATAAAGACACAAGTCATTTTGGATTAGGGGCTCACACTGCTCTAGTATGACCTCATCTTAACTATTTATATCTGCAATGACCCCTTTTTAAAATACGGCCACAATCTGAAGTGCTGGCACCTAGGACTTCCGTATGTTCTTTTGGTGGCAGATGCAAGTGGGGTGCACAATTCAATCCATAACAGGGTACAAAGCAGAGGATGGACTTGAGCACAGAAGTGAGACTTGTCAGGAAGGGGCCTCCGTTAGCCCGTATGGAGACTGAGATTTAAGAAAAGTGTTCCCTCTGAGGTGGACACAGTACATGCCAGAACTCACAGCTGGAGACAGACTAAGAACTAGATTTCAGCTCCTCTTATCCAGTCATTAGAGTGTCTTTCTGCAGTGCATGAAGAACCCAAACTAACAGTGGTTCTGAGGCTGGAAGTAGATGCTGATGGTCAGGTGTGGGCAGTGAGAACGTGGGCAAGAACAAGTTGATGAAAATGGAACGTCTGGTGGCGATGGAGCTGAGTAGGGAGAGAGGATGGCATTCGTTCACTCATTCCACCAATATTTATTGAGTATCTGCTCCATACTAGGTGCTCTGAAGGTGCTTGACATACAGCCCAGAACATACTGGAGTAGACATCTTCCCTGCCCTTAGGAACTTACGGTCTAGTTGTTTAATGATGAACAAGCAGACAGCAAGCAAATTACTGCAAATTACTGCAAATTGGGGGAAGGGTTCTAAAAGAAACAAAGTAAGGTAATGAAGAAAAAAACCAATGTAATGAGAGCATAAAATAGGGGGATAGAGTAGATTTTTTTTTTTTTTTTTTGGTACAGAGTGATCAAGATATAACCTCAAAGTGACGTTTCAATGGAGGCTTAAAGGATAAGATTTAGAGGTGATATTGGCTAAAGCTGGATCAGATGCAGTGGGACGCGTAAGACACCTAACCTAAAAATTCCTGGGCTCATTGATTTTACATTTCTTTGCATCTTTTTCAGTTTAGCCTTTGAATATTACTTCTATTTCCTTCCCATAAGTAACAGAACTCATTATTTTGCTAAGAGTTTTTAGTAGACTCATTGGAAATAAGTTCACAAATACAGCTTGATTTAGCATTTAGCATGTTCAGAATTTGCAGCAATTGTGAAACACACACATTATAATATAAGGATTTTATTTCCTCCGAGAGCTGGTCCAGGTTTCCCATGAGGCCTAATTATTCTCCCAGAACTAGAAAGAGTTGCCAAAATTTCTGATGCAAAACTGAAGTTGTACACAATGAAATATTATTCAGCCATAAAAAAAGAAGACTTGCCATCTGGGACAATATGGATGCACCTTGACGGCATAATGCAAAGTGAAATAAATCAGACAGAGAAAGACAAATACTGTACAATCTGGTATATGGAATCTAAAAACAAACAAAGAAAAGCCCCAAGCTCAAAGATACAGAGAACAGACTGTTGGTTGCCAGAGGTGGGGGTGAAGGGTCAGTGAAATGAGTGAAGGGAGTCTAAAAGTATAAACTTCCAGTTATAAATTAAGTCATCAGGATGTAAGGTATAGCATGATGACTATAGTCAATAATACTGGATTGCATGTTTAAAATTTGCTGAGAGCAGATATTAAAAGTTCTCATCATAAGAAAAAATTCTGTAACTATGTACAGTGATGGATGTTAACTAGACTTATTGTGGTGATCATTTCACAATGCATACAAATCATTATGTTGTACATCTGAAAATAATACAGTATGGCAATTATACCTCAATTTTAAAAAAAATTGGAGGGATTTCTGCTTGGTATGTTCACACAAAGTTCCCCATATCTTGGACTCCAGAACTGGTCTCAGTCATTCCAGGAGGGATATTGGGTAACAAAATTTGTGTTTACTGCACCTCCTCCTAGTTTTGTATCATTATGTGCAGTTCAAAATGTGACAAGGAAGATAGACTTCTTTTAAAATAGTCAGTATGAGTTGCCAGCAGGCTTTAAATTCAGATGCCTTTTTCTGTGCCCAAATACTACTAGTGAAAAAAAAAGATTTGAAGTATCGGCAATTAAAAAACAAGGAATTAAACAAACTTTGGCCGAGTTTATGGCCACAAGGGATTTTATGGCTGAGAGAGACACATACAATACTCTAGGCTGGTCCTTATCACTGTTTAGATTTTACTCAGTGTCACTTCCTCAGATATCTGGGACTCACTGAGTAATCTGTCATCTCAGTTACTCTTCTATTGTTCTGTTTTCTTCTCTTCACAGAACTTATCAGTGCCCAAAATTATTATATTATTTATTTATTGCCTGATTCCCTACAGTAAAACTCAAGCTACATGCAGGCAGGACCTTGTTTGTATTTATAGCTGTATCCACAGTACCTAGAATATGGCACATAGTAAATGCTCAATAAATACCAGAGACTAAATAGTATTCAGGAATGAAGAAATGCTCCTAATGACAAAAGCACTAATAGGTTATTTACTCAAAAGTGGCCAAATGTTTTTTACATTAAACGAGTCTTCTGAGAAAATTACTGTGTTATGTAAGCTACTTATATTTATTTAATTCATTTAAAGTATTAGTGTGTACAATTTCACACAATTATATCATTAAGGAGAACATGATTTTCCATTCCTCTCAAGATCAAATGATTATTTGTAGATTGTGCATCCATGAAGACAGAAATTTCTAACGTTCGGTAGATATTCCCTTGTAACCACATCGCTTTACACTGTGCACATAGTAAGAGTAATAATAGTGTTATTAGTAGTAATAGTAGCAATAGCTAACATTTATTGAGCACTTACTACATGAAAGACACTGTTTTAAGTGTTTTTATAGATTATCTTACCTATCTCTCACAACAACTATATAACTTGCTGTTACTCAGTAAGTGACAGGGCCAGAATTGGAACCAAGAAAATCTAATTCCTGAACTTATCTTCATAACTTCATTCATACACTAACTCCAGGAATATATGCTCCAGAAACAAGTTGTTATTATAAAACAATTAAGCCTATTATTTAACATATAATGAATATTCAGTGAGTGTTCTTCAAATCTCATGTGTGTAAGTTATACATCTTTGAAAGACTTTGGTCATTGTAATTTTTTTAAAGATTAAGATATGCCATCAAATGTAAGATCATGTCCAACTCTTGGAAGACAATTCTAGAATAATTATGTCAAAAATGTCTTGCACAATGAAAGAATGACTAGAATAGGATATAGTTTCTTTTCTTAGAGTTTCTTTATTTGCAAGTAGCAGAAACCCACACAAAAATAGCTTAACATGAGGGGCAATTTATTTTAAATAAACAAGAATATCTTGGAGAAATCCAAATACACAAATAACTGTGTTTGGTGAATCTAAAAGCAGGATTTGACAAATGATCCAAATTTACTCTTTCTCTGTTTTCCTCTGAAGCCACAAAATCCATTATAATTTGCATACCTGCATCATTACTTCTCAGTCCAACTCCCTTTTTAGTCTTTTTTTTTCTACTTTTCTATGCACATGGTGATGGTAAGGAGGGGAAAAGATGGCCGATCAAAAACGAGTTCTGCCTTCAGTATACAAGCTCAGCACCTCCAGATAACTGATGTGTGCTCCTTATTCCAGGCTGTCAATGCCCAATAGGGAGAGCTCCTTAGTCCACCTTGTCTAATTGACTGTGGTTGGGTAACAGAGTTGACCCAGTACAAAGGCCCAATACTTTGGATGAAACAGAATGGGCTTGGGAGAAGTCCTCAGAGAAGAGGAGCAGGTAATGAGCATATGTTCTAGAATTGTATCACTTTCAAGATGACAACTGTAGGAGAGATGGCCATTATGAAAAGTAAAAGTTCTCGAATGTAGATTCCTTATTTTGTAATATTAAAAACAGGATAATTTTTATTATGGCATTCCAAACTAGAGAATTCAGCAAAGTAGCCAATTAAACAAATACAAATTAATCAATGCATTTTCCATATTAGCAGGAATAACTACTGAGAAGAAGAAAAAAAATGCAATTCACAAAGCTACAGAAAATAGACATAAGAGTAATGTTAACAAGAAAGTATAATATCTAGAAAAGTACAAATCTCTGTTGAGAGATAATAAAAGGAAGACGTAAAGAGATAAACCATATTCATAGATGAAATGGCTGCAGTAGACACAATTTTGTGAGGCATGCAGAGGTAAGTGATTAATCAAGACTGGGCCTAATATAATACTTCATCTCCCTTGTTAGAGTAGCTGGTACAAACTTGGGTGCTCAAGAATGAAATCCTGCCATTTGCAGCAACGTGGATGGAACTGGAAGGTATTATGCTGAGTGAAATAAGTCAGTCAGAGAAGGACAGATATATGTTTTCACTCATATGTGGATCTTGAGAAACTTAACAGAAGACCATGAGGGAAGGGAAGGGGAAAAAAACACAAACTTACAAACAGAGAGGGAGGGAGGCAAACCATAAGAGACTCTTAACACAGAGAACCAACTGAGGGTGGATGGGGGGTGGGAGTGAGGGGAAAATAGGTGATGGGCATTGAGGAGGGCACTTGTTGGGATAAGCACTGGGTGTTGTATGTAAGGCAATCTGACAATAAATTTTATTCATAAAAAATTTTTGACTTACCCAAAACAAACTTGCAATGGCAAAAAAAAAAAAAAAAAAAGTTAAGTGCTCAGACCAAACTGAGACGATCAGAAACCATCTCAGTGTTTAAAAAACTGAACCTGGGGCGCCTGGGTGGCGCAGTCGGTTAAGCGTCTGACTTCAGCCAGGTCATGATCTCGCGGTCCGTGAGTTCGAGCCCCGCGTCAGGCTCTGGGCTGATGGCTCAGAGCCTGGAGCCTGTTTCCGATTCTGTGTCTCCCTCTCTCTCTGCCCCTCCCCCGTTCATGCTCTGTCTCTCTCTGTCCCAAAAATAAATAAACGTTGAAAAAAAAATTAAAAAAAAAAAAAAACCTGAACCTAGGAGAGTTATTCCACTGGCTTTCAGGACGTGAAGCTGAAAGAATAAATCTGGGACTGCATGCAGCCATGTTTCCTACCACTTGGAGAAAACTCATGTGTGGCAGCAGAAAATAAAAGTCCTGAGAGACAAGCAGTGACAAGCCTTAAGATCAGCAATGTCCTGAAGGTATGAAGTCGCCAGTTCCAGTTGCTGAGCTCTCCAGAGCTTTTGTTCCATATATATATGTATATATATATATATATATTTTTTTTTTTTACAAATTTTTACATTCTATGACCAGTTCAGTATCCTTCCCGTAAATCTACATCTTTGTTATTTTTTTTTGCAACATTTATTGAATAGCTAGCACATACAGAGCAAGTCTCCTTATGCTCATAGAATACATTTATTCTAATGGATGGTGACAGACTATACGAACAAACAAATAAAACAAACAGATAAATAAACAAATAAGAAAATACTAGGTAGAGATAAAGGCTGTGATTAATATTAAAAGAGGTCCTAGAATGGAAAGTGATGGGAAGACCACTTTAGTGTGGAATGTCAGCAGAGGCCTCTCTGATGGGAAAATATTTAAGACAAGTCCAAAAATGTTAGTTTTTTTATGCATTAGACACTTTGACCATATGTTAGATACTGTTCAATATGATTTACAAATGTTAACAGTTAGTTTGCACTGGATTTCTTTCACCAGCAATGGAGAGAAAACTTGCCAATGGGGAAACTTGCCAATCAGATATTGAAATACATTATAAATATTCTAATTAAGAATTATTGCATTGAGGGGCGCCTGGGTGGCGCAGTCGGTTAAGCGTCCGACTTCAGCCAGGTCACGATCTCGCGCTCCGTGAGTTCGAGCCCCGCGTCAGGCTCTGGGCTGATGGCTCAGAGCCTGGAGCCTGTTTCCGATTCTGTGTCTCCCTCTCTCTCTGCCCCTCCTCCGTTCATGCTCTCTCTCTGTCCCAAAAATAAATAAACGTTGAAAAAAAAAATTAAAAAAAAAAAAAAAAGAATTATTGCATTGAAATGCTATAAGAAAGATAAGCTGATCAGTATTAAAGTATAAGTAGCCTAGAAACAGGATCTTGATGTATATATAACCATATGCAATATGATGAAGCCATAAAAAACTAAGTGGCAATGGGAGGAATTATTTAATAAATTAAGTTTCATAACTAAGAATAGTGGTAAGAAGAATTCAAAGATGACCCTTAAAATTTGTAACTCTTAGTGTGGATACACATTCTCCCAGTTATTCAGTCAAACATGAATCTAGGGGCTGCTGTGAAGGGATTTGGCAGATGTAACTAAGTTCCTAAATCAGCTGATTTTAAAAATAGGGAGATGATCCAGGTAGGCCAGATCTAATCAGATGAGCCCTATAAAGGGATAAGCTCTTTCTGGAAGGAGACTTGTAAGTGTGAGAGCGATTCATATGAGGTAGGTTCTCCATTGCTGACTACGTATATGGGAAGCCTCCAGGAGCTAAAAGTGGCCTCCAGCTGACAGTAATTGTGGACCTCAGTCCCACAACCACAAAGACCAGAATTTGGCCAACAGTCTGAAAGAATTTGGAAGCAGATTCTTCCCCAGAGCCACTGAAGAAAGGTAGTTCAGCCAACACTTTTGATTTTAGTTCCTTGGGATCCTCAACAAAGAACTTCATTACTTCTGACCTAGAGAACTATAAGCTAATAAATGTATGTTGTTTTAGGCAAAATTTGTGGTAGTGTGTTAGCGACAATAGAAAATGAACGTATTAACTTTTTGGGGAAAAAAATGAACATAGAGAATCACCCTCTGTCATACATCAAGATAAACACCATGAGTATTAATGCTTTCAGTGCAAAGAATGTAGCCATAAAACTAATCTATCTCATCTCAGAATGTGGAGACGGTTTCCTTAATTTTTTTTTTTTAATTTTTTTTTTCAACGTTTTATTTATTTTTGGGACAGAGAGAGACAGAGCATGAACGGGGGAGGGGCAGAGAGAGAGGGAGACACAGAATCGGAAACAGGCTCCAGGCTCTGAGCCATCAGCCCAGAGCCCGACGCGGGGCTCGAACTCACGGACCGCGAGATCGTGACCTGGCTGAAGTCGGACGCTTAACCGACTGCGCCACCCAGGCGCCCCTCCTTAATTTTTTTTATTACATATTAGATATCAAAAAAAAAGGACTCATGCAATATCTATTAAGATTTGATGCATAACCATAACCAACACTATTCAGCCCACCACTAAATTTAAGAAATGGAATATTACTAATGCTATTGAAACCATTTGTGTTCTTTTAGGACACTTCCCTTCTTATTCCGGGCCTCCCCTTCTCTATCCCAGTCAGATAAATTCTATCCTGAAGTTTATGTTTATCCTTTGCTTGGGTTTGTATTAGCAATAAATTCCATATATACATGTATCCTTAGACAATGTATTATTCAATTTTGCTTGTTTATGAGTTTTATCATACTCAGTGTAAGCTTCTGTGGCCTTTTTCCTGCTGAAGGTTGTTTTTAACATTATATTCCTACTGTCATATATAGCTTTTGTTCATTGCATTTCACTGCTACATAATAATCCAGTATGTCAACATACTATAATTTATCCAACCTTCTGTTATTGGATATTTTTGTTAGATCCACTATTTTTGCTTCTAGAAACAACACTGACATGAATATTTTTAAATATGTTTCCTTGTTTCTCTAGGATATATACCTAGGAGTTAAATTACTGGATTGTAGTGATATGAATGGTCAACTTTACAAGATAATGCTGAATTCTTTTCTAAAGTAATTGCACCAAGTTATATTCTCACCAACAGCATTCTGGTCAGTATCTGTTATTGTTATCTTTCCTAATTTCTGTTAATCTAGAGGGTATATCATCTGCTTCATTGTGGTCTTAGTTTATATTTCTCTGTTATTAATGGAGTTGAGGCCATTTTCATGTTTATTGGACAGTTAGCTTTCCTTTGTAGTGAAATGATTGTCCCATTACTTTGGAAAATTTTCTATTGAGTTGTTTTGACTTTTTTTTTGAGCCAGAGAAGTTCTTGATGTATCTTGGTAACCAATCCTTTGTCAGTTATTTGTGTTACAGTTATCCTCAATAGTTTGTGATTTGTCTTGTCACACTTTTTATGGTGTCTTGATGAAAAGAAGTTCTTAATCTTATTATAGTAGAGTTTATAAGTCTTTTCTTTAATAGTTTGCATTTAAGAAGTCATTTGCTTTTCCAAGGTCATAAGATATTCTCCTATATTTTCCTCTAAAAGTTTTAAAGTTTTACCATCACACACATGTTTTTAATTCATTAGAATTTGATTTGTATATACGGCATAAGGTAGGGATTTGATTTTACTTTTATTTTTTCCATGTGGACTACCAGCTGTCCCAGCAGCATTCAGTTACCTGTAGAGTGGTGCCTGCCAGATATCAAGATTCTATACATGCATGGTTCTGTTTTTGTTGTTGTTGTTGTTTTTTGTACTCTAATTCTGGTCCATTGGTTAATTTATTCATCTTTGCGTTCATAAGACACCGTTTTAATTAAAATAACTTCATAATAAATCTTGATAAGCATTTTCCCACACTTTGTTTTTCTTCTCCAGATTTTTTGGGTCTTCTGTATACAAAATTTAGAATCAGCTTGTGAAGTTCTTGGAAGAAAATCTGTTGGGATTGAGAAAAATTTCTTATTACAAAAAAATTTCAAGTGTACATAAAAATAAAGATAATTGTATAGTTTATACAATACAATATTTATTATACAATTTTTATTATACAATTTTCTCTATTGGAGAAAATTATTTTTGTTAGGAAGTGTAGAGGCTAAATCCAGAAAGATAGTGTATTAGTTTCCTAGGGCTACAAAACACCCACAAACATGGATGGCTTAAACTATTGCCCAAAGTTTGGAGTCTAGATGTCTGAGATCAAGATATTGGCAATTTTCAGCATTCCTTATAGATAGTCTTCTCTCTGTGTCTTCATATGGTCTTCTTTCTGTATGTATCTCTCTTTATCTCATGTTCTTTTTATAAGGACAATAGTCATATTAGATCAGGGGCTGACCCTTCTCCAGTATTACCTCATCTTAACTAATTACCTCACAATGACCCTATTTCCAAGTAAGGTCATATTTTGAAGGATTAGGACTTAAACACATGATTTTGGAGAGGCGGGAGCATGAGTCAACCCATAACAGATTGTGACCATGGCGGGGAAGGCCTTGGAAAACATTTGAAAAGATTTTGTATTTGTCCTGTGGGAAGATTTTGAAAGTTTTTGAACAGAGCAGCCATATGATTAAAGAGATATTTCAGAAAAAAATGGATTTTAAAGTAGTGTTTAACCAGAGAGTTGTGGTTGAAAACTAACTTAAAAGTCATTTTGGGGGGGGAACCCACAGATGGGAAGTCAGGAGAATCAGACTGGAAAAACACAAGATCAAGTACACTCTAGGAGTCTAGGTAGAAGGAATTACTGTACAGAACTTTTATAACATATCACCTGAAATAAATTAGATATGACCATTTTCAGTCTTTGTGTTACATCTGGTCAATATCTATATTCCAAGAGGAAGCATGTGATGGTCTATCATGGGTCATGGATCAGCTATTGCATTGGAAATCACGTCACCTTGATTAACGGTCCCAGATGTGATGAAGGAGAGTTAATTATCTAAAGAAAATTGGAGCACTGTTATTAAAAGAGCAAATGCCCAGCACAAATGTGTAAGAAAAGAATCCAGAGGCAGGGATCCAGGGAGAAGATCATTCAAAGGCACCATATGAGGTGATGAGATACTGGACTAGGATAGAGACACTGTGAGGAAAGTTTCATAGTACCCCAAAACATATTGATGATCGGGGATACACATAGCGATCGTGGGATGATGACAAAAGCAGTGTGGTCAGACAGAAAAGCTAGTTTTATTGGAAGATATAGAAGCATATGTTTTATTTGGCTGCCCAGCACCCAAATATTCTTTCTATTTTGAAAGGATCCTAAAATAGGAAGGCAGCGTCCTACCTTCCACCATAGGAGCCAGAAGTGTGTGTACGGGAACAAATCATCTCTCTCTTAGCTTCTACATTGAATAGCTAAAATGTAACTTTGTGACCTACTGTGGGAACATCAGATGCTCCCATCTGGAGCTCTGGTTCTTGAGGAAGTGATGTAAGGGAGCAATTTATGATCAGAGATAATTTTGGGGGGGCAGAGTTGTGAGCCCAGTAGCAAGAGAGTAAGTGTTGGGTAGTCATGACATAAGGGCAGCATCCTTAGCAACCTGGGTCTGTTGTGGGGTTTTGGCTGTGTTTTTGCTCCCCTTCATTTCTGCCTATTTTCTGAGGCTGGTTCTCCAACCTTCCCATGGATCCTGTGAACTAGCCCACATAGCCTTCTAGTCAATTCATTTTTTACTTACATTGAGAGTATGTTCCTTTTGTTTGGAATGATGCATGATGATATACAGAGGCCACAACAAGGTCAGCAGTGACTGGCATTTTAGTCATGATGAGTGAAAGCAAATTGCATGACAGTCACATAGAAATGTCTGGAGTCAGCCGGATATGTGCGAGGAGTACGTGTGAGGAGTCAGTATGGAGGTAGAGTAAGTTGCTATCTACCTAGATGTGATTAAGGCAATTATGAGAGTGGATGAGTTTGCTTCAAGGAAGAGAGTATGAAGAGAGGAAAGAACGCCAAGGGCTAATTTCTGGGCTACTTCACCCTGAGAGAATAGGAGAAGAAAGAAATGAATAACTGCAATCACAGAGATGGGCAGAAAGACAATAAAGTTCAACATTATAGAAGTTAGGAAAGGAGAGAAGGTCAAGGAGAAGTCAAAGGATCAAATGAGTGATGAAGTATTCAAAGAGAATGAGAAGTAAATGTTCAAAGAAAATGAGAACTAAGTATAATTTATTCAATTTGTCACTGGTAGCATTTACAAAATCATAAATTTCAAAGCAAAATATAATCTATGTAGTGTTAAAATTAATTGTAATGCCTATTATGTAGCACTCCCTGTGACAAGCACTCTATGTGTATTACTGTATGTGAAATAGATATTATCTGCCTCATTCACATAAAGAAAATGAAACTTAGTGAAATGAAGTAATATGCCTGTGTTCACGTGGCCATTGAGTTGCAGATCTGGGATAGAAACAGGTTTGTAGGATCCCAGAGGCTTGTGTTCTTAATGTTCCACTCTTGTTAATAAGCATGGCAAGATGAACATATTTTAACACCTTAGAGCTGAATTTGCCCATCTTGTCAAGCCTTGTGATATACTATACCAATCTCTTGTTCCTTTTGTTGTTGATTCATTTACACCTTACATCATTTTGAAGTTTCATGCTATTGAATCTTTACCACCTATAAATGTAGTCAGATAGGACTGAATTAAAAAATTTTTTTTTCAACATTTATTTATTTTTGGGACAGAGAGAGACAGAGCATGAACGGGCGAGGAGCAGAGAGAGAGGGAGACACAGAATCGGAAACAGGCTCCAGGCTCTGAGCCATCAGCCCAGAGCCCAGGACTGAATTTTAAAAATAAGTTGTGATTAGGTTTGGAATCTTTAGATTTAACTTATTCTTTGTACCAGAAAGTTTTTTGAACTTTTGTAAAACATGGAACCCTCTCCTGTCAAATTTGGTTGTTTTGACTTATAAAAGCCCAACTTATATACTACTTTCAACAGTTTCCTTAAAATATACCAGAAAATAGGTAACAATCATGTATGCAATGATTTACATGGATGTACATGTTTGCAAAAACATATCTTTATCTTTTAATAAAATACTTTAAGTTTAAGCCTACAAAGAAAACAAAAACATTTAGTAATCATATTTCCCTTGCTTTTTTCCTCTCCCTTTTTCCATTCTAGCATAAAATTGGTTTGGGGTCTAATGTTAGACTACCTGGGTTTAACTCTTGGCTGCATCACTTATGAAGTATTTGGCTGTAGGCAAGATATTCGACCTTCATTTTTTTCACCTGGAAGTGAAAATCATACTAGTACCTACTTTACTGGGTTCCTGTATGTTGGATAGAAGTAAGAATAGTCTGACACATAGAGAGTTCTCAGTAAATGTTGGTCATCACTACTCCAGGCCTTAGTCCCAATGTGGAAAGGAGAGCTTGTTTGCTGGTCCTGGCATGCAGTTTGTTAACAGCCTTCCAATGTCTGCTACCATCTCTTCCCCCCCAGGCGCCTTCTCTCCATCTTTCCGCTTCCTGCTTTTAATCAAAATATGATTTAAAAGTATTCTTTTTTTTTAAGTTGGTTTATTTTGAGAGAGAGAGAAAGCATGTGTAAGGGAGGGGCAGAGAGAGAGAGAGAACCCAAGCAGGCTCTGCACTGTCAGCACAGAGTCTGATCCAGGGCTCAAACTCACGAACCATGAGATCATGACTTGAGCCAAAATCAAGAGCCCAGTGTTTAATCGACTGAACCACCCAGGTGCCCTGATTTAGAAGTATTCTTGTGTGGCCATCCTGACCAGCCTTATGATATAACCATTTCATTCCCTCAAGTGTTTCTGTAACTCTTAAATCAATTGTTTTTCACAGTTGTGTCAATTTACAGTTCCTTTGTGCATTGAGTTTTATGTGTTTTCAAGTTATTTTTCTCACTGCTGTTTTTTTGTTGTTTTTGTTTTTTTGTTGTTATGATGATAACTCCATCAGTGTTGGGAAATTTTAGTTACAATTCCTGCTCTGATACTAACTAGCTATGTTGCTTTGGACACCCACCCCTTTTATGCTGTCTGGATCTTATTTTTAATTTCTGGAAAGTAGGGGCTTAGGCTAAGAATGAAAGCTAACATTGAATGATTTTTGTGTGCTAGGAACTTTTCCATCAGTTTTACAATAACCTATGGAGTGAGGTCTATTAAGTATGCCTATTTCACAAGGAGATAACTGAGGCTCAGACTGCTAACTAATTTGCTTCAGCTGAGTCATGTCAGTGCAATATTTGTGTTTATACTTTTGTATCTGTATGGATTCTAAAAGGTAATGAACTTCTTGGAATAGAGACTCTCTAGCTCTAATATATATATATTAGAGCTAGAGAGTCTCTATTCCAAGAAGTTCATATATATATATATATATATATATATATATATATATATATATATATAATAAGTAGGCTCTATGCCCAATGTGGAGCTCAAAGTGGGGCTCAAACTCACGACCCTGAGATCAAGACCTGAGTGGAGACTGAGTCAGATGTTTAACTGACTGAGCCACTTAGGTGCCCCTGTTTATTTGTATATTTAAAAAACATATAATTCTGTACAAAGGAGGGGCCAACCGTCTTGTTTATACATCTACTTGAAAACTAAAAGCATTTAGGTCTCCTTTGAGGAACTGGAGCTAACCAAACTTTGGGTAAATTAAAAAAAAATCTCATATATGTGTAAGATCACTGTTAACAATTTTGAAAGAATGCAACCTACTTCTTTTAACATTTGGTCTCAAAAAACTTTTAAAAATATAAAACTCAGATGTTTGAATTCTAAAATTTTGGGGGGATTCTTAGTTCTTTCTATGCTTGTAGAACTAAGTCACTGGTAGTGTTCAAGATTTTGTTGTTGTTCTTCACCTTTAAGAAATTATGTTGACATTCGGATAAAGTGTTGTATTTTTATCTCAAAAATCTGAGAAATTGGTATTTACACAGTCTGAGGAAAATAGTCCATTTGAGAACTCAGAGCTAGACTATCTCCTACAACTGAGCTGGTTAATTTTCCCATGATGTCAGGAAACTAAGCAAAATTGAAAAGATTTTAAGGTTGCTACTTTCTTCTTGAACATCCCTCTCTAAGGGGAGTTATTCAGACCACTGGATAAAAGTGGAAGTATCTTCAGAGCTAGTCAAGATTCTAGAGAATTCAAACAAAATATTTCCTAACCTTTAGAGCAAAATGGGTTTTCCTTTGTTTGGATTTACCATGCCTATCAACATTTCTTAGAATGTGATCCACATAACACTATTTCTTTGAAAAAACGATTTTGTGTTCAGATACATTTGGGTAATTCTGAGTGAAGCAAAACTGAAAAAAGACGGTTCAAACTGTAGTTCTTCTCAGAGTATTTAGTATTTAAAATGCATTTACTTTTTTTTTTGATGAACAAATATTTGTTAAGCACTTTCCACAGGCCAGACAGCATACTAGCTTTTGGGGCATAACAGAGGCCTCTTTCCTGCCCTTAGGGAAGAAAGGGCTGTGAAAATCTCTTGTCCACCTGCAATCAAATGTAAGGTATGCAGTTTCTCTTTTTTCTTTTTACTTCTTTTTTCCTTTTTTTCCTCTCTCCCTCCCTCCTTCCCTCCCTTCCTTCCTCCTTCCTTCTCTCCTTCTTTCTCCGCCTCCTTATTTTCCTCTTTCTCTCTCCTTCCCTCTCTCTTCTTCCTCCTTCCTGTGTGTGTGTGTGTGTGTGTGTGTGTGTGTGTGTGTGTGTAGAGCATCTCTGGGGACCATTTTTCTGAGGGTCATGCTTTGGGAAAATGTAGGACAATAGTTATTAATAGATTCCTTGGATATTACTTTTTTCAGTATTTTCCCTAAGAATCCAGATGCTAGAGAACAAGGCCAGGAAAAGCAAGCAGTGAGGCAAACCCAACTGATGACTTTATATACCAGTGTTCTCTGAGTGCACCTGGCCATGGTGAGGTCAGCACTAGGGACACAGGGACAAAATGGCATACAAGTGCTTTGAAGTAGTGAAGCTCTTCAGTAGTTTAATGTCAACAAGGATGCTGATGGAAAACATTTGTATTTTAACGTTTTCAAAATATGGATTATCAATTTGAATTCAAATCAGAGGAATTCTGTGGGTCCTTTCTGGAGGTAGAGATATACCATCAGCATCTACTTTGAGCTCATATGATTAAAGGGCTCTAGGTACTTTTTCTTTGTGGAGAAGAACCAAGAAGGCAAAGGTTTGAGATGAGGAGAGCAGGGGTGGTGGGGTGGGAGAAAAACATGAGGTTGGAACACAACTTGGGGAGCTGAAATTACTTCCAACCTAAAGCCAAGTGTATAGGTTGACTTACATCTGAAATATGTGTAAGACCTGCTGTCCGTAGAACCCTCAACACTGTTTCACAAAATGAGAGACTTGCTTATGGTACTGCTATGGTATCAGAAAAGGACAAGGCTTTTGATGTTATCTGTCTAGACCTGGATTTGAAACTAAGCTTCTTTATTTTCTGTTGGATGCCTTTGACTTAAAATTACTAAGTTCTCAACTATGTGCAAAGGTTCTGGGAAAGTTACAAAGATATATCAAACAGGAACTTTGTCCTCAGAGAGGTTAGGATATGAATGGGATATAAGGTATATACTTTTACCCATGATATAAAGTAGAAAATGAATAAAGAGCATAAAAGCATTATGAAGCTCTATTTAACCCTATATTTTCAGTTTACAATTTCATTCATTTGAAATAATGAGGGCCTTTCATGAACATCTGAAGACTGTATCACAGCGAATCTAATTTCTTAAAGAAAAAAATGTTTTGTTGCCAAACACATCAAAAGCATGCACATTTACACTTTGGCTATATTTCTAACAAGTTTTATGTTTATTTGTTAAAATTAGGCATTAAACTGTTAATGCTATTTCTACTAATAAACCATTTGAATGATTTGTGTTGTACTTGCCAACTTTCAACCTGATTTTATATCTGTTTTGTCATTTGTTCCTTATAACAAGTAGATGTGGTAAGAAAGGTAATAGCTTTATTTATTTATTTATTTATTTATTTATTTATTTTAACGTTTATTTATTTTTGAGACAGAGAGAGACAGAGCATGAACGGGGGAGGGGCAGAGAGAGAGGGAGACACAGAATCGGAAGCAGGCTCCAGGCTCTGAGCTGTCAGCACAGAGCCAGACTTGGGGCTTGAACTCACAAACCGTGAGATCATGACCTGAGCCCAAGTCGGACGCTTAACAGACTGAGCCCCCCAGGCACCCCATCATCATCATTATTATTAATATTATTATTAAAATGGAAAAGAAATACTTGCTGTCTACTCCTTTATAAGGAAAATTACCAACTATTTTAAATAAAATGCAAGTCAACTAAAACACATTGCAGAGAAATCTTTTTTTCTTCAACTTGCTTCTGCTCGATGCTTTGGAAGCCTGTGGTTTCTTTGTAGTCCAAAGTGCTATTTTTAGCCTGCACCCAAAGGCCTGGAATTCTCATATTGACACAGATGACCAAATTTTCCTTTTGACTGAGCTGTGATGTGATAGGGTACAGAAGTCTGTTTCTAGAGAATTCAAACAAAATATTTTTGTTTGTATGAGGTGCTCGTATGAGGTGGTATAACATTTATGATTGGGTGCCAGAAAACAAAAAAAAAATTATCTTATAATTTTATATCAGATTAAATAAAAACTTTCTGTTACATGAACTGAAAAAATTTTTCATTTCACTCCTCAATAAGAAGAAGCATTTTTGACCTGGGTTTCTTTCTTTCTTTCTTTCTTTCTTTCTTTCTTTCTTTCTTTCTTTCTTTCTTTCTTTCTTTCTTTCTTTCTCTAATATGAAATTTATTGTCAAATTGGTTTACATACAACACCCAGTGCTCATCCCAACAGGTGCCCTCCTCAATACCCCTCACCCACCCTCTACTCCCTCCCACCCCCCATCAACCCTCAGTTTGTTCTCAGTTTTTAAGAGTCTCTTATGTTTTGGCTCCCTCCCTTTCTAACCTTTTTTTTTTCTTCCCCTCCCCCATAGTCTTCTGTTAACTTTCTCAGGATCTACATAGGAGTGAAAACATATGTTATCTGTCTTTCTCTGTATGGCTTATTTCACTTAGCATAAAACTTTCCAGTTCCATTCACATTGCTACAAAAGGCCACATTTCATTCTTTCTCATTGCCACGTAGTATTCCATTGTATATATAAACCACAACTTCTTTATCCATTCATCAGCTGATGGAAATTTAGGCTCTTTCCATAATTGGGCTGTTGTTGAAAGTGCTGCTATAAACATTGGGGTACAAGTGCCCCTATGCATCAGTACTCCTGTATCCCTTGGGTAAATACTAGCAGTGCTATTTCTGGGTCATAGGGTAGATCTATTTTTAATTTTTTGAAGAACCTCCACACTGTTTTCCAGAGCAGCTACACCAGTTTTCATTCCCACCAACAGTGCAAGAGGGTTCCCGTTTCTCCACATCCTCTCCAGCATCTATAGTCTCCTGATTTGTTCATTTTAGCCACTCTGAATGGCGTGAGGTGATATCTGAGTGTGGTTTTGATTTGTATTTCCCTGATGAGGAGTGATGTTGAGCATCTTTTCATGTGCCTGTTGGCCATCCGGATGTCTTTAGAGAAGTGTCTATTGATGTTTTCTGCCCATTTCTTCACTGGATTATTTGTTTTTCTGGTGTGGAGTTTGGTGAGTTCTTTATAGATTTTGGATACTAGCCCTTTGTCCGATATGTCATTTGCAAGTATCTTTTCCCATTCTGTTGGTTGCCTTTTAGTTTTGTTGATTGTTTCCTTTGCTGTGCAGAAGCTTTTTATCTTCATGAGGTCCCAATAGTTCATTTTTGCTTTTAATTCCCTTGCCTTTGGGGATGTGTCAAGTAAGAAATTGCTGTGACTGAGGTCAGAGAGGTCTTTTCCTGCTTTCTCCTCTAGGGTTTTGATAGTTTCCTGTCTCACATTCAGGTCCTTTATCCATTTTGAGTTTATTTTTGTGAATGGTGTAAGAAAGTGGTCTGGTTTCATTCTTCTGCATGTTGCTTTCTGGCTCTCCCAGCACCATTTGTTAAAGAGACTGTCTTTTTTCCATTGGATATTCTTTCCTGCTTTGTCAAAGATGAGTTGGCCATACTTTTGTGGTTCCAATTCTGGAATCTCTATTCTATTCCATTGGTCTATGTGTCTGTTTTTGTGCCAATACCATGCTGTCTTAATGATTACAGCTTTGTAGTAGAGGCTAAAGTCTGGGATTGTGATGCCTCCTGCTTTGGTCTTCTTCTTCAAAATTACTTTGGCTATTCGGGGTCTTTTGTGATTCCATACAAATTTTAGGATTGCTTGTTCTGGCTTTGAGAAGAATGCTGGTGCAATTTTGATTGGGATTGCATTGAATGTGTAGATAGCTTTGGGTAGTATTGACATTTTAACAATGTTTAGTCTTTCAATCATTGAGCACAGAATGGTTTTCCATTTCTTTATATCTTCTTCAATTTCCTTCATAAGATTTCTATAGTTTTCAGCATACAGATCTTTTACATCTTTGGTTAGGTTTATTCCTAGTTATTTTATGATTCCTGGTGTAATTATGAATGGGATCAGTTTCTTTATTTGTCTTTCTGTTGCTTCATTGTTAGTGTATAAGAATGCAACTGGGGCGCCTGGGGGGCTCAGTCGGTTAAGCGGCCGACTTCGGCTCAGGTCATGATCTTGCGGTCCGTGAGTTCAAGACCCATGTCGGGCTCTGTGCTGACAGCTCAGAGCCTGGAGCCTGTTTCAGATTCTGAGTCTCCCTCTGTCTGACCCTCCCCCGTTCATGCTCTGTCTCTCTCTGTCTCAAAAATAAATAAACGTTAAAAAAAATAAAAAAAAATGGATGCAACTGATTTCTGTACATTGATTTTGTATCCTGCGACTTTGCTGAATTCATGTATCAGTTCTAGCAGAATTTTGGTGGAGTCTATCGGGTTTTCCATGTATAATATCACGCCATCTGCAGAACGTGAAAGCTTGACTTCATTGTTGCCAATTTTGATGCCTTTGATTTCCTTTTGTTGTCTGATTGCTGATGCTAGCACTTCCAACACTATGTTAAACAACGACGGTGAGAGTGGACATCACTGTCTTGTTCCTGATCTCAGGGGGAAAGCTTTCAGTTTTTCCCCATTGAGGCTGATATTAGCTGTGGGCTTTTCATAAATGGCTTTTATGATGTTTAAGTATGCTCCTTCTATCCCGACTTTCTCGAGAGTTTTTATTAAGAAAGGATGCTGAATTTTGTCAAATGATTTTTCTGCATCGATTGACAGGATTATATGGTTCTTATCCTAAAATCTGTGTTATCTTGGGCCAGAGCAAACAATGGTAGACCACAGGGAAGAATACTACACAAGAGAATGGCAAAATAAAGAAGAGAATCATATTTACCCCCATCTATCTATCCTTCTCTCCACATATCTTTCACTGCCAGGACATTTTTGCCAGTGGAAGGAAGTGATATTAAGAACTATGGGGCGCCAGATGGTTTGGTTGGTTAAGTGTTGGACTTCCACTCAGGTCATGATCTCATTGCTCATGGATTTGAGCTCTATGTCTGGCTCTGTGCTGACAGCTCAGAGGCTGGAGCCTGCTTCGGATTGTGTGTCTCTGGCTCTTCCCTTGCTCACGCTCTGTCTGTCTGTCTGTGTCTCTCAAAAATAAATAAACATTAAAAAAATTAAAAAAAAAACTATGTTGATATATACTGGACAGCCTCCCCCAGCAAATTGGGAATCATGGTCCTCTTAGTTCTCACAACAGAGACAATTAGGTACATTCAAAAACAGCTGAAGGATTTTAGAATTCCTTCTCCACTCTCTCACACTTGAATTTTGATTCCCTGTATTAATAAAATGGTACACAAGCTTAGTAGTTTTATTGTTCAAAGACTACAAGAGTAACAATGCCTTCAAAATATGTTAGTCTGATATTCTCATTAATCCTTTTGTTTTAGCTCTCTCATAAATTGTGGTACTACAGATAAGTGGTGGACAGAAGCAAGTCTTGTCAAATATGCAAATAAAGGAGAATAATTACAAGAAAAGGTTATTTCTTGATGAATGTGTTCTGTTTCTTGAGGGAGTAAGAAACAAATTTAAAAATCTTTTTTTTTGGAAAAATTAATATGAAGATAAATTTTCCCAGTTTGTCTTCATTAAGCTCACCATTTCTTGTACTCCAGTTTTTGTGCTATTAATTTTATTTGTTTGTGTATCACCACTTCTCACTAGTTAATTATTGGCTAATTTATTTAAAAAAAGAAAGTGGTTACCTGTATTAAAGATTAAAAAATAGAAATTTCCCCCCTCATAAAATGGATTTTATATCTGAGACGCCCACAGAAATTCTAAAAACATCCAAAACAATAATTATAGATTTTTATTTATTATTTTTTATATAATGATTTTTAAATAACGAAGAAATGCAATGAGCTTTAATACCCAGAAAAGATGACTGATGCAATCACCGGCATAAATGTTACCATGTTTTTAGGAATAAGAAGGATAGAACTGGTAGTTTATGTGTAGAACATTTTTGATAGTGAAAGAAGAGATAAAGCAACTGGGAAAGTCTAAAGACAATAGTTGAAGTTTATTTTCAGGCTTTTAGGGGATTTAAATTTTTTTTTAATTTATGCAACATTATGTATATTTTTAAAAGTTTGTGTTGTACTTGAGGGCAAACAATATTCAGTCTACTCTCATTACTCATTGTGGTTATTTCTATAAATAAGGTCATGTGAACACTGAATTAGTGAATACTGAAGCTTTGTTCCTAAGATGAATACAGGATCAGGTTCCTGTGAGCATTTGGTCACAATATTTTCAGCAACTGATCAATACGGTTGTATTGCTTTTACTGTGTGTTTCTGTTTAATACACTTTATTTACTGTATATTGATGATTTATTAGCAATTGAACTACAGCACTACAAGGCTTATTTAACACACATTTTCTCCATAAGGCACATCAAAAGCTTCTTATGCTCAGGAACACTATGCAGCACTATACCACCATGCTTGGTGTGCTTTTTAAATTTAAAATTTTAAATACCATTTAAAGACCACCCCCTAAGAAAAGGGCACAAAAGTGAGGAAAATGTTGTAATGAATAATCCATGAAACAGATACTTGTTTACATGAAAGATGAAATAAGAAGGCAGTGTCTTCCTGTTTGCCCTCTTTTGGGAATGTGTATATCAGACATCTCAAAATTTTCAAATTTGTGCATGCCTACAAATGACTGTAAATATCCATTTTGGGGTTACAAATAAATTTTATCAAGGAGTCAGATTTGCAAATACTGAACCCAAGATAACGAGAATAGACTGTATCTTGTTCATCTTTGTGTTGCTGGTAACTGTGATGTTGCCTGCTATATAGTAGGAACGCAATACACATATGTTGAATAAATGGAAATAGTGTGCCTTAACTTTTCAATGAATCCCAATTGTATTGTCTTAAACTGTTTTATGTCCTTAAGAAATTTTTGTTATACCAAGTTTTTAAAAGTGAAAATTTTAGAATAATATGAATACTTTTTTGTGTAGGCTCATAATCACTTCCCCTTAGAACTTTGAAGATAATGCTCTCTTATATCTAGAATCTAAAATTAATGAAAATCCTGATGCCAATCTAATTCTCAGAACTTTGTAGTGGATCTTTTAATCTCCCCCTCTTCCCATGTCACCCTCCTTTGAAAGCACTTACAATTTTTTTCTTTTCCTTGGAATTCTGAAAATTCATATTTATTTAGAGTCTTTGGACTGAAAAATTTGTATCTTTCTTTAGTTCTGAGAAATTTTCTTCTTTTATTTCATTGGTTATTTCTTCTCCTACATTCTCTGTGCTGTTATTTACAGAAATCCTGTTAAATGAGTTCTAAACTTCTGAGTCCAGTTGACATATTTCTTGAAGTTTCTTTTACATATTTAACACATTGTCCTTTCATACTGCATTCTGGGAGCATTGGCTCATATTAATCTTCAGTTATGTTCATTATGTTATACAATCTATGTTTTGAGTTTTTAAAATTATATATATTTATTTATAAATATATTTATTGAAATGTATTTATTTATATTATGTATAAACATTAGTTTCTTTCTTTCTTTCTTTATATTTATATATTCATAATCACACTCAGAGACAGCATGAGCAGGGGAGGGTCCTAGAGACAGAGAATCCCAAGCAGGCTACATGCTGCCAGCACAGAGCCCAATGTGGGGTTTGAACTCATGAACCTGTGAGATCATGACCTGAGCTGCAACCAAGAGTCAAACACTTAACTGACTGAGCCACCTAAGTGCCCTAATGTGTTGAGTTTTAAAATAATTACACATATATATTCATTTTGAGTTAATTTTTATAGATGGTGTGAGGGATAAGATACAACCTCATTCTCTTGCATATGGAGATCCAATTGTTCCAGCCCCATTGGTTAAAATTATAATTCTTTCCCAATTGAATATTCTTGGCACCTGTGTTGAAAATCAGTTGATCATAAATGCAAGGGTTTCTTTCTGGATGCTCAATTCTATTCCATGATCTATACATCTGTTCTTATGTCAGTATCACACTGTTTTGATTACTGTCGCTTTAAAAAAAATTTTTTTTAATGTTTATTTATTTTAGAGAGAGAGGGACAGAGTACAGAGTTCAAGAGGCAGAGAGAGGGAGACAAAGAATCTGAAGCAGGTTCCAGGCTCTGGGCTGTCAGTACAGAGCCTGATGTAGATCTTGAACTCATGGATTGAGAGATCATGACCTGAGCTGAAGTCAGACGCTCAACTGACTGAGCCACCCAGGCATCCCTGATTATTGTAGCTCTGTATTAAGTTTTGAAATCAGCAAGGTTCCCAACTATGCTTTTTGTCAAGATTGATTTGGTTTTTCTGGGTCCTTTGTGTTCCTATATGAATTTTAGAATTAACTTGTCAATTTCTGCTAAAATGGCTGCTGAGATTTTTTATAGAGACTGTATTGAATGTGTGGATCAGTGTGAGGAGTATTGCAATGTTAATAATACCAGGACTTCCAAATCCATAAACATCTGTCTTTCCATTTATTTAGATTTTCTTTATTTGCTTTGAACAATGTTTTGTAGTTATCAGTGTATATGCCTTGCATTTCGTTAAATTTATTTCTAAGTATTTTTATTCCTTTAGATGCTATTATAAATGGAATTATTTTCTTAATTGCATATTTGTATTGTTCATTGCTAATATATAAAATGTATATGATTTTCATAAACTGATATTGCTGAATGCATCTTGCTGAATGCTTTTATTAGATCTAATAGTTTGTGTGTGTGTGTATTACTTAGAACTTTCTGTATCCATAATCATGTCATCTGTGAATAAGATACTTTTATTTCTTTCTTTCCAATCTGATACCTTTTATTTATTTTTCTTGTCTACTGTCCCTGGTGAGAACCTCCAGTACAGTGCACCAATATAAATGGTGAGAGTGGATATCTTTGTATTATTCCTGATCAGAAGGGGAAAAACATTCGGTCTTTCACCATGAAGTATGATGTTAATTCTGATTTTTTTTTTTCAGATTTCCATGATCAGATTGAGGAGTTCCTCTCTATTCATGGTTTGCTGAGTATTTTATCCTAACTGGAGATCCAGTTTAGTCAGATGCTTTTTCTCGGTCTATTGAGATGGCATGAATGACTACCAAATAAAAGGCTTGGGCTCCAAAATTAGGGAGCTTCTCTGATTGGCAGTACTCCACACATGTTGTCATAGTCATTGTTGGGAAATTAAGCATTGTCCATATGATCCCACTGGGGGAAGACAGCTGGAAGCTTGTTTTTCCTGGACCCTACCCTATGTGCTTTTTTCCATTCTCATTTTAATAGCTATCTTTTTTTTCTGTTATAAGATGTAATCATGAGTATAACAGGTTTTTTGAATTCTCTGAGTCCTAGTGAATCATGAGCCAGAGAATGGTCTTGGGGTCCCTCAACACAGCTGATTTAAAATCTTTGTCTAGTAAGTCCAATGTTCAGATTTCCTCAGAAACTGTTTCTACTGTGTGTATGTGTGTGTGTGGCCATATTTTCCTGTTTTGTTTTTTTTTATGTCTCACATTTTTTTTTGTTGAAAATTAGATACTTAAAATAATCTGATGTGCCAATTCTGAAAACTGTTTTTCTCCCCTTCCCCATGGCTTGTTGTTGTTGAATTTATTTGTAGCAATTTTTTGGAATGAATTCTGTAAAGCCACTTTTTTTTTTTTTGGTCATGTGTGGTCACTGAAGTCTCTGTTCAATTAGCTTAGTGGTCAACTGAAGATTAGAAGGCATTTCCTTGAATGCTTTGAACCAATTCTCCCTGGCTTTGTCAAAGGGTTCTGTGCATACGCTTGGCATAATTTCCACGTTCTGGTACTTACAGCTCTGCCTCAACCTTCACCTTCTACTTCGCAGAGTCTTAAGCTCAGTCAAAGGTCAGAGATAAGGGCCTTCTCAGGTCTTTCCTGGGCATGTACCCAGTACTGTGTATGCACTTTGCTTTCTAGATTCCCAGGAATATGTGGGAGCTTTCAAAACCTTCCATGAACGTCTCATTACTTAGCTTTAAAAAATATGTTTTGAAGTTTTTAATTAGCTCCGTGTTTGCCCCAACTGTTAATCCTAACCCAGGCAGTTGTAATATTAAATAATTGCCCGGGCGCCTGGGTGGCGCAGTCGGTTAAGCGTCCGACTTCAGCCAGGTCACGATCTCGCGGTCTGTGAGTTCGAGCCCCGCGTCGGGCTCTGGGCTGATGGCTCAGAGCCTGGAGCCTGTTTCCAATTCTGTGTCTCCCTCTCTCTCTGCCCCTCCCCCATTCATGCTCTGTCTCTCTCTGTCTCAAAAATAAATAAACATTAAAAAAAAATAATAATTGCCACTGTTTTTGTTTTGTTTTTTTTTCCCTATAAATGCCCCGTAGAAAAGGCTGTTTACATTGATTCAGCTCTTGAGTCAGGTCAAGTAAAGATAAGTCCTTTGAGTGGGAATTTCTAGGTGTTTTAAAATTATACCTGGGATATGACTGAATGATGACACACAGAGGCCAAGGCTACTGAAAGAAGAATTTTTTACTTATATTTCTTGATAGAAGGGGATGCACCATACCATGTAAAGCCACAGGGGAAATACCAGGCTTGGTTAGGTAGAAGCAGACTTAAGGGGAAAGACTCAGCTGGAACATTTATTGAGGTTTCTGAAGGAAAGGCAAAGCAAGACCGAATAAATAGTTTAGGATCAGCCAGTTTGAATAATTCTGACATACTTTGGGCTATAGGTGTGGTCTCTAGTTGCCTGGTACCTGGCCTTAAGATGATTTAGGGCAGGGGAAATATTGGCTTGGTGTGTGAGAGTAAGATAAGAAGGTGGGTAGGGATCCAGTCTTGGATTGGCACATGACAGGTGAATTTCAAGGAAGCTGACATGCAGAAGAGAGGTAAACATGTAGCTTTAGTTTGGCCCTATGCTTAATACATGCCAGATTAACATGCAGAATCTAAGAACACACTGTTATGATACCGAGGAGCTGCCTGACAGGTCAAATAATGATAATTCTCTTGTAACAGAGATTTTTGATGATTCCAAGTGTGTTCTGTACCTTCCGTTGGCTATGGGATGCTGTTTTTCATAAGTATTATAGTTTCAAGGCTGTTGGTTTTCAAGCCTACTATAAAACTAGGGAGAGCGGATGGGAATAGGGTAAGTTAAAGTACCACAAAGGCTTCCTGTTCTTACTGAAAACCAGTCATTTTTCTTTAATAAACACTCTTTGGATTGTTTCAAGCCTTTTGTTAATTTTCAGAGTTCTGAAAGTATTAATTTATATAATATGTTCTAGTGTGCTCATTACTTTCATGGAGGGGTAGATTTTGAGAGATTCTTACTCTGCTATTCCAGAACCGTTTTCACTTCTCTTCTGTGGAGTTAGTGGTGTTTAGAGATGCATGCTGTCTGCTCATCTCCGTGTTTGAGAAATCCTCAGTGCTTCAGTGTGAATGGTAATTTTGGCTACAGAATTTGGTGATTACGGGTGGATATAGGTAGGGTATGCTGGACTTATGGATATGGGGGCTCAGGTGGAACTAGCTCCCTAGGCACTCTCCTAACTCTTCATCACAAGCATGTCTGTAGGCCAGAGCAGTGAATCTACTGTTAATTTTTCAATATGAAGGAGCTCAGAGAAGGGCTGACTTGCAAAGCTTCTCTGATTATAGTTCCCCAGCTAACACCCTGATAAGAGCTAAAAGGCCTCTCCTGCTCCTTGTACTAATTGTATCTGACCTGGAACATTGGTAGGACTTCCATAGCATCCTTCTGAGTATATTTTGTATTGTGATTCCCTATGTTCATCTGATCCCTTCGGTTTTTATCTTTTAGTGATTCCTTCCAATTTCTAGTCCACTGATGATGAGCTTACTTCTGGTCCACAGATAGCAAAATTATTTCTTCATCCTTTTCTTTTTCTTCTCTCTTTTCATCTTTCTCTTTTTCCTGCCCACTTTCTCCTCTTCCTTTTCCCCTCTCCTTCCTATATATTTCTTCTGTCATTTCTAGAGATTTTGGACAGATAGGAGGGAAAGTTAGCCTGGCCCACCATCTTAATCCAAGTCTGAGCATTATGTACAATAGTGAAATATAAAAAACAACTACAGTGGAGAATGGTTAATTAAATTGGAGCACACAAGCATAGTGATACATCATACAACCATTAAATATATATGTTCCAAGAATGCAAAGGTCTGTGCAAAATGTGTGATACATTAACTATAAAAAGCAAGCTTCTTGATGGCAGAGTCATATTCCATTGTATATATACACCATTTTTTCTTTATCCATTCATCAGTTGATGGACATTTGGGCTCTTTCCATAGGTTGGCTATTGTTGATCATTCTGCTATAAACATCAGGATGCATATACCTCTTTGAATATGTATTTTTGTATCCTTTGGGTAAATACCTAGTAGTGCAGTAACTAACTAAAATGTAAATAAAAATTTGAAAACAAAGAAACAACAAGTTTCCAGACTGTATTTATAGTGTGATGACAATAATAAACAACAAAAAAGCATTACTAAATTCCTAGAAAAAAACTGGGTGGCATATGCCAAAATATTAACCAAACATCAGCCATGTAATTATAAAATATGTCCTATCGCTTAAAGGTTAATGGCTAGTAGTTAAGCCAGTGCCTGCCACTCCTTACATGCTGTGGTCCCTAGGTAATCTGTCACTTCATTTCTGACTATTCTCTCCTTTACTTACACAGCTATAGCCACACTGACTCTCTTTTTGTTTCTTTGTTTCTTGAACATATCAAATCTGTTTCTACCTTAGGGCTTTTCTCTTTATGGTTTTCTGTGCATGGTACACTCTTTCCCTAGGTGTTCCCATAGCTTAGTCCTTTATTTCATTCAGGCTTCTGATCATATTTCACCTAATCAGACTATCTTATAAAAATATCCTTGTCTTCAGTATCACTTTCTGCTCCCTTCTACTGTTTTTCCGTTGTAACACATTACTATCTCAATATATCTGTTCATTTCTTTCCCCACTAGAATATGAATGCTATGAAGTCAGCAACTTTTCACTACTCTATCTTCAGGGCCTACAACAGTGCGTGGAACATAGCAGGAACTTAATAAATGTTTGCAAAATAACATTTTTTGTGAATGAATACCTGACATAAAACTGGCAACATGTTACTTTAGTCTATCATCTTAATTAGCAAAATATATCTGGACCCTAACTTCCTTTTGATGTTTGAGGAGTTAATATGTAGTATAAAAATAATAATGTTTATAAAATGCAGATTATGGAAATAATAATGTTTATGAAATTTAGATGTTTAAACTCAGTTTTTACAAATCATACTTTTTCTAAGAACTGTTAGCAATGGATGAAACTCTAATCTATTACAGGGTTGGCTTTTTGATTTGTCAGAAAAATTAAAGAAGGTAAATGAATGTATAATCATTTGTTGAGTGCTCACTATATTGTGTTTTTATACATAATCTTAATTAATGTTTGCTACATACATGTGAAACAGAGGCGATTATCCCCAATTTGCAGATGAGGAACCTGAGGCCAAGAGGATAAGTCATTTGACAAAATGGTAGATAAAATAAGCCACAGAATCTAGATTCAAACCTGTGTCTTCAAGCTCTAAATCCATTTCTTTCTCCCTATATTGCTTCATTGATTTAGAAAATATTTATTGACCTCCTCTGTGTCAGGCTCTGTTTTATGCAGTAGGGATAAGTCAGTGAAAAAAAGCAGAAAAAAAAAATCCTCGTGTGTTGTTACTTTCTAGTGTTGGCAGCACAGGAGGCAGAAAAACAACAATAAAATAACAAGTGAAAATGTATGACATGTCCAGTTAGATGGTGACTAGTGCCTTGGAGAAAATGAAGCAGAAGAGATAGAAGGTTCTGAAAAGGATATTGATGGTGGTGGAGTTAACATTTTAAATAATGTGGTTAGGGAAGACTTTACTGAGAAAATGACATCTGAACTTCGATCATCTGAGGAAAAGCATCCTGAGCAGAGGGGACAGCAAGTGTTAAGGCTCTGAGGCTACTGTGTACCTGATGTATTTGAGAGAAAGTAACAGAGCCTGTGTGGCTGCAGTGGAAAGATCAAGGTAGAGAGTCATAGGAGATCAATGTCAGGCAGGTAAAGGAGTGGGAATTCAATAGTTAAGGCTTTGTAGAATGTAAGGACTTTGGCATTTACTATGTGAATAAACAGAGAAACTTTTGTACAGGTTTGAGTAGAGGAATGAGATGATAAGATTTATACTTTAAAAGGATTCATGTGATTTATGTTTACTGCACAGATGTGGCTTGGAAGACCAAAAAGTTTAGTTTTATCCATTTTAAGTTTGAGATGCCTGACATCTCAAGTAGAAATATTGAGCGGGCAATCAAACACAGAGTCTGGAATCCAAGGGAGAAGTCTGAGCTGGAGATATAAATTTGGAAATTGTCAGCATATTGATGGTATTTAAAGTAATATGTTTGCATGAGAGCACCTAGGGAATGAGTGAAGATGGGGAAGAGGTCCAAAGATTGCAACCTGGGGCTACAACATTAAGAACTAGCAAAAGAGATTGAGAAGGTGCATCCCATGAGGCAGGAAGACAACCAGGAGAATGAGGGGTCCTAGAAGCCAAGAGAAGCAGGTGCTGAAGGAGGAGGGAATAGTAAAATGGGTAAAGTGGTACAGAACTGGTGTATGTAGAAGGAAGAGAAGTGAGAGAAATTTGGAGATGTGTCCCTTTGTTTTAGCTAAGAGAATTTTCTTCTTCCCCAAATCCTCTGTAAGTTTAGCCATGTGGGGTGATGTATGGTGATGGGCTTGGATGGGTGCCATGGTTGACTTGTTTTTGGTATATATAACCCCCCTGGCTCTCCTCTGCTCCGATTACTGATGACCTTGGTGAGGAATATACCCATGGGGATCTGTGCATTTGCTATGTCTGGCTTGTAGATGAGTAAATACAAACTCTGCTTTATCAGTTTACAGTACAATTGCTCCATAGCCCAAAGCAGAGTTGGAAGTCAGCCTCCAACTGCCTTCAGAATAGAGGCCAAACTCTTCAGCATGCCATATCAGTCTTCATCAGATGGATACATTTGTAGCCATCCCCCAACTTCTTCACCTCCTCTACCTTCCCCTATATCTCCTCCCCCCACCACACACCCTCTGTGCTCCATTCACACTGAACTTGTCTAGGCACACTGCCTTCCCATTGTCTGCCCCTTACACATGCTATTCCTTATGCTTACAATGCTCTTCCCTACCTTTCTGTTCAGGAAGGCTTTACTGGTCCTTGGAAGCCCAGCTTATTTGGAGTTTCTATTCTGAAGTCTTTCTAATCCCCAGGCTGGAGTACTTATTTCTTTCTCTGCTTACTCATCTGTGGAATTTTCACAGTGTATTGTTGGACTGTTTATATGTCTGATATTTCTCATTGGATTTCATAGTCCCCATAGTCAAGGATCTTACTAATCTCAGTATTCCCTACTCTATCTGGCACATAGTAGGTACTTAATGATAATAGTAGCTAATTAAAAAAAAACTTTATAATATGCTTGTCTTTGTGCTTAGCGCTTTTGCATATATTTTTTTCTCATTTTATCCTCGTAACAGTTCTCCAAGGTATGATCTATTATTTTTCCATGCTATGGGTGAAGAAACTGAGGTTCACAGTGGTTGTGAAATTGTCAAGTAGATTTCAAATCTACTTGACCACAGGGACTGAGCAATTAATTTCTGTTCTACACATTTTGAAAAAAAGTCTATTTATTTGTTATTTTTGAGAGAGAGAGAAAGAGAGAGAGAGAGAGAGAGAGAGAGAGAGAGAGAGAGAGAGAGAGAGAAGATGTGTGCATGTGAGCAGGGGAGGGGCAGAGAGAGAGGGAGAGAGAGAATTCCAAGCAGGCTCCATACTCAGTGGCAGAGCCTGACATGGGGCTTGACCTAATGAACTGTTAGACCATGACCTGAGCCAAAATCAAAAGTCAAATGCTTAACTTACTGAGCCATCCAGGAACCCCTGTTTTATACATTTTAATAAAGGAGAAGGGAAGGAAAGGTTAGGAATGGAAGTTCTTTTTTGTTTTTTGGAGAGTCTTAAACTCCCATATTTTCATCTTTCTTTAATTTCTAAAATAATGTGGTTTGCATTTACCATCTTTCTGAATGATTATCTGTCCTTTCCCCTTCCACATGTATTGCAATAGTCTTGTTTGTTTATCCAAGAAATGTTCAGTAGGGATCTCTGTACTAGGTATGCCTAGACAGGCAGCTATGGCCAGGCCTGTGTCCAGGCAGTCTTGACGTTGTAGTCGGTGATGGGACAGGAGAGATGGGGAATCATTGAAGAGGCAGGCCTACCACATTGTGAAGCTCCTGGAGGAATCTATCTCAAAGTGTGAGATAGAGGGCACTCTGTGAATGGTGCCCTCAGGGCAAATGGTAGAAAAAGATAGGTGAGTATGATGGTCAGTTCTATGAATGTTAACTTGGCTAGGCTGTGAAGCCCAGTTAGTCAAAGAAATACTTATTTGGGTGTTGCTGTGAAGGTATTTGTAGATGATTAACATCTATAATCCATTGACTCTAAGTAAGAGATTATCCTGAAAAATCTGGGTGGGCCTGATCCAACTCATTGAAAGTCTTCAGGAACAGAATTGAGGTTTCCTGGAGGAAGAAAAAATTCTAACTGTGGACTGAAGCATCAGCTCCTGTAGGAGAGTTTCCAATGTACCCTTCTTCACGGCCTATCTGAAGGATCTTGGACGTGCCTAGCCAGCTTTACAATTGTGTAAGCCAACTCCCCTCAATGAATCTCTTTCTCTTTTTCTCTATTTTTATATATCCCTATTTCTTTATATATCCTATTGGTTCTGTTTTTCTGGTGGAACTCTGAATGATACAGTGAGTGAGTCAAAGAAGTAACTACAATAGAAATTAAAGAGAAAAAAATAACTGAGTAAAGAGAAGAATATGATAATACTATAACAGGTAATATGAAGAAAGGTCAAGGAGTGGAATTGGAGGATTAATTGTCATCCCTTAAGACTCTGTTTAGTTTCTTCCTTACCCACGCTGCCTTCCTTTGCCTCCCAGCCTGGGCAATTATTCTTATTTTGTCTTGACTGTTGTCGCTCAACATGGTAAAGATATTGTAATTATATCCTGATATGTTGTAATCCCTTACCCTGGTTTCCTATTCTCTGGTGTGTGAGTTTTGAGGCAGAGTATAATTCATCTCTTTCTCCCTGGCACCCAGCTCAGTGCTCGACTCCTGTTAGGGGCTGAGTAAACATTTGTTAACAAGTGAATGAGAGTTCACAGCCTTAGGTACTCAGAGATGCCCAGCCCAGGCCAGCCCATGGACCAAGGAGGGTTTCTGGAAGAAGTAGCCTCTGAGAACCATCAGAAGGGAAACTCCAGCCAGCTTTTTGGGATCTCTTTCCTTCCATCCATTTATTGACACTTTCAGGAGCACACAATTTGCTGGATCCCCTTCTCTGTAAGGTGGTCCCACCAACATACTTCTAGCACCTTCAGGAAATGGCAGTGTTTCTTATTTGACGTTGCTTTGTTGAACGACTCACTAGCCACTTTGCACATACTGGCAACTCTCATAAGGTATCTAGATATCTTGAGGGGCTTGTGAATATCTCCATCTTCACCAGAGATTTTCCCTGGGCTCCTTTCATCCTTCTCTTTCTTGGCACCAGAGTTTGAACCATTTCTGGAGGGTGCAGAAGTGCTGCATGGTTGATCTCTCTTTGTAAGGTAAAGGGAAAAGACTTTTACCTATAGGAAAGAGAGAAAAGAGGTTCTTCTAGGGGGAAAGCATCCACTCTAGGGCCCAGGAAGTGACTTCCTATTGCAGATGGGCTTTCCTCTTCTGGCAATCTGAAATTATGACTCCATTCCTGGGAACTCCATGGAAAGGACGATGTGAAACCCCTATTCCTTGTATTGCTTAGGGATCTGCATCTTCTGAACTTATTTTATTGTGTCTGCTTCTCATCTCTTTGTTGGAAGCAAAAGGAAACAGGCACCTCATGCATCTTTACTGAACAAAGAATCCTCCACTCCCTGCCCCCTGGTTCAGGACATGTCCAGGGAGGCCCTTGATAGGCCAGTTTCCCAGCTAGGCTGCTTTGTGGGCTAGACGCTGGAAGCAGCTAGTCCCCCAGGGTAATTGTCCAGGGCTCTGCTGCTGCAGATGACTCTATGGTAAGGGATGAGGATGGTGACAGGATTACTTCCTATCATTCCTTCTGTTCCTTCTACTGCCTGTGCTGCTTTGGGGTTGCCTGCCAGGGCTGCTAATTGCTAGATAGAAACCATTTCTCCCAATTGTTGAAAGAACTAAAATTGACAGTAAACATGAAAATATAGTGGGAGAAATGTCTGATTCTAGACTGGGGCAGGAAATAATATAAGATGAGCCTGGTGCATTTAATAGTGCCCAAAAGTAAGGAAGGGCCAACGCCCCCCCCCCAATAAAAACACTCACATTGAAAAGTATATGTTGAGGCAGCACAGGAGGCAATGGAAAGAGATGACAGTAGCCAAAGCTGGAACAATTTAAGCCAAACAAATTTAATTTTAAATAATTTAATTTAAAAATAAAGTATTGGATTATATCCCAAAGCATACAATAAATATCCATGAGTCTACACTGACATAGACAAATGGTTGAGTAGATAAATAAATGGGGGAGAAGAGACAAATCTCCAATGCAGAAAACATCCAAGTAAGTTGTGTAAATACTCTACCCTAAAGAGGGGGCGCATAACTTCTCACTCTTTTAGTGTGGGCTGCACACATTGGCTTCCTTGCAAAACAGACAGTATAGAAAGGAGGGAAAAGAGTGACTTTTATAGTGGATAAACCAGACAAACACTACTTCAGCCTGGTGATCAAGGTTGACATCAACAATAACTAGTCATGTTGATGGTATGTACCCTTGATATGATGTGGTGAAAAAGACACTTTACCTCTATAATATTCTTCACTCAAACCCATAACCCCAGACTAAACATGAGAAAAACACCAGACAAATGTTTGGGGCATCCTACAATACACCTGAGCAGTACTAGTCAAAACTGTCTAGATCATTAAAAACAAGGAAAGTCTGAGAAACTGTCACAGCCAAGAAAAGGCCAAAGGGACGTGACGAGTACATGTGTGTGTGGTATTCTGGGTGGGATCCTGTAACAGCAAAATGACATTAAATAAAAACTAAGGTGATCTTAATAAACTATGGTCTTTATTTAATAATAATACACCAATATTGGCTCATTAATTGTAACATATGTACCACACTAAAGTAAGATATTAATAATAAAGTATAGTGTGTGTTGGGGGGGGGGTTATGGGAACATGGGAATGCTGTACTCTTTGCTCAATTTCTCTGCAATTCTAAAATTGTCCTAAAAATCTATTTAAAAAAACAGGAGAGAAAGAGGAAAAAAAGGCATAAGGGCCTCCTGCGGTGATATAGGTGTGTAGAATTAAGGGCATACACAAACACACAAATGCACACAGAGATCAACCTCTTAGGAAAATCTGGTAAAATGAAGTCTAAGACATTGCAAAGTAATTATAGTGTGTCACCTGCCTTTTACCTCACACATGTTCCTAGTAAGTCTTTGGCCACCATTGATTCTCATGACCATGATCTCTTGGAGAGAAAGGAGGAGAAACAGGAAAAGAGGTGCAGGGTGCTGTGCCTACTTGGAATACTTTCCCATCTTCTTGAACTCCACCTGTTGTTTAAGGGTCTGTTTATTATGGTTAAGGTAGTACGAAGAGAGGTGAAGGAGAGAGCAAATAGCTCACAGGCCTAGCTTTTAGATCTCCTAACCCTCACTCTTCAAATTCACAATTACCTTAAATGAAAAGGAGAGCAGCTACTCGGTTGAAGGAAAATATCACTCCATATGATATGTGTAATATGCCCTCTTGACATATCAGTGTGGTTCAGTAATGGGCCCAAACCCTCAAGAATGTTAAATTGAATTGCTGAAAAGACAAAAGTTTGTCAAAATGGTAAACAAACAAAACAAAACAAAACTACAGACAAACAGACAGACATTCTGGGACTTTAGGTTCAAGGTCAGCCTTGCCTAAATCAACAGATAAAAGAAACTGAAGCGTTGTTAAATAATACGACAGGAAAAAAAGTAAGTAGTTTATACTGACACATTTTCTAAACCATAGTCAGGACACAGGGCTGGCAAGTATGAGGGAACTTATGGAGACAAAGAGGTGAATACTTTCAACTGAAGCTGCCTTGTGAAATCTGGGTTGCAGAGTTAATGAAAAGTGAAGAGGTTGGGAAAAGGTACAGATAAATAGGTAAAGGGGAGATATGCTGTTGATGCTACCAGTCCTGTTTATGTTTTGTGATTCATGTGCATAATGGGCAAACCAATACCCAGCCTTTCTTTTTTTCAAACTCACTGCACTCCTATTTTATCGTGTAAAATATCCCTAGCTACAAAAGGCATTTCCCAGCCTCCCTTTCAGCTGTGAGTACTCATGGGACACAGTTCTGGGCAATGACTTGTAAGCAGACGTTCCTGGGAGGGGCTTCTGAGAAAATTCTTGTAAAGGAATTAGCTGCCCTTTGTCTTTCCCCTCTTAACTAAGACATGGACTCAACATTTGATATGAAGGAACGGCGTTGTCACAGCGATGCAGCACAAGAAAGGAAGACATCTGCAAGGGAAAAAGGATGGAGTGGAAAATTAGAAAGAACCTAGATCCTCGAAGGCATCACAGTGTTATCGTATCATTCCTGGACTGCCAAACTCTGAGCTCATTTTACACGAGAAAACTGAAACCCCTGAATTGTTTTGGTCATTATTGTGGTTCTGTGACTTCCAGCAGACCTCCACCTCTAACAGATAGACCTCTTAATTGGAGTCTTTGTTGCCTACCACAACAATTGTTCCAAGCCATGGCTGAGAGCAAGCACTGTTAGGACTAATGCCATCTCTGCTATGCCCCATTAAGAATATAAATCTTCTAATATAAATCTTCCTGAGTAAACCTTAGATGAAGTTGGTGTTGACATTTTGGTTTCTTTCCTAAACTGAAAATCATACCTTGTGGCTGAGAGGCAGAGTGATGAAATGAAGTCAAAGGACTTTTGTTTGAGAACCACTTCATTGCCATTAACCTGTGCAATGTTTGGCAACTCTTTTTTAATCTTTTTGTACTTCTATTTCTTCATACACAAAATGGGGTTAACAATATCTTACAAGATTATTGTGAAAATAGCGACATAGGTTGTGTATAGAATTTAGCATGGTGCCCGGCACGTTGTAAATATTCAGTGGTAAATCGTGGTCGTTATTTCAAATAATTTTTTTAAAAAGCTTTTCAAATTGTAAAGAGTTGTACAAGTATAAGGCATAATTCTTCAGATTATAACTGTGCCAGTTATTAAGCTATTGCCTTTCAGCTCCAAACCCTCCTTCCTAGATTCAGCTCCGCAGGGTTGAGGCTCAGACTCTGCAAACTACGAGCGGCTTTGCAGACACTCTCTGCTACTCCTCCACTAGGGGGCCCTAGAGGGAGACTGCGGGGCTGAGCGGAAGGGGCGGAAAGGGTGTGCTCCTTCTTGCCTGCTTCCTGTTGGCTTCCAATCTGTTTCCTATTCCTGTGACCAGCGCTGTGGTGAAGCTTTTCCGTAATGCGACGGAGTTCCTTCCCGGACTCGTAATTGAACCTCGTTTACATTTTTTTCTGACATTTCCAGATATTGTGCGCCACTTCGGAGGTAGCAGCACCAGACACATCTCCTTTTTGTTGATTTATTATGTTTTTTTGTTTTTGTTTTTTGTTTTTGGAAAGGAGCAGACTAAGGAGGCAAAAAAAAAAAAAAAAAAAAAAAAAAAAAAAAAAAAAGCCAAGAGGCATGGAACAGAAAATACAGATGCAAGCTGTTTTGCTAATTTTTAAGTAACCACAACACGGTAGGACAAAGAATGCCCTGCACAAAGCAGGGCAATAAAGGTTCACGAACCAGAGATCGAAGTGTTCTCTTAGGCAAGCTTCAAGATCTCAGCCTCTGGTACGTGGAATTTAGGTTTCAGTCCCTGTTTTTTGGATGGAGCATTAGGTGTGTGGCACTGTCTGTGCTTGTAATCCAGTTTGAACAGAAAATGAGGACTTGGCCCAAGTAGGAGTAGATACGTTTGGTTTCATGGGGCAGGTGACTACCGAAGTTCCCCACGATGCCTACCCAAGCGGGGTTGTATTTCCTGTCAAACTTCCTAATGGTCCTTTTCTGTTACGTTTCTTCAACATCTGAATAGCACACTGCACAGAGTGCTGTTGCATCTCCTCCGACATATCTGTTTTTGATCCAGCCTTTTGGTTGCACGTGGTTACCGTGGTTACCGTGGAGCAGGCGCTGGCGCCTGGCAGCGGTCTTGTGGTGGATGGCAAGGCTCAGACAGGTTTCCCCACACCTTTTTAGTTGCCTCTCCTTTTTAGGATCTCAGGCCCATGGGCTTCTTTTCAGCTCTCTTACGAGCAGCAGCTGTGCAGCAGCGCTCCCTCCTCAGATCTCTGGTTCAGCTCTGTGGGGCCCCTCCAAGCTTCCAAATTTGAATAATTGCAGCCTCTTTGTATTCTTCAGCCCCAAGGGTGTGAGCGGTTTCCTACAGTTGCTACCTCTTTGCGTAATCAGCCCATATTGGCTTGCGAAAGCCCACTGTTAAATTTTCAGAAATTTTGCAAGGCAGTAAAACTTTGGTAGCTGGAAATCTGCCAGTCTGCCACACTGGGAGTATTTACACCATGGAAATTGGCGAATGCTGCAAATCAGGTTTTCCAACCAGAGAGCTGGTTGAAGCATTTAGAAGCCCAGGATTACTTTTTACTCCTTCAGTTACCTAGTTGATAACTTTACATCTAGTTAAGAATACTTTATAGTCAATATTCAGTTAGTTGAATATTTTCTTTATTCAATTAGTGTGGTTTCTGAACCCTGAATGGACCCTGAGTAATATATAACCTTCAGAGTTACGCCTCTATCAACCCCAGTTGTACTCCATGGAAACTGGTAAGTGTGAGTAGTTTTGTTTTATTTTATTTATTTTTTTTTTGACAAATGCCTTTTGTAACAAGTGCCTGACACTTTTTACATCAGTTGCATGAGTTGATGCTGGTTCAGTCTCCAGTTGTAACATGGAAAGCTGTCTTGCCTGGTTTAGCATGTAGTTTGTAGTGCTTTCCTCTTTATAGAAGGGGTTGAAATAAAGCCACTGACTGAGCAAGGAGAATGGCATGCTTCCTGAAAAAACAAACAAACAAAAAACAAATAAACCCTGTTTTAAATGCGTTAGGCTTCTCTGGGTCACAAGGAATCCTATTATAAATCTTTTGTAAAAGAAACAACCATTCCTCATTCTGGCAGTGGTATAGACATGATTTCACATGCCAGGTTTCTGAAAAGCTAGGTATACTTGACATCTCTGATTCCTTAAGATATGTACTCTGACTCTCAATAACTATATGCTTTCTCTTGAGGCTTTTGATCTCCATTTTAACTGCATAATTTTGCTTATTAGACTTGGAGAAACCTATCGTTGGCTCTCCAAAGCTTTGATCTTGCTCAACATGTCTATGAGGCTCCACAAGGTTATATTCTAAAAAGAGATGCCAATATTCTAACATAATCATCAAAATAACTTGTAAGAAAAAGCAAACTTTTCACACAAATCCTATATTTAAAGATGCCTTCCTTCCAATAACATTCATTAAGCGACCATCTGTTTGTCTTTGATTATCATCTGGACCACTAATAAGCGAGTTTAATCCGAGCAGTGTTATTTGCACGCTACTTCTAAATTTAGTGCTTTTCAAAGAAGTCAGCAAGGCTGGCCTCCAGGAAATATTGGCTTTGATGTAACATCTGGTTTTCAGGGAGTTTCTGTGTAGTGCCCAACTGGGGGGTGTGGACCAAAGGGCAAAAGGAAATCAAGTGACTTGCCCAGAGTCATGTAATTAGTTAATGACTTAACCTACATTACCTGCAGTTTCTATCTGTGGCTAAAAGTTCTGGTGTGTTTATTTCTGTTCTGTGTATTGTATGGATACTGCATATGTAGATGTAGCCACCCCTATCTGCAAATATTCACAAATAGATAAATATGTGGATCTGTAAGACTGATTATTTATTTATTTGCATCTTTCTCATTGATGTTTCCTCTCTGTATTTTGAGAAGAAAAGAAATTTCTCTGCATTCTCTTCCCCTTAATTAAAAAAAACGATTTGAAATAATGGTTATTGCCAGCAAAAACTTTCCTACAAGTGAACCGATTTTTTTTCCTTGTAAGGGAAATGGAGGGTTAAATTGGATGGATAACTCACTTGACTCGAGGGTGACTGGAAGGCATCATCAGCATTCAACCTTTTTCCCTTCTCAGTTGTTTTCTCCATTTTTCCCTGCTTTCTCCTTCCCTGGGCTGGAGATAACAGGGCTGTCAACACCTAATATGCATGATTATAAGGAAAGTTCAAGGTTATGATGCTTTTATTATAAAAGAAATTCTTTTTTGCTACTTTGCTGGGTCAATAATCAATATGTGATTTTAATATCCGAATACTAATTATAACATAATACATTCAGTCTAATTAGTGCTTTTAGCTTTAAAGCTATTTTCACATTTATGGTTTAATTTAATCTTCTCAGGCTTTTATTATAAAATAATTTGCATATTATGTATGCTTAGGATTGTTTTCCCATCACCTAAAAGACCACTCGAATTTTTGTACAGTCAAGCATATCTTAATATCTTATAAATTATAAAAATTAAAATTCTAAACTGACAAATTGGGGTAAGTCTCAGTTCTACTGGCTGTGTGACCTTGGGCAAATCATTAGATCTTTCTAACCTTCACTATCCTCATGTGAAATACTTATCTCATAACATTGAGAGAATGAAATGAGATTACATGTAAAGCTGTTAGCACAGTGCTCTGATACACATTAAAAGGTCAGGAAATAGTCCTCAATTTTCTTTCTTATTCTTGTTTCCTTCTATAAAGTACATTAGTGTCCTATTCTGGTTTGTCCTGTGCCTGTTTCTGCTTGACTCTTAAGAGATTTTGTGAAAATCAGTCACATAGTGGGGTGAGAGGGATCTCGGAAATCTTAGAAACCTTAATTACAAAATTAAATGGAATGGTGTGCAAGAGACTTTTGTATTTGGCTGCACGAGATCCATTCCCATTGCTTTAGGCAGTGCCACCTAGAATTCCCTTTAAGAGAGTTCCTTTTGCTCTTTTCTGTGCATTCTCAGGAGTAGATCCGACAACTGAAGCATCCACCCTTAGCCAAGGGCTGGGTAATAAATAGCCCCAAATCCTTTCAATTGTGCTGCCTCTCCTGGGAGTTTGAATCCTGGTGAAATAACACAAGGGCAGGAAAATGGGTAAAGTCATTGGGGGCCCTGAAGTGACTACCCGTCGGAGAAGTCATGTGGTATACGGAGTGGCTGAGAACAGAGACTCAGGAGCCTAATGGCCTAGGTTCAAATTAAAAATTAAATCAGTTAGAACATCAAAACAGTTTAGGATGTGCCTGGTACATATTTTACTACAGTATATGTTATAATTGCAGCTGCTAATACTGGTAGTATTATCATTCTATTCTTGCTGTGAGATACTGTGTCCCACCTTAGTTGCTGTGCTTAGTTGCCTGATCTGGTTCTCCAGGCTTCCCTTTGATTCTGAGAGCTACTCGATCTCCCTTTCTAAAGTTCTCTACTGCCTAAGGTAGCCAGAATTGGTTTCTGTTGCTTGCAACCATATAATCTTATGCAGTAACAAATGGTCTGAGAAACCATGACATTGCATTCCCTTTTTTTATAGATTTTTAAATATAGATTATGAAACTGGGTGAAATCCCTTGGCTGAGATCTCTTAGCATGTGTGTGGCAGTATTTGGATTAGTGCCTGACTATCCTGACCACTACTCATGGACCTTCTTTACTAGATCAGAATTATGCTTAATTTGTCCTTATTCTTTTCTTTCTTTAAAACAACTCTACTTTAGCTCCTTGTACCTGAGTCTTGCCTTTTTTCTTTATCACATTATTTTTGCCTTCAGTCTTCACTTTTGTCATTTGTTTCCCCAACTCCTGCTTAAAAGACCAAGGCAGTTATAAGTTGGGTCTCACTGTTGTTCAGGGACTCAGGACAGATGCTTGTCCTTGCCCCATACTCCTTTCCATATTGTCATATTTCTGTATTTTTATTTTGAGAAATATCATTCATTAGTTGCTTTGTTCATTCATATATTCAGTCAGTCATTACTTAATGAGCATCTGTAATGTTCAAGGAAATTTTTTAGATGCTGGGACTATGGCAGTGAACAAGGCAATGTCCTTTGCTGAAAGGAGCTTACATCCCCAGTGGATTTATAGACAGATAAATTCAATTTCAGTAGAATGTTACTCAGTGTTAAAACTATCAGGGGTAAGGATTTGGAGAAGGAGGGGTCCTAATTAGTGTATTGAGGAAGCAACATTTCAGTAGAGACTTGAATGAAGTGAGGATATGTCACTTCCCTGTGAGTGTCTGTGGCAGGAGCATTCCCTGAGATGGGCATATCCTTGGGATGTTTGAGAAATAACAAAGAGGCCAGTATGACTGGAGGACCATGAATAAGAACATTGAGGTCTGAGGAGTAGTAGAAGCAGACCATGTAGGGCTTTGAAGTCATAGTAGGCCTTCTGGACTTTTTTCTAAGTGTGGTCAGAACCATGAAATTTTGGAGCCCATTTATGCTACTTAAGATCAGACTGTTAACATCTCTTCCCAGCACTGTGCTCAGTGATTTCACACAGGTTTTTAAACATTGACCAGCTTACCCCTGGTGGGAAGCCCTTAGAGGGTTAAAAGGAGGAGAATGGCACAATCCTATTTATCTTTTAGAAGGATCACTGTGGCTGCTTTGTGGAGAACCATTTGTAGGAGATCAAGAGTGGGAGCAGGGAGACCAGTTAGGAGTCTGTTGCTTTAGTCCTGGGAGCATTGATGCTCAGAGTTTGGGTGTAGTGGTAGGATATGCATGAAATAGTGGGATGTATAATGTATTTTGAAGATAGAATGATAATATATGCTGAAGAATTAAATGAATGATGTGAGTGAAAGAGGAATCAAAGAGTGTATCCAGATTTGGGTCCTGAGTAACTGGCTTAATGGAGGTGCTAATTACTCTCATGGGGAAGACTGGGAAGTGGCAGAATGGGATAGGAGCTTATATTCAAAGGTTGTAGTTTGGATCTCTGTTTCCAGAGTAGAAAAACAGAAACGAAGAAGAATTAATGATTGGGAAGAGTAACCCTTGGTAAAAGGCCCTACAAAGAGGAGAGTGGAACTCAGAAGTTTTCAGTTGGCCAGCTTTTGTTGGGAGTGAAGAATTGGAATTGAAATCCTTGAGGGCAGGTGTTAGCCTATTAGACAGAGTCTCTTCTTTCTTAAAGTATAAACAGGTTTCTACCTAATATTAAAATATACTTCTTACATAAAGATCTCAAACATGCATACAAAAAATAAAAACATTTAATTAATCATTACCTTTCTAAGCCTCAGCCTGTTTCTCACCAGTGCCTAGAGAAATTGCTGATTACATGGTTTCTACTGAATAATTCAACCAGACTCTTTCAGGCCACACTGTTACAGGGGTGGAATTACAGAATCATGGCTAGGAGAACAGGTGCTGGAGCTCAGTAGTCTCTGTTCAAATCACAGCTCTGTCCATTTTTAGCTGTGTGACTGGGAGAACTGATGGCATGATCTCTCTCTGCAACTTGCAGGTCTCACAGCAGAGGGGAAATGCACATGGCTAACTATGTGTTAATCCTTAAAGCTTCTTCACAAGTGACAGATGTGACTTTGCCTACCTTTCATTGGCCAAAGATAGATACATGGTCAGGCGTAACATCAACAGGGTAGGGTTATTTCATCTTCTCACAGAGAAGGGCAACACAAGTCACCAGACCACACTTGATTACAATGTTCTTCAGAGAGTGGCAACAAATATTTTGAACAATGATACAGGTACAGGGTAATATGGGTACAGGGTAATATGTGGACCTCATCATAATGGCATATGACCTGAAAGCTCTGGTTCCAAATTTATTATTACTGACAGTATCAAGATTCTCTTCAAAAATGAAAAATTCTCATTAACACCTAGAAGGAACAGATCAGAGAATTATAGTTCCAGCAGTTAATTAGAAGAAAATAGCTCTCCAGTCTTAGGATTTTGGATTGTGCTATAATGGTACATTTCTTTGGGAGCCCAAGTTTCTGTGGGTTTAGCGTCTGAATTTTAGAATTGCTGGAATTTCTTAAATTCCTTCCCCGACTGCCCTACAGGCATGGTGCAGAAACTCTGCCACTCATTCCATCCCCTGGGTCTCATCATTTTTCTGTGAAACAAGGTAGACCAGTTGTCAACCACTTGACTCACAGTCATGTGGTGAGGATTAATGAGTTAAAGTTTGTAAAATGTCTCCAGCTACTGAAAGGTGATAAATAGAAGACATAATTATTGGTATTTTTCCATCTTTATTTAGACTTGAAAGGCCTTTCTAGTCACCTTTGAGATTTTGACATAAGCCAGCTACTGTGGTGAATTTCATTTGTTTTACCTCCCTTCTGTTTGACATTTCTCTACCCTCATCCTATCACAGTGACTTTAAAGAAGGAATGTCAGCCTTAACCTTTCATGTCTCCATCTGTTGAGATTTTTGGCTTGTCTCATTGTTATTTTCTACATTTTATTCTATCATTTACAAGAATGTCCTCTCAAACTTAGGCTGTTAGTTAAGTAACACAGGGGCAAAAAAGGACAGACTGTAGTCATGTGTTTATTCTATATAGTGCCCGGTGAGTTCATAGGGTGGTTCAATGATTAACCTATGTTATTCACAAACACAGGCTTCCACTGAGCTCTCTGTCTGAAAGTCTCATTACTAATTTAAAATAGAGTTCAAAACAAATGTTTATTATTAATATATTCAGTGCATTAACATATAGGTACTCTCTACCCCTTGCTTTGACCAGACAGCATATAGAGAAAAGAGGGTTGGGAGAGGAATATTTTATGTAGAGGTTGTCATTTCCGGGATGTCATTTAAGTTAGCACTTTTGTGTCCACTGTGATTTTGCCTTTGGGGTACAGAAATAAACTGTAATGCTTCTCCAGGGAGGCAAATTTGGTTTCTCTCAGGAACATGCAAATAGATGGCTTCCATTTTTACATTTTAACTTATTGCCACTGTAAGGCAGATCTTTCTGCAGATTCCTGTTTCTCTTTTAAAACTTGCCTCTGCAAAAGTGACTCACATTAGACCCGCCTGACTCTAATCATGAGTTATTTGGCTTTCCTTTAGCACTAATGGAGGCAGGGTGGTGGTAGAAAATACCATTAAAGGGCAAGTTTATGTGAAACTCTATATATAGTGAGGCTCAAGAGTTACATGTAAAATATGAATCAGAAAATTAGGGCTCAAATTTTGACTCATTCCTTTATCCAGTCAACAAGCTTTTATAGTGTATATTAGGATGTCTGGTGCTAGGTGTATCTTAGCCCTTGACCAGGGTTCTTCTTTGGGCAAATCACTTGAGGTTTCAAGCCTCAGTTTTCTATTTGTAAAATGGGAATAATACACTTTATCTTGTTATAAGGACCTGTCCTAGTTTTCTTTTGGTTGCAAGTTCCAGTGTCACCTCATGCCTGTGCCTTTAACCCAGCCATTCACTAACTCAGTACTAATAGGAATGGAGTCTCAAAATTAAATCCTGGGAACCTTTTGCTTCTTACCCACTTTGATTCTTGACTCAGACTGTTTTCCTTAATGTACTGTGTTCCTGATATTTCTATATCATCTACTGTTGTTGGTTATAAGTAAAATCCTTGGCCCAGGTTTAAGGTGCGGCCTTTGTGACAATTGGCTTTTCTGACCATCACTTCTGGTAATGTTGATGTCTACAGAGCCTGGTCAAGGCTTGTCTGGCCCTGATATCAACTCTTGAGGTTGACCTGCTGGACTAGTGACTTGGGCCTACTCTGTTCTGCTATAGGGGGAAATTTCACAGACATGGTCTCAACCTCATTGACAGTGGACCAGCAAGTATTAGTGTAATTATCAAGGCTGTATTTAGATGAGGTTTAGGGCAAGACTCCAGGTCTAGGGAAAGAACTGGAGTCCTATTCAGGACCTGTGGAAGAACCAGTCATAGGGGTTATTTCCAAAAGTGTTAAAGGCAATGCCATGGTTTGGTGTGCTTAGGAGAGACCAGGACTCATTTTAGCACACTGAGTACTAAACTCATAGGACTAATCTGTCTCTATGTTGGTTGTTGGGTCTTAGAGGGATTGGATCAGAAATCAAGTGGCTATTAGACCACAGGTTGTAGTGTTAGAGTTCATTCCTGAGGAGCACCAGGAAGAGTAGGTATTAAGATTTTGTAAACTCTAAAGAACTACACAAATGTGGCTCACATCATTATTGACACTGTGTGTCACATGGTAGATATTCAACAGGTATTCGTTGAATAATATCTGTTGCTTTTATTCCTTAGTTTTTACTGGTGTATTTGTTGTGTTATTAGAAAAGATTCTTGTGTCTGTTATACATTCACATCTTATTTCAAATAGTTGTTTTTTCTCTCCAGAGAGTTCTGAGTTCTGTTAAGGTGCCTAGTAGTGGTAATCTGGTAGGTAGTACAATTAAAAAGCTAGTTCATGTAAATTCCCAGAAACAAAGAGGCTCAAGAAATTATGTGTAGATTTTTTTATAATTGAGGTATAAGTTACATGTAAAATTTAAATTAGAAAGTTAGGGGTTCAAGTTTTGGCTCAGCAAACATTTATAAAGTGCTTAGTAGGTGTGGTACTGTCTACTATACTATCCCATACTATCTACTGTACAGTGAGTCCTTGATTCATAGCAGTTTATTCAGTATGTGGTGATTGAGTATAGCAATGGGAGAAACCATGAATTGCTTTTATCAGTCATCTTTCTACAAATAGTGCATACAAATTGTAGGCTGACCATGGGTTAGGTTTTCCTGAGAGGGAGTAACTTAATATGTGTTAATTTCTAACTCACAAGTATTTTTTGAGTTAGTGTAACTCTGTTTCCTAAGGCTGACTAATTCCTTTTGTTCCTTGGCTGGAACATTTGTTTAAAAGCTGAACAATATTAATGAAAATGAGTATCATTAATCATTACTCAGTTTTGATTAAGCAAGCATTCTAAATTGCTCAATGCATTATTCTATTTATGTTTCTAAAATCCTTTGTGATTGATCTTGGGCAAGTTACCTACCTTCTCTGAATGCTAGTTTCTTTTCCAATCAGTGTGAATGTTTTTGGTTATCTTTGAGGATTTCAGCAAGGACCAAATGAAACCATGCAGTCCTTGGGTAAATATTTACTGAGTGCCTCCTATGTGTTAAGCACTGAGCCAGCTCCTAAGGGTATAGCCATGAGGCAAATCTAACATTGTCCCTGTCCTCACGGAGATTACAGCGTAGGGAGGGAAACAGACATAAATAATATAGATTGCTATTTAATTACAGTTATGATGAGTACTACAAAGTATAAAACGGGGGTGTTACGTGGGAGTATGTGTTTCAGGGAAACTGAATGGGAATGTTTTTCTTGGGAGGGGGACATATATGTGAAGGCCTGAGGATGAGTAAGACTGAGAGGTAGAGAGACTCAGGGAAGAACATCTCAGGGAGAGGAAATAACCTTCTGTGAGGGAAGTTTGGTGCCTTAACACTGTGGTGGAATTTCAGTGAGCAAGAATGAGAGGGATGCATGTGAACTTAGGGGATCATTTGGGATCTGATGATGAAGGGCTTTGTAGGCTGTGGTAATGAATTTTTCCTCATTTCAGTTCACATAATGCCCTTAAGGTTCATCTATGTTATAGCAAATGGTAGGATTTCTTTCCTTTTTATGGCTTACAAATATTCCATTGTATTATATACCACATTTTCTTTATCCATGGACACTTGGAAAACCAAAGAACTTTGAATCTACTTTAAGGGTTATAGGAACCATTGAAACATTTTAAATAGATTTTCATTATAGGAACTTTTTGTTTGTGAAAGCAGTGGGGGCAGGGGAGGGGGGAAGCGTAGAAAGTGTGCAGAGTGGATGCAGAAAAATCTTAGGAGGCTATGATAGTTATCCAGGTAAGAAATGTAGGTGCTTTGGGGCTGGGGAAGTACCCATGGAGGTGGAGAGCAGGGATGCACTGGATATGATAAGTTAGAAGCAGGAGTTAAGGATAATGTTCAGGTTTTCTGGTATGAGCTACTAAGTGAAAGATGCTAGTGTCATCTTTATAGAGAGATGAGACAGTGGAGGAGGAAAAAGTTTGGGGTAGGCTGAGAATAATAAATTCATTTTTAGGGATGTTCTGTTGGAGATGTCTCTGAGACTTCCATGGAAAGCAGCAGGTACACAAGAGAACACACAAAGGTTTGGAGCTCAGGAAAGAGATATGGATGGAGAAGAGTTTTTTTTTTAATTTTTTTTTAACGTTTATTTATTTTTGAGACAGAGAGAGACAGAGCATGAATGGGGGAGGGTCAGAGAGAGGGAGACACAGAATCTGAAACAGGCTCCAGGCTCTGAGCTGTCAGCACAGAGCCCGACGCGGGGCTTGAACTCACTGACCGTGAGATCATGACCTGAGCCGAAGTCGGCCGCTTAAGCGACTGAGCCACCCAGGCACCCCGGATGAAGAAGAGGTTTTGATGTAGAAGGGATGGCAATTAAAGTCATGGAGAGGACGGGGTGGCTTGGGGAAGTAGTGCAGAGTAAGAAGAAAGGAGAACCTAAGACCAGAGTGTAAGGGAATATCAATATTTAAAGGTGAAATAGAGTAGGAGGGAAAGGACAAGGGAAAAAGACAATAGAGAAATTAGGAATGTGCTGTCACAGCACCAAACAAAGGGAGTTTTTAAGAAAAAAGGGATGAATGGGCCTGAGGGATATTTTGGAGTGATAGAAATGTTCTAAAATTGGACTTTGGTAATGATTGTGGAGTGATAGAAATGTTCTAAAATTGGACTTTGGTAATGATTGCATGGTTCTATAAGGTTACTGAGAAGAATTGAATTTTATACTTAAAAGGGTTGGATTTTATGGTAAGTAAATTATGCCTCAATAAGCTGTGAAGAAAAAAGAGACAAGGCATAGTAACCATCTCGACAGTTGAAAGGGGATGGAGACAGATGAAGACTGAGAAGTATTTTTTTTTTAATTTATTTTTTCACCAAAAGGAAGCCTTCATTAGAAAGGTGAAGGGTGTTTGGAAGACATTGAGCCCTGGATGGTGAGAAGTGGAGGCAGTGAGTACTGACAGCTCTTTGCAGACACTAATGTGCTTTGAAAAGTATAAATCACATTATATGGTATTGTAATTATATTTTCCTAAAGCATAACACGTTCTTCCTTAGAACAGTGATTTCCAAAGTGGAGTACAAGAAGGAATAGTAGCACTTGCAGATGCTAATTTCATCTAATAATGAGAAAAATTAGCTTTACCAGTTTTTAATAGATTGACAGTGGTGCTGTCCCTTGGTCCACGTGGGTATTTTCATAAACAGATTGTAAACAGTGTGGACACTGGTACTGACCTTATTAGCTTGCTTACTTTCAGTGACATGTAGTATGTTCCATTGAAGCTTATATCTGGATAAGATGTTGCACAGCTTATATGATCAGGCTTTAATGAAATGAACTTTCGAAGAACAGACATGTTTCTTTAAAATGTTCCTGTAATTAAACTGCATTATAAAACAAATTTTAATATTTGAACTACAAAGAAGAAGAACATGCTCCTCCCCCTTCTAGTACAAGTTCTCTGTCAGTCACATGACCACATGACACAATGATTTAATCTGATCAGAAGTTGGCCCAAAGCATTTGAAACAATTACAGTGATTTGAAATTTCATCCACTGTTGTTACTAAACTTTGTGGTGTTTGTTTTCTCCTGTGACCATTGTGCCTTTTGCGAGGTGTATTTTCCAGTTATAAAAATAGCTATAAATCCATTCAAACCATATATTGAGATAAACTGAACTCAGACGCAGCCTTTAAATTGCTGTGTCACAAAGTGTTAGGCCAAGGTTTTTAGAAAAACTAAGCATAATCAATACATTGTTTGCATCAAAATTAACATTAATTATTTTATTGAGGGCAAAATAAGGTAGTGAAAAATAACATTTGTGTATGTTCTGCGTGAAGTACTACTGTTTATCACCTTGGTCAGTTTAGTGCAAAGACTGTGAAGAAGGTAAAGTCTGTTTTTGTATTTCTGGCTCTAGTTCCCATCAACGCACTTTTCCTGTATTCTAACCTCCTTTGCTTATGCTCCTCCCAGTCCAACCCCACACGAGCCTAATCCTGAGGTCAATTTTGCTTATTCCACTAAGCAACTGTGGTAGCTTTGGTGACAATTCTCAGGCACCCCTAATGTGTATATTCTCCTGCCCTGCTTGGAAGATTGTAAATTCATAGTACACATGAAAATCCTTAAAACTCTTTGTAGTCACTGACCCCCAAATCCCACTTTTAGGAATTAATCATGAGGACATTTTCAGAGCAGCCTGCAAGATTTTGCTTTAAAGATGCCACATTGCTGATAATACAGAAAAATGGGAAACTATTTAAATGCCCAATATACAGGGTTAAATTATGGTACTTATGAACATTGGATATTACCCAGCCATTGGGAATGATGTTGTCAGAGAATATTTCATGACCAAACCATTTAGTGAAAAAGGCAGGATATAAAAATATGTATTTGGTTCCATTTTTTAGGAAAAATGAATATAAATAGGAAAAAAGACTGGAAGGATATACATGGAAGCATTAAGAATCATTACCTTTTGGTTAGCACATTACGGATTTTTAATTTCTTTTTTGTGTTCACCTAGATTCCCTACATTTTCTAGGAGAAACATAACAAATAATAAGGAAAAATAAATTACTGGGAAAAAAAAACAAATCTGTTCTATCCCCTGTATTCGCCATCACTCCCATGGAAAGAGCAGTTGAGATGATTAGGAAGATACTAGTTTCCAGTGAGCCCATTACTGACTGCAAGTGGCTGCTATCCCTGATGTTCAGGACCCTTTGGATAAAACCCAGAACCTCTTTTCAGAGCAGAAGGAAGGGCAGTGAGCACAGAAACATCAGCCACTCTTACTAAGGTCCTGTTTGTGCTGAACATCCATCTAGGCTCCTGGAACACAGCAATAAACAATATGATGTCCCTGACCTTGGAATTTTACCTTCTAGTGAGAGAAGACAGCCAATTGATAAATAAACCAAGAAATTTATGATTTTCCAGGTGTAAGAAGGTCTATGGAAAAAATATAGCAGGTTAAGAGAGAGATAGAGAATGGGGTGTGTGTGTGTTGTGGGCTACATTAAATAAGGAGATAAAGAACGCAGTGCTGGTAAGGTTATATCTGGGCAGAGACCTTGAAGAAATGGGGGATGAACCCATGCAGTTATCTATCTGGTTATCTAGTCTGAGGAAGCAGTCAGTGGAAAGGTCCTGAGGCAGAAGCGTGAATGTCAGGTCTGAGGCACAGAAGGGAGGTTGGTAGACTGAAGGGTGAGCAAAGGTGAAGAGTGACAAGGGCTAGGTCAGGAAGGCTCACAGAGGTCAGATCATGGAGATTCTTGCAGTTCATAGGAAGGGCTTTAGATTTTATTCTGACAATGAGATACCATGGAGCACTTTGTACAGGAGAATGACATGATGTAATTTAAGTTGTAAAGGGATCACCCTAACTACTGTGGGGAGAATGGACTATGGAGTTACCAGGGTGGATACAGAGAGCCTAGTCAGAATACTAGTGTTCATTCAAAAGATGATAGTGAGTTACCATATAGTTTAGCAATTCCATTTAGATATGTACACAAATCAAAAGTAGATCCCAGGTACTTGTATACCAGGTTCCATAACAGCGTTATGCACAAAAGCCAAAAGGTTAAAACAACCCAAATGTCCATCAACAGATGAATGGGTAAATAAAATGTGGTATAGACATCCAGTGGTCAAATTAAGAAGAAAATGAAATTCTGATCCTTCTACAATCTGAAGCTCTAAAACATTATGCCATGTGAAATAAGCCAGACAAATATTGTATGATTTGACTAATATGAAGTATCTAGGAAAACCAGATTCATAGAGAAAGTGGACTAGAAGTTACCAGGGGCTGGGGTGGGGATGGGGATAGGGATGGGGATGGGGAGTTATTGTTTAATGAACACAGAATTTCTGTTTGGGATGATGAAAAAGGTCTGGAAATGGATAGTGGTGATGGTTGCACAACATTGTGAATGTACGTAACTCCACTGAAATACCCACTTAAAAATAGTTAACTTGGCAAATTTTATGTGTATTTTACCGCAATTGAAAAAAAAAAAGATGCTGGTGGTTTGAACTAAGAGGCAAAGGAAGAGGTGGTGAGAAGTGCTGAATTTTGCATATATTTTGAATGTTAGTCAATGGGATTTTCTGATGGTTTGGATTTTTACATTTGAGAGCAAGAGAGTAGTCAGTGATATTGATGAGATTGTGGGCTGAGCCACTGGAAGCATGGGGTTGCCATTTCTTGAGATGGGGGAGTCTGTGGGAGGAGAAGGTAAGGGAATCAAGGAGAAAGTTTCAGATGTGCTAAATTTGAGATGCTAATAAGACATCCAGGTGACAATGGTGCGTTATCTATGCTAATCAGTGGTCCATCTAGCAGTCCTTCCCTTTGGAAACCCCATTAGGACTTTGCCACAGAATTACAGTATGGAGTCTGTTATTTAAAATATATCAGTTATCTGAATTATCTGTCAGGTTTTATTTGAACATACCATATTAAAAAAATAAACAGATAGATGGATAGACAAATAAGTGCATGAATAAAAAGAAAAGCAAGCCAGCTCTCCAGGACAATAAAGAGATGTAGTGTTCTGGTGATTATCCTTGATGTAGAATTTGTGGCTATGTAATGGGAGGCTAATTGCACTTTTAAAATCAGTACATTTTGTTCATTTTCTTTTATCATGAGGTGGCCCTAATTCATTTGGTGCTTTAGATAAAGTTTAATGGGAGAATCTCAGAGTCACCCTGATCTTCTTTCCCTGATAAATTAGGGTAATATAGAACTCAAATCTAACCCGAGCTCAAAGTTGTTAAATACTTTAATTTTCATCTGTGTTTTGTGTTGGAAAATAATTTTAATATTAAAGGACAGCTGTAGACTGCTAATGACTTGAATACAGTTTGACTGTTTTCATGAAGTGCTCTGTGGGATGTCAGAATATTTAATTCAGGATGTTAAAAACATCCCAAAATGTCACAATAATTATATCACAGCAGGCAATTAAAACACTGGAAAATGCCAACTGACTAAGAGTGTTCCTTGTTATTTAGGAAACTATTAAGAACCTGACATATAAAGTAAAAAATGCTGGTTATAACTTTCTATTTAAATAGACAATTTCATCACCAAATATGAAATTGACACTTGATAGAGTCAGGGTCATGTTAAAAACACAGCCCAAGGAGGAACTAAGGAAGAGATCTCCACTTGATCTTTAACTTTATAATATCTATATTCACACATTATAAAAAACATTGTTTGGTTTTACATATCATACCATATGTGCTGCAATATCCTCCATACAATGGTTGTGTTAATTATATCATATGTTGGCAGCCTTAATTGATCTGATTTTGCCATCCTAAATTATGGGCAGTGGAATTATTTCCTCGTTTTTTCAAATTGTACTTTTGTTAATCCTAATGGATTAACAATGTAATGCTGAAGACCAGGGGCAGTGTTTGCTTAATCCCTGAGGATTAGAGTGTCATTCTCAGTGGGGATGTTAAGAACTGACTATGATTAGTTAGAAGGGAATATATTCAGGCAGAGTGAGATACAGAAAACATAGTGTACCAGAGTCCCAAGAGTTTTAAGTGCAGTTACAGGCATGTGATTATCTTGGGTATAAGTGCACAGTTTGCCCCCGCAACTGTAACATTTGGAAGGACTGTATGGGCAAAGAAACTATGGTTTAACCAGAGCTGCATTTTGGGTAACTATGTCCACGTTTAAAATGGGTCACCCAAAGGGTTAAATGTTATCTTTAGTCAACATACTTAAGAGGGACCAGTTAAGACATAAAATTAACATAATAGCATTCATTAAGGGCAAGAGTTATTACTACCGGCATTTATTTTTTTATTTTGGGTAATATGAAAAACAATTGCCTTGCCTTCAAGAAACATATATGATTAAGTGAGGTAATGCCATAAAGCACATAGCATGATTTGTCCAGAAGAGTAGTTGCTTAAAACGTTTGAATTTCTTCTTTCCTTTGTGAAAATAGGCAGCAACACAAAGAACAGTGGTATAGAGATGGCATTTGGGCTGAGCATTAGAGGATGAATAGACTAGAGAGAAGAGGAACAAAATGCCTTGCAATAATGTCCAAACTCAGGGGTAGAGTTTAGTGTTTATACAATTTTGGGGACCCTCTTTAAGAAAAACAACACAAAATTATCAGTACAAAAATTAAGAACAAAAGTAAACCTTTAATTAAGAATGAAAAAAGAAAATACAACAAATTACACATTTAAAAAATCCGAGAAATACCACAAAAATCCTCAAATTGAGAAAAATAAGTATTTCTGCCACACTGATGGAATACCTATTCTTCATATGTTAGCTGAATAATTTTTGATCATTTTTTCATATGACAGTGATTTTATAATATCTTTTATAGACAGCATAGGTTTAAAATTCAGTTGTTTCTTTGGTAATCAAAATTTGATTTTTTAACATTTTTTTAGAACAGTTTTCCTTTTAGAAAAATGTCATAACTCACTTATAGACTATGCAGCTATTTAAGACTATAGCCAAATTCAGAGAAACTTCTATTAAATTCCTTCCAAATAGGAGTTGTAAGATTTTAGGGCATTTTAGAATTTCTTATTCAGGACTAATCTTTAGTACCAGTAGAGTTGATGACATTAAACAGTTTGCCATTGATGTCCCTTTTGAGGTGGAATATTTTTTTTAAGTAATTTTTTAAATGTTTATTTATTTATTTTGAGAGAGAGAGAGAGAGAGAGAGGCAGAAAGAGTGGGGGAGAGATAATCCCAAGCAGGCTCTGAGCTATCAGTGCACAGCCGGATGTGGGGCTTGATCCCATGAACCCAGATCATGACCTGAGTCGAACCCAAGAGCTGGACACTTAACCAACTGAACCATTCAGTTGCCCCATTTCTCTCCTGCAACCCTCTCTCTCTATATATATAATATGTACATATATATTATACATATATATGTATAGTATATATGTATATATATAATATATATGTACATATATATTATACATATATTATACATATATATTATATGTATACATATATATACAATATATATTATATGTATACATATATATGTATAATATATATGTACATATACATATTCAAATTTTTTAACATATATATGTACATATATATTATACATATATTATACATATATATTACATATATGTAATGTACATATATGTTACATTATATATGTATATATATGTATATATATGTATATATATGTATACATATATACATGTGTATACATATGTATACATATATATGTATAATATATATGTACATATACATATTTAAATTTTTTAACATATATATGTACATATATATTATACATATATTATACATATATATTACATATATGTAATGTACATATATATGTTAAATTTTTTAACATATATATGTACATATATATTATACATATATTATACATATATATTATATGTATACATATATATACATATATATTATATGTATACATATATATATGTATAATATATATGTACATATACATATTTAAATTTTTTAACATTTATTTTTAAGAGAGAGAGAGAGAGAGAGAGAGAGAGAGACAGTGTGAATGGGGGAGGGGCAGAGAGAGAGAGAGGGAGACACAGAATCTGAACAGGGTCCAGGCTCTGAGCTGTCAGCCCAGAGCCCCATGCAGGGCTTAAACTCACAAACTGTGAGATCATGACCCAAGGGTAAGTTGGCCGCTTAACCGACTGAGCTACCCAGGTGCCCCTTTCTATAATTAAAAAAAAAAAGTTTATTTATTTTGAGAGAGATTGCATGACAGTGAGTGAGCAGGGGAGGGGCAGAGAGAGAGGGAGAGAGCACTTTGCAGTGGAGTATTGAGAGTTAATGGGCATCTTTGTTGATTTAAGTATTTCATGTCAAATTAGCAAGAAATTGAAATCTTTTCCAAGTTTGTTCATGATTCAATCCTCTTCATGAATTGGATTATCAAAATATCCAAGAGCCTATTCATTACTTCTATTCAAAATTTATTTCTTCCTCTTGATTAATCATTTCATTTGGTATGATCTGAAAGCTTTTTGTTACAATTTGGTTTTTAAGTTCAGAGTAATTTCTATTGATTTCATTCCTTTTTTGCTTCTGTTTATATTTCATTTTTTAAATCTGAAACTTATCAGTTATTTTAAAAATAATTTAAAATGGATAAAACAAGACCTGTTATATGTACCCAAGTTAAGAGTCTATAATTTCTCACTTGTTTTTTGGAAATTGCCTTCCCAAATGGCAATAAAAATTGTGCACATAAACTTTATCAAATATGCCATTCTCATCAAAAAAAGAAAAAAAACTTTCTTCGTCTGAGATGGCCTGCAATAAATTCACCATATTTGGAAATACATTTAGTTTAGTTTAGGGTAAACCCAAACTAAATGTATAGTCAACTTGGCTTCCTTTGCTAGATCCCGAAAACGACCTCGTCATTTCAGTGCCAATGGACATAACAGGAGGTTTGACAGAGGCAAAGTCAGAGTGGAATAGATAGCTATCCTTACCGGTTGTAGTGAATATATCTTTCTTTTGCAAAAGTTTTGAAAATATATGATTGTATGAACCCTTATTAGTGCCCTCCCAGGGCCTTGGAAAGATTTTGTGGAAGTGGGGGCCTTGAGGTTGAAGCTCCATAAACTTTAAGTTTATTCTGCCGTCATCCAAACTTCTTAATTTAGCTATTTAGGATTTGACTTCTATTAACTTCTCCAGCTCAGTCTCTCATCACTTTCTCTCCTTTGCTGTCTCTGCCCGAGCCTTATTCAGTTTCTTTGAGTTCCTTGACTCCGCTATGCTCTGTCTTACTGCAAGGTATTCACTAGTACTATTCTTTGTCTGGCTGAATATTCATCCTCCACATGTCACTTCAGAAGTCACTTAGATTTCTCACTACCCAAGTCTAAGACAAATGCCTTCTGTATTTGCTCTCAGCGGTATCATACATTAATAATAATAACACACCAGTAATTAATAAGTCCATGGTACAGGGTAATAAGAACAATGATTAAAAATCTGTATCATATCCAGTTATTTAGTATGTACTTGCTTTCTCACCTGTATCTATTATTATAAGTAAGCTGTATGAGGGAAGGGACTTGTCTTGTTCCTCCACTCTAACTCTGTTCCCAGGCACAGTTCCTGGAACATTCAAGAAATATTTTCTCAAATGTTGAAATGAGGGAGGTAGACTATTCTGGGCTGAGGGAGTAGTATCAACAGAAAAAAAAGCTTAAAAGTCAGTATAAAATAGTAGTTGGGAGTGTAAGCTCTGGACCCAGATGCCTGACATTTAAATCCCAAGTACATTAGCTGCATGACCACAGGCAAGTTACTTAACGTATCTCTGCCTCAGATTCCTTACCTGTGAAATGAGGATAACAGTTGTACCCACCTCATATGGACTCTGATAATTAAATAGATGAAGACATGTCAAGCATTAAAGAATGCCTAATATATAATAGGTACTCCATAAATGTTATTTATTATGAAAATTCATAGCTTAATCCAAGTCAGAAAGTTTATTTCAAACTAATGACCGTTCAGTTTTCACATCAACCTGACGTTTATAAGACATGAGGTCATTTTTCAGCTGGTAGACTCTAGAGATCATCAGTTCATCCCTTCGTTTTACAGAGGAGGTACTGAAGTGCACAAAAGCCAGTACTAGAATCCAGAATCGTCCAGATCAAGTTGACAGCAGTGGTGAGTTGAGAACAAGAGGCTTGGTGATACATGGCTTAGAGTGATATGGGAGGTAAAAGTTGTTGAGTTGCTCTGCTGAAGGTGGTTTACTGGTGTAGGAATGGTTTCCAACTTCAAGGGTTCTATTCTGCCCAGTACATTTACCGATCTGGGTATCAAGGTTCTGGAAGAGCAACAGAAAGGGTTACAGTAGATTTCTGATTTGTAATCCGGTCCATATTGGCTTTATTTGAATGTCACAGTGGCTGATACAATGAGTGGGGAGCCAGAAAGATGATTCCGGATTCTGGCTCTTCTCCAAGTCAGAAAGCTGTGTTAATGTACCCTCCTTAAGTATGTCTTTTCTTTACTTCTACATGCTGAGACCCACCAAACAGGAGGAGGCAGTCTCCCTGGAATTTGACAAGAGGCATATGGGATTCTAGGAGATGGAGTATCTCAGATTTTAAAGCTCATGTGCTTAAAGAGGTACCACACAAACATAGAAAGAAGCAATTTTTTTCTAAAATATTTGACTTAGGTGTCTGGCTGTAAAATTCATCATAATATACTGCAATTGTTTTATATAGGGTTTATCTTGTAAGATGTTGCTCAGCCAAATAGCAAGAGTCCCTATTAGTACGTAATTCTGTTAGGAGGACTACTTACCACTTCCGCTCAAAGTAGTAATAGGACCTTCCCTAAAAACATGGGTTTGGTCCACTGGGTCCTGCGATCTTGAATGATAACTGTGAAGGGCCCCATTTTAATGCAGGACTGTGACAGATAAAGGAAGGGTTGAGAAACATAGAATGGACAGTAATGGACTATGCCAGTTTTGCTAAGCTCATGTTAATATACCCGGCACACTGCAAATAGTACAGAGATAGATAGATTGGACCAGGGTGGATCTAGGTCTGGATTTAACCTATCAGAGTGCTTATTGGCAGGCAATGCTTTTGTCAAATGGGGTAACATAGTGGTAGTCTCTTATTTCAGCTCTGTTCATTTAAGTAAAATATACATTAAAAAATATTTATTAAACACCTGCTATGCGATGGAAGCTGTGCTGTGCTCATTATTGTGGATGTAAGGATAACTAAGGTAGATTCTTATCTTCAAGCAGCTGACATTTTAAGGGAGATGGTGGAGGTCCTAAGGTCTCAGCCAGAGAGGGATTATTTCTTTTGATGTTTTTTGTTTTTGTTTTTGTTTTCTTGTTTGTTTGTTTTGGAATTGTCCTTTTATTTCCACATTGATTCATCCACGGGATATCCTCCACTGCACTGATTGCTTCTTGTAATGGAATGTTTTTCCTCAGTATAGAGCAACTTTAGCTGGTTAGAGTTCCATCTTTCACCGTCAAATAGAATTAAGCTACTATATATTTATTGCATTAGCTATTTCCGTTCTGACTTGCTATGGCATAAATCTAAGCAATGCAGGAAATGACAAAGTTGAAAGATCCTTGACAAATGCTTTTTTTTGTCTGTGATTGGTGTGGTGGGAAGAGGGTTATAGTTCACCACTCTGGTTTGGAGCAGTTAAAAGAATACACACACACACACACACACACACACACACACACACACACACTGTCACAAACACACCCAAGACTGGGTGTTACCTAGAAGACTGTTCTGTCATTCTAAAGTCCTTTCCTTTAGGAGTGTATGCTATCTCCCATAAGCAGTTAAACTCTCTCTGAAGTAGATAGCAGGTAGTGTTAAGAGTTGCTCTTTGTGGAAAAAGTGCAGTGCTATTAGGCTTTTCCTGTTTAAAGTCCCATGTATTCCCTATGTGAATTACACCTAAGTAAAGGTGTGTGAGGGCGGTTTCATGACTTATGAAGATGAGGTCATTAGCTTGGTTTGCTTACAATCTGAAGTAGTTTTGCAACCTCCCACATTTATACCATAGGGCTTTGTGTGTATACACATGTACATATTTAAATCTTATGTTTTTTTAGTGTGAGATATTTTTTTTTTACCATGTAGTCAGAGCTTTTATATCATTCTCTTCTGATCTGCATGAAGTAAGTAGCAGAAATAGGACTAATTAGATGTTTGTCCCCTTAGACTCTCTTCTCCTTTCTTTCAGCAATAACTTCTGAGTTTCATATGGGGAACCCATCCTTTTCCCATCTTCTGTCTGTATGGACCAGATGGGACTCCACCCATAGGTTCAGGCTGTGTCTTGTCCCAAAGGCCTACAACAATCACATCTCTCCTGTCTGGATCCAGTGATCAGTTTAGAGTAGGCAAATGACTGCCATGGGCCCTTGGAAGGAATCCTAGATTTTGGGGGAGAGATGTGGGAAATAGATCTTCTTTTCTTCGAGATTTGATGTTGAGAGGAAGGAGGTGGGGGGAGCTGCTTATTGCCACATGGAGTCACAAATGAAAGCCAAGAGAGCAGAAGGCAATGGCAGATAAGGATTTAAAAAAGAAACTTGATGTGCTGGTAACACCATTGATGTAGGTAAGCACCTGCATGAAGCCACACCTCAAAGTCAGCCTTACCTTTGGACTTTTTAGTCAAGGAAAAGTGTTTTTCTACTCAAGCCTGTTTGGGTTGGGTTTTCACTCCTAACTGGTAAGACTCTGTAAGTGAATAAGCCATGGTTTCAGTTTTCAAGGACCACAGTTTCCCAATCTAGAAAATGAAGGTGCTTTTAAAGTCTGTTAGGGCTCTAAAGTTACGATTCCTTCTTGAAACTCTAAGGATACTGAAAAGCATGCTGAGAGGTAATGTGTGTTCTTTGGTGTCCGACAATTTGAGTTTATTCTTGGGTGTGTGTTTCTTTTCATTTGGCAAATGGTTGATATTTCCAAGGCTAATGAAATCTAGGAAAGATTTACTGAAACCTAAGATTTTGATTCAGAAATAGCTAGGATGTTATCCTTTAAAATATTAATAAAACCATTGAATAACTCAGTCAAAAGTCAGCACAAGCTAACTATATCCAGTCTGACAAGAATCTGTACTAAATTCCTGTGTTATTTTGGCACTAAATAATTTGTATTTTAGTATGCAAATATAGTCAGTTCCCTCTGTGATGATCAATGTGGCTCCAGAAATTTAGTCATGAAGATTGTGGTGCTTTGTTGTTGCAGGGTTGAGCCGAAATAATATATATATTTTTGAAAGTATTGTTCTAGTCACTGTGCAGAGAAAGACATGTTTTTCACTTGTCAGAGGTATAGGAAATAGACCAGTTGCTACAATCGAAGTGTAACATTATATGCTGAACTAAAAAGGGCTGAATGATGGGAGAAGAGCCACTTTAATGCCACACTTCTCACAGAAGAGAACTAACCCTTCACCGTTGCCAGGTGGGAATGCTGAATGGGTAGGAGAAATTACCAGTTGCTTTTATGACCATACTTGCTGCACTGTGAGATTTTATTGTATTTGATAAAATGGCATGAATATCCTATTTAAGCCCTTGTGACAAATTAAATGTTTGGGAATGGTTTCTAGAAAGTGACTTTTTACAGTGCCCTGAACACACCAGGGTGCTCCGTATTTCCGTGCTTCTGCATATGTGGTTCCCCCAGCCTGAAATGTCATTCCCAGCCTTCCCCACGAAATGAGTCCTTCATACCTTTCCAAAAATATTTTAGGTGTTTTGTTTTTCCTGGAACCTCCTCTACACCTTTGATTGCTCTGTCCATGGTCCCATCACTGTTACCTTGTCTATGTTTTTTCTTGTAGAATCAGTCAGAATCCATTTGCACTATTTCTCTTTCCCTGTCTCTCCCACTGGACTTTGAGGACCTTGGATTCAAAGACTTGTGTGACTCAGCAAGTGCCCAACCACATGTTTGCTGGTGAATAAATACTCTTAGTGGTCCCCACGTGAGTGAACCTTATAACTGTAATGATAATGGCTGCCCATTTTGAACACCTAATAATGACCAGGCAGTGTATATAATTGTAATTTAATCCTTCACTCTGCTAGTGTGTATGATCTTTCTCTCCATTTTGTAGATGAGAAAACTGAGGCTCAGAGAGGCTAGAGGGTTGCCAAGATGTCACTAGTAAGTGGTAGTACAGGGATTCAGTCTGTGCTCTTTCCTCTAAATAATATTTCCAATTTTGCTTGGAAGAGTTATTTAAATTTTTTTCTGAAATGCTTCCTTTCAAAAATTCCCTGAATAATTCCCTTGAGAGCTCTGTTTCCTGCTAGATTTGTGCTACCTGCTTCCGTCTGCAAAATCAAATAAGCCACTTTGTGCAGCTCCTTCCTCAGGAAATCTGGAAAACGGAGCTGTTCTTTCTAGGAACACTAACAATTCATCTCCATTTACTGGCCTGGCTTATGATTTTCAGTTTAACTCATTGCAGCCCCTATTCCTTGGGTTGGGGTTGTTAGCATGATAAGTCTAAAAAAAGTTTTTATCCCAGCCAACAGAATCAGGAAGTGGAAGTAGATTTTTGGAAAGATTGGTAAAGAAAGAAGTTATTTCAGTAATTGAAGCCAAACATTTTGATTAAAATGATCTAATTCTTTGCTTTGCTCTGCCAGTATAGATCTGGTCCACACCTGTTGTGTTCTGCAGTGCACTTTACCCCAGTGGTTGCCAAAGACTGATTTGTGAATTCAGCCTGCTCAAGGGTTTCAACAGTCTGAAGAGAAATCAGAAACAAAGAGAGAGTAGTAAGAGAAAAAGTGTGCACCTGAATATATATGTACCTATGTACAATATACACACACACCCTCACAATCATTGGTTCCCTTTTTTGGTGAGAATTGTTTCATATTATGAGATTATTTCTTACTATCTACTTTTGCTGTTAAAATACATTTCCTTAAAGAAATTGTAGTATGAGTAGAAGGTAGATAATTTTCTTAATGCCTCAGCCTGCCTAAGGCATTTCTAATGTCTTAGAAATCCCTATTTCATTCACCTTGATTTTTAAACAAATTTTATGGGGCCATGAAATTCCAGGGTCCCGGAACCACATCTCATTTCCTTATTTCCTTGGTTCTTTGGCTATAAATAACAAATCTGCTCCCAAAGAGGGAAGACTAATGCATTCAAATTGGTTTCCTCCTCTGGACTTTAGTCTCACCTGTTGTCTTTACTCTTCATTGGCAGTTAGAATATGATGCCTTGCGTCATTAGTATAGATTTATGTCCTAGCTAATAAAACAGATTGCAACTGTGCCTACTGAAGGTAGGAAGCATCATTTTCTTTCGATGTACTGCTAGCATCTGCATATAATAGATGCTCAGCTGTTTTAAAAGGGTTGACTGTCAGGAACTTGGGGGGAGGTGCTGGAAATTAATAAGATAATAATGACAATAGATTAAAATTAGTATTCATTAAGTACTTTCCATACACTGGGCACCATTTTAAGTATTGTGTATGTGTGACTCATTTAATCCTTCCAGCAGCCAAAAGAACTAGGTTTTATTATCACTGCCTTCATTTTCAGGGGAGGAAGCTGAGATGACAGAATGAGTGTTAAGTAACCTGTCTATAAGTCACATAGCTTTTGCTTGGCAGTGGTGGGATTTGAACCCAGATAAGGTTTAGCGTGAGAACTAGACATTCCTAACTGCTACACCATGCTGCCTCCTGCAGTAACAGTTCTGACAGCTGCATCTGGAGACGAATGCCAGTAATAGCTGTTGCTGCAATCACGACAACTAGCATTAGGGTGATCCTGGGGCTGCATGTGTGCGAAAGGCTTTATGTGCCGTATTTCAATGCTCACAACAACCCTATGCAATCTAGGCTCCTATTACTTCATTTTACAGATAAGGAAGCTGAGGCATATAGGTCTTAAGTGACTTGCCCAAGACTGGGAAATGGCAGAGCTGAAACTCAAGCCTCGGTCTGTCTCATTGCAAACACCATGAGCTATACTGTTACACTTGGAGTAGCCTAGGATTTGGGACAGGAAAATTCCATCTCGAGGCTCTCTGGTAGCCAAGCGGCCATGGCCATGTCTCTGGGCTCTCTGAGGTTGTTCCATGATCTGTTAAGTGCAGGAGCTGTGTGTAAGATACTTAATAAGCTATAAGATGCTGCTTACATGTAATGTATTTGTATACGTGGCAGAGATATATTCCATTTTTCGGTCCTCTGAGTATCTCTGGTTATTCAGAAAGCACACTGCCTCTTCTCTTTGCTTTCCTTGCGAGCTTCCCATAACAGCAGGTACCTCAGAAAGATTTGAGCTCCTGTTGCTGAGTCGCTCTAGGAAGTGTATTTTGAGGTGCCGATCACCGAAGGCCACAGAAAGAAAATCAAGGCTGACAAGCACCATGCTCATTAGGCAGACGTTCAGTTTTTATCCAACCCACAAAGATATTAGGAAAAGATATTTATAGCTGACCTTTCAAGATTAATAATTGTCGTGAAAGAGAAACTGTGGTATTCAATGCCATTTAAAAAAACCCTGAGCATTGAAGGAAATAATTATTTTACTGTTTGTAGTACATTTTGTTACGTTTATTAAAAATCTAATAAAATGCATAAGCACATCTATCACACTTAAAAGACAGTTAATAAGGTAAATTCAGTTCACTTTGCTTCTTTAAAATTGAATGGCGACATTCTTGACTCCTAATTATTTTGATAGTTTCTTAAAGATAGGTGCATTTATCTTACAATTTCAGAAAGTAAAATTCTATAACAATCAGTTAATTAGAAACTCAAAAATGGATCTTTTAGGCACATTGAGATGAAATGCTAAAGTATTCTTGATTTTAAATGTTAGGAAATAAAAACACAAAAACATAAGAAATTAACATGTTCTTAACTTTTGATCTTCCCTGTTCTTCCTTTTGACTCCACATGAGATTGACAATCTCATGTTTAGATATCATGTGTCTGGTGAAGATCTTCCTGGCTTATCTTTTTTGTCCAAAAAAAGGCGAGAAATAGGAGAATCCGTTTTGTCTTCAAATAAATGCGTTCTCATTGAGACAACTTCAGCTCAAAATCCTTATACTATAAATAATTAAATTTCTGTGCTTTGAACATAAAATATACCATACAGTGAGTGAAGAAAAGCAACAGCCTTTCTAAATGGGAGTAACTTGAGTTTTGGGGATGGTGATGGCGAGGGTGGAGGAGGACAGGACAGTGTAAGTTAACATTGTGGGAATATTTGCTTAAGTACATGATGCTTCTGGTTTGCTGTTTTTGGTGGAAATAAAAAAGGTTGTTATAAATTAAGCTGAAAAACAACTTAAAATAATTTTGTCAATAAAAAGCATTACCTGAATAGACACACTTCATCCTTTATTTTTAAAGCGTTATTGTTAAAGGATTCAAAAAGGTTTTTATAAAATAATCACCGTTAATACACCAAATAGCTATTTTATTTATGCATATTCCTTTAAAGTCTTTGTTCACATAGTATAATAAGAATTTTCAATTTTATATTATTTTAAATATTTGAAATGACATTACATTTACTCCATTATTATCATTACTAAAGTCTGCATAGTTCCTTAATTTGGTTAGTCACTACTTATTTAACCATTTCCTTATTCTTTTGGTAATTAGGTTTTTGTTCATTTATTTTGCTTTTCTAGAAATGGCAACTGTATATCCTAGGTTTTCAAACTATTTTGTTCAGATGTCCATATAGTTTTCTTTGTATTTGTGTATCCTGCTTTTTACTTTAAAAAGTATGGTCTTGATAATCATAATTAATAATACAAGTCTAATATGCTTAGAGAAGTTTTTGCTCTGGTGAATTTTTTTTTTCTTTCCTCTGCCTGAGTTAGTTTTTTTGCCATGTTCTCATGATGTAGTCCTATTAATTTTTAATGCCTAGCTTAAATATCTTTTTGCTGAGGCTTTCATTGATATTTTCTAGCCCTGGTTGTCACTCTGTCCTTTATACATTAATTTTTTATAGCAGAGAGTACATTGTAGTGCAGTTCTGTTTAATTTCAAAAATTTTCTGCTCTTACAACACTGTGCGTGTGTTGAGGACAAGTCCTGAGTGTATTTTGTACATATATCCCAACTTCATAGAACAGTTTTGAACAAATTTAATGTTGATTAAGTACTGAGAGAATTAAATAGAATAACTTACCAGGGTTTAGATGAGTAAAAGAAGAAACCAAGCGTTGTATTAGAGGAGTTCAGGGCAAGGAGAAACCATTAGGGGCTGGAGGAGAAGGAGAAGAGGAAGGGCAGGAAACTTGTTTCTGTTGAGCTTTGTTTTATACCAGGCACTGTGCCAGGTACTTTACATACCTGATATCATTTAACTCTGAGAACAACTCTTGAAATAGGTTCTGCCAGTCTCATACTGCAGATATGAGATTAAAAAAAGATTCACTGATATTCAGAAGAAGGGAAGAATGGGTCGATTCTACATAGGCACATGCATAAACACAGATAGGAGTTATCAGCTAGTATTTATAGGTTACCAAGGCCAACCTGGCCAACCTGGAGAGTTTGAAAGGGGGTGGGAGGTTGATAATCTGTATTCATAGTGTCCTGTATTTTAAGAATCATTGTCATTAAGCCTCTGACAGAGTAGAAGGGATTAAGGTTCTGCTGAGGGGTTTGCCTGTATATATAATGGTTATAACTAGATTGGCCCAGGCAGCTCCTGATACCCAAGGCAGATCATATTTTCACTACTGTTCTGTTACCAGATGATTATGCTTGAGCCCATAGGAATTAATTTACATCACCAAGAGCCTTTGGCAATGCCTAGTTGAGAGCTGTTTAAGTGAAACAAAACTAGTAGTTGAACTAAGGAAAATAATTCAAGATGGAAAGAAGGCTCTGCTACTTGAAGGATTATATTAAAAATCAAAATACATTATTTAAAAGGGAAAAGAGAATTAACAAAAGCTGTGAATAAATTCCGTCTTTCTTCTTTATAGGAACACTTGTAAAATGAAATACAACTTTTAGGGATGGGAGATGTCTTAGTCCATTCAGGCTTCTATAACAAAAATATCATAGATTGAATGGTTTAGAAACAGCAGAAGTTTATTCCTCACAGTTCTGGAGGCTGGAAGTCTAAGATCATTGCGCTGGCATATTTGGTGTCTGGTGAGAGCCCACATCCTGGTTCATAGACAACCATCTTTTTGCTGTGTCCTCACATGACAGAAGGGGCAGGGCAGTTCTCTGGGCCTCTTTTTTTTTTTTTTTTTTTTTAAATTTTTTTTTTCAACGTTTATTTATTTTTGGGACAGAGAGAGACAGAGCATGAACGGGGGAGGGGCAGAGAGAGAGGGAGACACAGAATCGGAAACAGGCTCCAGGCTCTGAGCCATCAGCCCAGAGCCCGACGCGGGGCTCGAACTCACGGACCGCGAGATCGTGACCTGGCTGAAGTCGGACGCCCAACCGACTGCGCCACCCAGGCGCCCCTCTCTGGGCCTCTTTTAGAGAGGCATTAATCTTGTTCATGGGGGCTCTGTCCTTATGACCTAATCACCTCCCAGTGGCCCTACCTCCTAACATCGCATTAGGGATTAGGTTTCAACAGATGAATTTTGGGGGGCACAAACATTCAGTCTATAGCAGGTGGTTATGGGCGCCCTTTAGCTTTGTGTTTTGGGTCCTCACCACCACTATCCTCAACAGATCATCATTACGCTCAACAAACATGGCCCTGCTGATGTACAACTCTGGTCACCAGTGGTTATACTGAGAGGCATAATAAGGCCCAGTGTCTGATCTTGTAGAGATAATAAGATATATAGGGAAAAAAATTAAGGAAACTAGAATTTATTTAGCATTTTCTGTGTGTCTCCACTTATAGCAAGTATATCACATGAGTAGAGACTTAAAAATATTGCTGTCTTGACCACTGGGATGGCACAGGAGTTACTTTAGGAAGAGGAGAGTCTTTGTTTAGAAAACATTGTTAGGCTACTTTGGTGGTAGAAAGTGGGGCTTGGACAACTGGTCTGAAAGAAGGCTCTGTCATAAGGAGCTGGCGAAAGTGAAAATTAAATATCTGGAGATGTGAGAGAGTCAGATGTAGTGCCTCACGTTGATCACTTTTGAAATGAAATCTATAGGTGAACTTTGGTTTAATCCAGGCCCCATGCTTATATAAGCTTATACTCAAACAGTATAAGCAAGTAGGGCTAGGAAAAGGAGTTTTAAATTCCAACTTAAAGAGGTGAAGTCATAATTTAGGGCATCTCTGAAACATATAAAAGCTGTTCAGAAGATGCTGGGAGAGCCTGAATATTATAGGCCTACTACAGATAGAAATCCTCTTTGAATATATTTCTGTCCCCTTTTTTCTCTCTTGATTATAGAGCCCTATGAAAACTAGTGCCAGGGGTCACTTTGTACAGAAGTACAGGCTGTGCAGTGCATCGCACAACTCATCAGAGTGTATCATTCATACAGACCCTGAGATGAATGGCCCCCCTAGAGTTGTGCAGCTTCGAAGCCCTCAAGGTGCTCCTTGTATTTAAAATATTGATTAATGAGAAAAAGCATTATTGGGTGCCTGGTCTGATTCAGGTACTGTCCTACTGCAGGACTCTGGAATAGTCCAGAGCATGGACTTTGAGGTCTGACAGTCCTGGGTTTGAATTTCATGTCTGCTACATATTAGTTGTGTGGCATTAAATAACATTCATGTGTTATTTAAACTCTTAGAATCTTACTTTCGGCTGTAAAATGGAGGTGCCTATATTTAACTCATTAGGTTGTTACACATGCCTAACCCAAGGTGAGCACATGGGAAATGGTAGCTGTAACTATGATTCACCAGCATTATCTTACTTAATCCCCATTACAGTCTTCCAGTTTAGCTCTTAGTCATGAGGAAACTGAGGTGCCGAGAATATAATACTTATCCAAGATAGCGTGGGGTGGGAGAGCATGGATTTACACTCATATTTGGTAGCATGTGCTCATTCTACACAGACAGGTTGATTTTTACCTATTTCCAAGGATGGATCTTCAATCTAATGTCCTTTTGCTCTGAGCCTCTCTTGCCGTGTCCAACATAAATATTAATGCAGTTACCATCTGCCACCATGTAAAAACACTTGGTAAAATCTATTTTAGCAAATGAAGCAAAATTGCCTTTTGTTTGGTGTAGTGTATGTGTATGTATTGCTTTCTCTTGATTATCCAGTCCGTTTTTGAAGTGGAGTCTTGGTTACCTAGGGAACTGGCATACAGCACTGGTAATTTTTTTTTTTTTTTTTAATGAGAGTTCAAAGTTGTTAGAATTGTTGGCTGAATTTCAACTGGTGACCTCTTTATTGACCTGAAAGTAACATTATTTTACTTTTTTATATAAAAATAAAATTAAAGATGGGAGAAAATAAAGGAGTTGATGAGAGTTGGTGAGCAATAAGAATTTTTAAGTTTCAGACATTTTGTTTGTAGTTGGAAGCTAGCTACCAAATATCTTTCAGACTGTGTAATTTACACATAATTCTTATTGCTTTGGGACATGTTCTATATGTTTTTAAATGGGAATAAATTTCACATGCCATGTTTTAGGAGATAGGTAGCCATTAATGGTTTCAAGTTCCTTTCTGATATGGCACTATAATAAAGTCCATGGGATCTTGCCTCTCCCTAGATTTACCTTTTTTTAAAATTTATTTTTCATTTTTTTTTATCTTAGAGAGAGAGAGAGAGAGAGAGAGAGAGAGAGAGAGAGAGAGAGAGAATCTCCAGTAGGCTCCATGTTCAACGTGGAGACCGACACGAGGCTTGTTCCCATGACCCTGGGATCATGACCTGAGCTGAAATCAAGAGTTGGACACTCAACCAACTGAGCCATCTGGCTCCCTGTCTTATATTTCTTTTTAAAGAAGCCTGGGCTTAGTTCAATGATTCAAAAATCTTACAGTGCACCAACTATAATTACAAAAATAATTGAAATTAAAAATGAAATCATTACATACTCCCTTCCTCTACCTCCAGGACTACAACTTGTAAAGACAAGGCCGGGGCAGAGATACCCACTCAACCTGAGGTGACACAGGATTTGAGGAAATAAAGGCATGAGTCAAAACAATGTTTGAGGACTCTCAGGCTTGTAGACCAAGGAGTATACCATCAGTGACAGTCTGAAGGACTATAGGGTTGGAAATGTAAGAAGCGAGAATGAAAAGTTTGGGTTCAGGTAAAGATTCAAAGTTTATAAACTTGAATTGCAAATGAGTGAGAGAAAATTGGATACTGTTCGTGTTTTAGTTTAGTGGTGGGTGGCAGGCGATATAGTAACTAGAGTTGGCGAGTCTCCTTTGAGAGGCCAGTGTTAGGGCAAATGTGTCCTCATAGAACATGTGTTTTAGTTTTTCTTTGTTTTCTTATATTTTATATTAACCAGAATTAAGTTTGGCCATAAGGGAATGTCTTAGTCTGGTTTCCTAAAAGTGGAGCCTGAGAATATGGAGTCACACTACGTACGTAAATAGTCTAGGGTTGAGGTTGGAATTGAGAACCAAGCATATCGTTACTGAAGTGTTAATTTAATAGATCTGGGAAGATAATCAGTTATGTGTTGGGAATCAGAGACCCAGAAACAGAGTAAGCAAATGGGAATAAAAGGCAAGAGGTGTCCTGAGATGTTGGATGTTGCCACAGAGGTATTTCTTAAAGTGCCTGTGTATGCTCTGATTGGTGGTAAAATACAGAACAAAGTGGCCTTGGAGTATCCCATAAAGACATTCAGACAGAAAAGATGGAGGGGTTTCCAGCAACTTCATTGGAAGGCAAAATATTTTCAACTTGAAAGGGGCAGTGGCAGTCAAGTATAATGTCTAGACTGAGCAGTGCAGAAGAGAAAAAAAGTGTGCAAAGACAAGTAATTTAGAAGGGGAAGATGAGCTTCTGAGAACTAGTTATTGGAACAGGAAAGCCTGAGTAATGCAATAAAGAGGTACAGAATAAACACATTAAAAGTGTGTGAGTGTGCTGCAGTCCACACAGGAAGACTGAAGAAGAGAACACAGTCTCAGAGGTAACAGACAGACACTGACCAGTCATGCCAAGGGTGTGCGTGTGGACCAGTTTTTAGTGGGAGGGGAACTGATGGTCAAAACTAAAGACACAGGGGGCACCTGGATGGCTCTGTTGGTCAAGTGTCTGACTCTTGATTTCAGCTCAGGTCATGGTCTCATGGTTTGTGAGTTCGAGCCCCACATTGGGCTTTTCACTGACAGTATGGAGGCTGCTTGGGATTATCCCTCTTTCTTTCTCTCTGCCCCTCCCCTGCTCGCTCACTCTCTCTCTCTCTTTCTCTCTCTCTCTCTCTCTCTCTCAAAAAATAAATAAACTACAAAAAAAAAACCCCACTAAAGACACAGGTGGTTCATGTCTATATAATATGTATCTTGTTTAATAGTTGAGCAAAATCACTTAGTAAGTATAATGTATTATTCCCAAGGATGTTCCTTTTAAAAATTACTGGCTTCAGTTGAGAGTACCAATAGATTAGTGAACTACTTCAATTTGGTTGGATTTTACCAGCTTCCTGTCTCCTGGGTTAATGCTCAGACTGGACAGTCTCCTAAATTGATACAGTCTACCTGTATCCTTATTTTCCTGGTAGCAATGAAAAGGATTTGGGTACCTGTATATTTGAAATGAAGGATCTTTGGTGTAACAGAGTTTTGTATAAGTGTAGACGAGCTGCCTACTCTTAAAAACACTTCACTTTCCAAGTGGAGAAAGGTATAAGCTTAATGACTAATTTACATAAATCACTCCGTATACACTTGCTGATATGTGAATATACAATTCTTTTAGAAACAAATAGAAATGGACTAAAATGTTTATATGGACATGCAAATTCTTCACTTGAAAAATATGACCAAGGACATTAAAATCATCATAGAGGACCCTTTTCAAGAGAATCGACTTCATACTTTTTTTTTTTTTTTTGCCTTCAACAGATTATAATTCATTGTTATGAAAAGGACTAGGAAAATCTGCATCTTTGTCCTCCACAACAGGTGCGAAGGTTAATGGTCTGTTGGAGGACACAGTTTTAAAGCTGTTCAGAGTGAATTGTTGGTATGTTATAAAACTTCTGGAAGCACTGAATTATTAGATTTAAAAGAGCAGGCACGCATAGTTGTCAAGTAAATGGTTTATAATCTAGTTATAATTACATATGGTACTATTTGATAATCTAAAAAGCATGGCATGGAGGCATAAAAATGCATCTTTGAATAAGATGCCAAAGAGAGAAAAGAGAAAACCTTGGAATTATTGGCTTTAATTTTTGTGTGCTTTTTTAAGTATTTCTGAATGACCCTGGAAGAGGCACATATAATGTACAGCTTATTTTAGTCATAGAATTTATGTTAATAATTTTGTTTCTGCCCTGTAGAGTCTTTATGAATTGGAAGGGGGTCAGTTGAAATTTTTCAGTTATACTTCATTTTTGTGGGAGAAATTATACATTGTCACATTTTAAAACATTTCTCATGGATGTTAAGGGTCTATTATATGAATAAAGGTATTAGAAACTTGTTTCCATGTGTAATAGGAATTCCAAGTGGGAACAGAACCTGATTAACTATGAATTGTTAGAGTACATGTGTGAGTGGCTAGTGATTGGGGATAAGAAATTATATGATTTGCTATCTATAGCTGTTCTCTACTATTGCTTTGCTTTTGTGTTTAATTCCTAAAGAACAAAAATTATTCCAAGGAGATGGGAAGGCCAGAGCTGTAGGTCAAGTTCAAAGAGCAAGACACAGATTGAGGGCAGTTGGCAGCCAAGAGAGTAAGAGCATGGAGGACAGGGGTTGAAGAATGGGCAGAGGTTCATGGTAGCAAATGCAAGCAATGTAAAAAAAAGGAAGAAGATTTGCATGTTGGCCATGTTGCTTGGAACTAAGATTTCCAACTTCCTTGATAGGTGGCTGTCTGATATCTTTTTGTGTACTGCCTTAGAGACCAGGTATTCTATTTTGGGGTGGTTCTAATTTTCTAAAAACCTCACAATTTCTCCTTTTAATAAATATTTAGTGAGGACCTGCAACATTGTAGGTACTGCTATTGTTGCTGGGTATACAGTGTTAACAAGACAGACAAGGTCTAAAGACATGGAACTTATATTTTAATCAGAACAATAGAAAATAAGTAAATAGTGAGCGCAAACAAAAATATCAGGGAGTGACAAGTAGTATGCAGAGAATTAAATAAGGTGACTTGATATGAAGTGACTGGGAGGTCAAGGAAAATTTCCCTGAGATGGTAATCTGCAAACTATACAGATTGGAGGGGACAGGCAGGGGGAGTCAGATATCTAACTGTAGGGAACAGCTATGCAAAACACTGAAGGTGCTCTAAAATGCCAGTGTGTTAGAGGAGTTTAAGCAAGGTTTTTGCAGCTAGAGTATAGGATATGAGGAAGAGAGTAGCCAAAGATGAGGGTGGGAAGAAAAGCAAGGGGCAGATTATCTAGGACTTTGTGAGCTAGGAAAGAAGTTGGTTTTTATTTTAATTTTGGTCTAATCATTAGAAGTTTTAAATGGGCAAGAGGTCTTGCTTGTACGTTGTGAAAGGAGCACTCTGGTTGCTGGGTAGAAAATGGATGACGGGGAGGTGAGAGTGGGAGAGAGGTGACATCAGAGGAGGCTATACAATATGCAAGTAGTTTTGGTGGAAGATGATGGTGAGTTGGGTTGGGATGGTGGTGATGGAGAGGAAGAGAAATAAACATATTAAAGGTATGTTTTGGAGGACTTGATGGGTAGATTGGATACTAAATATAAGGAAAGAGAAGTCAAGTATAGCAGTTAGATCTTTGGCTTGCACAATAGATGTATGGTGTTCCTAAGAAGGGAATATATATTGTTGTTTTTTCTCTGTTAAAATATTAAAAGTAATATGGCTTACAGATGTATTAAACATATGAGATAAAGGCAATTAGAAAGGAAGAGGTTTATCATAGAGTTTATTCTATTTTTGTTAGAGTAAAAACACATACACCTATCTTCCATTTATTTATCTAAAATTTTAAATTAATTTTAGAATTCTAAAGTAATTATTAGAGATGAGATGTTTGTGGAATGCATTGATATTTATTTTTGATGTATTAAGACCACATAGGCTGTATTTCACAAGGAAAATATTTACATATTTTAGAAAGTTTTAAAATAAAGTGAAAACTTCTGAAAAAATAAGGTGATAGAAGAAAAATATCCTGGGAAAATATTTCAATAGGTAAAACTGATAAAGGGTTAATATCCTTCATTTCTAAGGATTCTTACAAATTAAAAAGTTTTTAAAAACACCTTATTGGGAAAATGAGCACAGAACACAAAAAGGCAGTTCACAAGAGAAGAGGTCAGTAGCATTAGAGAAAGCTCAGCCACACCAACAATCAAATCATTTAATAGTTACAATAACAATGAGAAATAATATTATAGTGGATAAGAGCACCAACTCTGGAATTAGAATTCCTGAGTTTGAATGAAATGTACTGAGTAATCCTCCTGAATTTTCCTCTTGGGTAAGTAACTTAATCTTTCTTTGCTTTACTTTCCTCACCTGTAAAATGGGAGTCATAGTAGTACCTAACTCAAGGTTGATTTGCATATCAAATGGATGTTAATATAGATAAATTGCTTAGAACAGGTTCTGGGATATAATAATTGCTCTGTGAGTTTTAGTAATTCTTCTTATTGTTTAGTGTTTATTATTAAATGTTTATAAAATGATGATACTTAAAATTGGGGAGGTGGGGGAAGTGGATATTTTCATACATAATAGATGAGAGTATAAATTGGTTCATTATTTATGTAAAGAAGTTTATAATATGTCTCAAAAAGTTTTAAAATACATTTATTAAAGCAATACTACTTTTGGGACTTCATCCAATGATTTGTGCTCACAGCAGGGTTACTTATGATGGTAAAAAATTAGCAACAACTTGACTTACAGGTAAAGAGGTGGTTTAAATATATGCATTTAATTTCACTCACTTTCTTTATTAGCTAAAATACAGTGTATACAGTGTGCTCTTGGCTCCGGGAGTAGATTCCCGTAATTCATCACTTACATAAAACACCCAGTGCTCATCCCAACAAGTGCCCTCCTCAGTGCCCATAACCCATTTTCCCCGCCTCCACCCCTCCACTCCCTTCCACCCTCTGTTTGTTCTCTGTATTTAAAAGTTTCTTATAGTTTGCCTCCCCCTCTGTTTGTAACTATATATATTTTTTTCTTTCCTTTCCCCCATGGTCTTCTGTTAAGTTTCTCAACTTGCACATATGAGTGAAAACATGATATCTGTCTTTCTCTGAATGACTTATTTCACTTAGCATAATACCCTTCAGTTTCATCCACATTGTTGCAAATGTCAAGATTTCATTGTTTTTCATTGCTGAGTAGTATTCCATTGTGTATATACTATATCTTTAAAACTGCAATAAAAATATTTTTTATTGAGGGCAAATTTACATATATAGAAATACACAAATGTTAAGTGTACAATTTGATGAGTTTTGAGAACAGTATATATCCATATTACCAAGTTCCCAATCAAGAACATTGGCATCCCCTAGAAAGTTCTCATGTTCCATTCTAGTCAACCCTCACCTCCATAAGGCTATTTCAGATTTTTCTATCACTGTAGATTAGTTTTGCTTGTTCTTGTACTTCATATAAATAGAATTCTACAGTATGGCTTTTTTCATTCAATATAATTTTGAAAACTCATTCATGTTGTTATTGTATTAACATTTACTCCATTTTATTCTTATATTCTCTGTCCCTTTATTGCTGAGTACAGTTTCATTTTTTGAATGCACTAGAATTTATTTTCCTTATGATGATATTTTGGTCATTTTTGACTACCATGAATAAAGTTGTTATGAACATTTTTGTGCAAGACTTGTGGTCATATGTTTTCGTTTCTCTTGGGTAAATACTTAGTGAAATTGCTGGGTGATAGGGCAAGTGTATGTTTAATGTTACAATAAACTGCTAAATGGTTTTACAAAGTGATCATGCCACTTGATACTTTCACTGGCAGGTGTGTTGTTTGATGTGTGCTGCTCCATTTCTTGGCCAGTATTTGGTGTTGTCAGAATTTAAAATCTAAGCTATTCTCCCAGGCGTGAAGTGATATCTAACTGTAGTTTTAATTTGTATTTCTCTGCTGACTAGTGATGTTGAGCACTTGTCATGTGCTTATTGGCCAGTCACATATTCAGTGATTCAGTGAAGCATCTATTCAGGACTTTTGCCTAAAGTTGTAAAGATTGTCTCCTGAATTTTCTTCTGGAAGCATATACGTTTAGGTCTGTGATCCATCTCAAATTAATTTTTTTGTATGATGTGAGGTGGAGGTCAAGGTTTATATTTTCCAAAATTTTTTCTAGTTGTTCCAGCTCAATTTATAGAAAAGAATTGATATTTTGGTATCTTTGTTGAAAACCAGTTAACTGTATGTACATTAGCTGGTTTTTCTCTGAATTCTGAATTCTGTATTATGTTACATTGATCTATTTACTGGATCTTATACCAGAAGTATGCTGTTTCATTTACTATAATTTTACATTAAGTCTTGAAATTATGTAATTTGAATTGTTCACTATTGATTTTAAAAATTGTTTTGACTATTCTAGATCATTTGAATTTCCATGTTAGTTTTAGAATCAACTTTTTAGTTGCTGCCTAAAAACCTTGAGATACACTTGCACAAAGTACAAAAAGACAACTAAGGTTATTCATTATTGTTTAGTTTGATATTGAAACTGAATGTAAAACAATCAAAATGTTGACCAACAGAAAACTGGCACAATATAGCATGTTACATCCACACAATTGAATTTATGCTGCTGTTAAGGAGTAAAAAAGTAGATCTGCAAGTGCTAACATGGTCATTCCATAAGATGAATTGTTAAGTGAAAAACAGTGTATAGAGCATGTTCATAGTTTTTTTAAAAAAATAAGGATATAGATACAATATATGCTTTCTACATATGTGTGAATTTTAGAGTTGAGTTGATTTCAAACAATACTAGGTACAGGAGCTTACAGGATGTACTAGATGTTGCCCTTTGCTCTGTAGATGGGCCTTTTGGTTTCATTGTCAGACAGCTTCTATGCCATTGGAGCTCCAGGCTTCCATGGTTATCATAGTACATAGGAGACATTATCAATCTCAGTGTTGCTTTATCAAATCTAATAGATTTGGTCAGGTTTCAGGTACATGTCCATCCTGTGGCTCCATCATTGTGAATGGAGGGATGAAGAGCCTTCACTGGCCAAATGGGTCATGTGCTCACTCTTACAACTAAAGGAGGGAAGGGCCCCATGGGGAGGACACTGTTCAATGAAAGGGATGATATGCAAATTAAAGCACATATATCCATATAGTGACCTTAATAGTTCCTTTTCTGTTCATTCACAGGTATGGTGATTTTTCTATAAAAAGGAGCTAAAATTGTGTCCCTGCATTTCAAAATCTTTTATGTTCTACCTCTCACTTTCTAGTTGGATGCTGTCAGCCTTTTTTGGTTTCCTTGGTTTTCAGTTTGAGGGCTTTTTTCTGTTTTTCCCATTTAGCCTAGTCCATTTAGACTGATAACCTGCTTGTGCTATCTGCCAAAGATTGCTTTTGGTGTCCATCTTTGACCTTGACCATCAGATCACACAGTTTGGTTTAATGCACTAGCGCCTTTGGGAAAATATGCTTTGTTCCCCATGATTAATCTTAGTTAAGTTCAGTTTCTGGGCTTCCCTACACCCAGAGGAGGGTCAGATAAAATTACCTGAACTTTTGTTTTGTTATTTTTATTAGTCCTTAATGGGTTGGACAGAAGGACTGCTTTCGTCGTTGTATTTTCCTGCCAGGTACTGTTGATTCATAAAAAGTTATAAGAATGGATACTAAACTGGATATAGCACTTGATTTCCTGCTTATTTCCAGCTAATAATCAGGTGATATTGCTGTGCGATCATAGATTATAAAGAACTAAATTATTCTGTAAGCTCTGTTTTATATTCAAAATAAATCTGGTTGTTAGCACTCTGTTTCTGAATAGAATAGTTTCTTTGTTGAATAATACTCTCGAATAGGTTTGAATTAAAACTGTTCTAATGTTATTATTGCTAACTATCTAGAGGGGAGGATGAGGTAGTGAGATAAGGATGTATTAAGATGAAAATAAGTTGAGAGATGATATGATAATAGTAAAATAAAAAGGATAAAATTATACTTACATGAATTTTAAAAACATGTGTTAAATAAGATGAGCCATTATCTAGATTAAGACATCCAGATAGGTGTAAGAATCTCAGAGAGCAAAAGCCTCTAATTACATAAGTGTATCTACTCAAATAGTATATTGCTAATTTTGAAATAAATTAGGGTGCAGAGAAAGACTGCCATGGGTTTAGCTTCACAGATAAATTAACAGATACAGTAACTGATTTGTTTGCTTGCCACTTATTCATTCACTCATCCATTTTTTTTTTTTTGCTTATTTTTTTTTTTCATTTTCATTCACTCATTCTTAAAACAATCAGGGCAACATATTCTTTAGTTATATTTATGTTTAGCTTTTTTTTTTGTTTTTTGTTTTTTTGAGAGAAAGAGAAAGCAAAAGAGAGCCAGAGGAAAAGAGAGAGAGAGAGAGAGAGAGAGAGAGAGAGAGAGAGAGAGAGAGAGAGAGAGAAAGAATGAGAATCTTAAGCAGGCTCCATGCCCCCACTACAGAGCCTGATCTGGGGCTCGATTTCAGGACTGTGAGATCATGACCTGAGTCGAAATCAAGAGACAGACACTCAACAGATTGAATCACCCAGGTGCCCTTTTTATGTTTAGCTTTTAAATGGAAATAATCTATTGATTATACAACTGAGACCATGTAAAAGCCAAGCCCCTGCAAGTATTCCCTACTTGCATCTTTAAGACTCAGGCAAGCCACACTCAAATATGAAAGCCTGGCTCTTTAATATTTGGACTAATGCACTCAAGCCTTTTTGATTTTTTTAATTTAGACTTCCTAGTACATCGGGATATCTCACTGGCCTATTTAAAATTTATATTATTTGTCTAATTTTGTTAATTGCAAAAAAAAAAAAAGGAAAATAGGTAGGAATGTAAAGAATGATATGAAGACCAATTGTAATCCTAGCTATGTAAAATAGTTACTGAAGTCAAATAATTACTAACAGTTTACTATATTTTATTAGATCTAAGACAGAATTGACTATAGTTTGAACTATTTTTTTTATCATTTACTTTACCACTAAGAAAGAAGAAATGCTGTCAGTTAAACTGTGGCACACAGTAGTCCCCCCTTATCTGTGGGGGGATATGTTTCAAGACTCCCAGTGGATTCTTGAAACCATGGCTAATACCAAACCCTATGTATATGTTTTTTCCTATACATATAAATCTATGACAAAGTTTAATTTATACATTAGGCACAGCAAGAGAGTAACAACAATAGCTAATAAAATAGAAAAATTATAAAAATATACTGTAATAAAATTTTTGTGCATGTGGTCTTTCTCACTCTCCCAAAATATGTTATTGTACTGAACTCCCCCTTCTTGTGATGATGTGAGATACTAAAATGCCTGCATGATGAGTTGAGGTAAGGTGAGTGAAGTAGGCACTGTGACCTAGTGTTAGGCTACTATTGGCCTTCTGATGGTCCATTGAAGGAGGATCATCAGTGTCCCAACTGCATTTGACTAAAACCACAGATAAGGAAGGACTGCTATACTGCTTTTTCTTTTCTATTAAAAAGCCTATACTCATTGGGAAAGTTCTTTTAGATTTGTTATGATATATACTTCTATCATGGATGACTTTAGAGCATATCTAAAAAGGAAAATAATAAGAAAAACAAATTGGTTAAAGTAGTCTAAAAACCATTTTACATTCAGAGTCTGACTCTCCCATGTGGCTTTTTGATTCAGAGTTGTCAATATCTGTGTTTTTCCTAGTGCTTTCATCCTCTGTGCTGTTAAAAACATTGATGATGCAGCTTTGCTTAAATGAGTGCTCCAGTATGGTCTCCCAGATTTTCATCCAAGCTCATCTCTTCTCCCTTACTTCCTTTTAGTATCAGAACTATTCCTCTCTCCAGTTTTACATATGCACATAGTGAGTGGCCCAATTAGAAGCATTTCTCAGCCTCTCTGGTAGTAGCTTGGTGCTATGGTCTGAATGTTTGCGTCCCCCTCAAAATTTATGTTGCAGTTCTAACCCCCAAAAGTGATGTTATCAGTAGGTAGGGCCTTTGGGAGGAAAAATTAGGTCTTGAGGGTGGAGCCCTCATGAATGTGATTAGTGTGCTTATAAAAGTGATCCCACAGAGCTACCTAAACCTTCTGCCATATGAGGATACAAGGTGAATTCTGCAACCTAGAAGAGGGCTCTCACTCAACCATGCTGGTGCTATGATCCTGTACTTTCACTCTCCAGAACTGTCAGAAATGAATTTCTGTTGTTTATAACCCACCCAATCTGTTGTATTTTGGTATAGCAGGCTGAGCTGATTGAGATACATGATATGACCATGTTCTGACTGGTCGGATGGGAGAAGTGGCACGTGCAGCTTGCAGTTCACATCCTTAAAAGAAAGCCGCATACCTTTCACTTTCTCTTTCACCCTTTCTGTGGGATGAAATGCAGACATGTGATACTGAGCTAATTTTAATCATATAGAAGATTCCAAGGGTAGTAGAACAACTGGATAGAAAGATCTGGATCTTTGGATTACTTTGTAGACCTGAAAAGCAGCTCCTCAAAAGAAAAATGAGCGTATTTAGTTTAAACCACTGTTACTGTCAAAGCAGCCAAATTAATACCCATATTGTATATACTGATTTTTAGAATTCTTTTTTAAAATTAATATCATATTGAAAAATACTTTTATTTACCATTATATATTTTTTTGCGCATCATCTTTAATAGAGACATAATTGAAAAAAATACACCTGTTATGTATTTAAGTCTATATTAACATGTTAATAATGAACCAACACCTATATTTTCAATGTAATATATGGATTTCCATTTCTGATTTTTATAAAATATTTTCATAAAGACTACTGACTTTTTCTTAATTTTAGTTTTTTAAATTTACATCCAAATTAGTTAGCATATAGTGCAGGAATAGATTCCTTAATGCCCCTTGCCCATTTAGCTCATCCCCCCTCCCACAACCCCTCCAGTAACCCTCTGTTTGTTCCCCATATTTAAGTCTCTTATGTTTTGTCCCCCTCCCTGTTTTTATATTATTTTTGTTTCCCTTCCCTTATGTTCATCTGTTTTATCTCTTAAAGTCCTCATATGAGTGAAGTCATATGGTATTTGTCCTTCTCTGACTAACTTCACTTAGCATAATACCTTCTAGTTCCATCCACGTAGTTGCAAATGGCAAGATTTCATTCTTTTTGATTGTCGAGTAATACTCCATTGTGTGTGTGTGTGTATATATATATATACATATATACATATATACATATATATACATATATACATGTATATATATATACACATATACATACATACATACACATACCACATCTTCTTTATCCATTCATCCATTGATGGACATTTGGGCTCTTTCCATACTTTGGCTATTGTTGATAGTGCTGCTATAAACATGGGGGTGCATGTGCCCCTTTGAAACAGCACACATGTATCCATTGGATAAATACCTCGTAGTGCAATTGCTGGGTTGTAGGGTAGTTCTATTTTTAACTTTTTGAGGAACCTCCATACTGTTTTCCAGGGTGGCCGCACCAGCTTGCATTCCCACCAACAATGCAAAAGAGACCCTCTTTCTTTGCATCCTTGCCAACATCTCTTATTGCCTGAGTTGTTAATGTTACCCATTCTGACACGTGTGAGGTGGTACCTCATTGTGGTTTTGATTTGTATTTCCCTGATGATGAGTGATGTTGAGCATTTTTTCATGTGTCAGTTGGCCATCTGGATGTCTTCTTTGGAGAAGTGTCTATTCGTGTCTTTTGCCCATTTCTTCACTGGAGTATTTGTTTTTTGGGTGTTGAGTTTGATATGTTCTTTATAGATTTTGGATACTAACCCTTTATTGGATATGTTGTTTGCAAATATCTTCTCCCATTCTGTCGGTTGCTTTTAGTTTTGCTGATTGTTTCCGTCACTGTGCAGAAGCTTTTTATTTTAATGAGGTCCCAGTAGTTCATTTTTGCTTTTGTTTCCCTTGCCTCTGGAGACGTGTTGAGTAAGAAGTTGCTGTGGCCAAGGTCAAAGAGGTTTTTGCCTGCTTTCTCCTTGAGGATTTTGATGGTTTCCTGTCTTACATTTAGGTCTTTCATCCATTTTGAGTTTATTTTTGTGTATGGTGTAAGAAAGTGGTCCAGGTTCATTCTTCTGCATGTTGCTGTCCAGTTTTCCCAGCATCACTTGCTGAAGAGACTGTCTTTATTCCATTGGATATTGTTTCCTACTTTGTCAAAGATTAGTTGGCTATATGTTTGTGGGTCCATTTCTGGGTTCTCTATTCTGTTCCATTGATCTGAGTGTCTGTTCTTGTGTCGGTACCAGACTGCCTTGATGATTACAGCTTTGTAGTATAGCTTGAAGTCCAGGATTGTGATGCCTCCTGCTTTGGTTTTCTTTTTCACGATTTCTTTGGCTATTCGGGGTCTTTTCTAGTTCCATACAAATGTTAGGATTATTTGTTCTAGCTCTGTGAAGAATGCTGGTGTTATTTTGATAGGGATTGCATTGAATATGTAGATTGTTTTGGGTGGTATCGACATTTTACCAATATTTGTTCTTCCTATCCAGGAGCATGGAATCTTTTTCCATGTTTTTGTGTCTTCAAGTTTTTTCATAAGCTTTCTATAGTTTTCAGTGTATAGATTTTTCACCTCTTTGGTTAGATTTATTCCTAGGTATTTTATGATTTTTGGTGCAATTGTAAATGGGATCAATTCCTTGATTTCTCTTTCTGTTGCTTCATTGTGGGTGAATATGAATGCAACCTATTTCTGTGCATTGATTTTATATCCTGTAACTTTGCTGAATTCATGAATCAGTTTTAGCATTTTTTTGGTGGAATCTTTTGGGTTTTCCATATAGAGTATCATGTCATCTGCGAAGAGTGAAAGTTTGACCTCCTCCTGGCCTGTTTGGATGCCTTTTATTTCTTTGTGTTTTCTGATTGCAGAGGCTACCATTAAATATTTTAATGGATATACAATATTCAAGGTACAGATACATCATTATTTATTTAACTAAGCTACCATTGGGCATTTAGGTTGTTCCAGTTTTTCTAAGTTATAAATAATACTGGAATAAAAAATCTAATGCTCTCTCTCTATACAGACACACACACACACGTATATACACATGTATGTATGTATGTATATATATACATAAGTCTTTGTATGAATATACAGAGGTCTTTGATTTGCTTCCCTAAAATAAATTCCTGTAAATAGAATTACTTGGTCAAAGGCCTTTCACATTTTAAGGTTTTTAAGGTTAATTACCAAGTGCCAGTATTTCTGCACTAATTTACCATACCACTAGGAATATATGTAGATTGCTATTGAATTTGTAAAAATGTTTTTGAGGTGTAATTTGCATATAATAAATCCATAGGTTTTAAGTGTTCAGTTCCTTAAGGTTTAACTATTGTGTACACCTAGGTAACTGGCACACACAAAAAATTATAGAATCTTTCCTTTACTCGAAAAGGTATATTTGACCCCTTCCCCTAATCTCTGCCCTACGGGAGCAGGTGTTGTTTTGATTTCTAATTTTGCCTATTGTTGGGTTTCATGTAGATAAAATCATACAGTAGGTATTCTTTTGTTTCTAGCTTCTTTGCTTTCACTTTTGAGATTCAATATCAAATATTGCAAGTATCAGTAGTGGTCAGTTGTATGAAGTTACTTCATTTAAAAAATTATTCTCCTGTTGATAAATATTTGTGTTATTTCCAGTTTGGGGCTCTGAATATGACTTTTTGTGGACATATGTTTTTCATTGACTTTCTCTTGGAAATACCTAAGAGGAGGATTGTTGAGTCATAGGGTAGAAGCTTTTTTTTTTTTTTTTGAGAGAGAGAGACAGCGCGCGCGAGCATGCACAAACCATGGAGGGGGAAAGGGAGAGAATCTTAATCAGGCTCCATGCTCAGTGCAGAGCCCAACGCAGGGCTCAGTCCCACAACTGTGAGATCATCACCTGAGCCGAAATCAAGAGTCAGACGCTGAACTGACTGAGCTGGCCAGGCACCCCAGGTAGAAGCATATTAAACCTTTGAAGAAACTGACATGTAACTCTCAAAAATGGCCATACAACCTTATGTTCCAGTCAGCATTCATGAGAGTTCTGGATGCTTCTCATCTTGGCAAATATTTCGTATTGTCAGTTTTGTAGATATTAGCCATTCTAGTAGCTGTGGAAATGTAAATTTGTATTTTCCTTTTCATTAATAATGTTGAGCTCCTTTGTATATATACATTTTTTAATGTTAATTTTTTATTTTGAGAGAGAGAAAGTGTGTGTACTCAGGGGAGGGGCAGAGAGAGGGAGGGAGAGAGACAATTCCAAACAGGCTCTGTACTGTCAGTGGATTGATCTCACAAACCATAAGATTGTGAACAGAGCCAAAAACAAGAATCGGCTGCTTAACTGGCTGAGCCACCCAGGCACCTCACCTTTTGTAATGTCTATTGGCCATTCATGTATCTTCTGTAAATGATTTGTTCAAGTCTTTTGTCCATTTTTTTAAAAATTGAGTTTTCTTTTTCTTACTGATTTGTAGGAAATCTTTATATATTTTGTACAAGGTCTTCATCAGATATGTGTTTTGTGGATTTTTTCTTCCACAGTGTGACTTTATAAGCAGAAATTTTCATTAGGATGAAGTACAATATATCGATTTTTTCTTTTCTAGTTAGTTCTTTTTGTGTGTTCTAAGAAATTTTTGCCTACCACAAGGTTACAAAGATATTCTTCTATGTTTGCTTTTAGGAGCTTTATGTTTCTAGTTTTTCTAATACAGTTTATGATTCATCTTAAAATAACTCTGTTATTGGAGAGAGGCAGGTTCAAATTCATTTAGTTTCCATTTTTATGTAGGTTTTCCAACACAGTGGTTAAAATAACAGTTTTAGTTTTTGCCAATATGATAGGAATAAATAGTATTTTATATTGTTTTATGTCCGGATGAAATCTTGACTGAATTTTTTCCTGAGTTTCCATGTTTCCTACAACTTTGAGTCAGAACTATTCAAATAGCCAACCCCAATGGGCTAACTTCTTGAATTCAGAAAAGAATCTCGTTATCTTTCTTTCTTGTTGAGAGATGTGAAATTACCTTAGCAGGACTGATCTAGTGACATCCATGTCAATCAAGATTAGAAAATATCCAGGAGAATTATTGGCAACTATCAGTCTGTTTTAAATTAGTAAGGGTTTATATGACTCATGAAACATTAAGATGACCATATTTATATGACATTCCTGAGCTAGAAGAGGTTGAATTGTTCAACATAGGTTAACACTTAGGAAAAGACTCATTATATCAAATACTTAGAATAGTATAATAACTGTTAGATCTGTAAAGCGCGAGCTGTGCCTCCCAGGGAAATAAATGATACCTGTTTTAAATATCTTTAATATAGAGAAGAACAGAGGGTACATTTCAAGGAAACAGCTTATGGTGACAAATTAAAACCAAGTTACTTTGGTGATTTTGCCCATAGATTTCTGTGACCTGCAAAAAAATAGGAGCCATCCACCTAATGTCAAAACCTGAGTTTCTCAGAAAAGGATAAGTCTTATATCCACTGAATTTTTCGGGGATTATACCATACACAGATGGGCTAGAGCTTGAGGAGAGTAAAGTATTCACATTCATTTTGGAAGGTTAATGTCTGAGAAAAGTGACTAGCTAAGCAGCTATAGTAATTTCAATAGAGAGTACATTTACATTTTTCTAGTAATACTATTCATGTAATTCTTTATGCCACATAAATCTTTTCCACACACTTTCAGATATGTGGCTTCCGTATGCTCTATAAAAGCTATAAAATGAGATCAGATATTCTTTTCTTCCATATTTTTCTATCAGTTAACTTCTTTCCATGACCTCTAGTACTGACATTGTGTTGTTTGGAGTTAGAACTCTCAATAATGTTTCTACCATTCTACTGCTCTTGTTTTCTGACAAAATGATAAGAATTGTTACTTAATTGTCTAAAAACATTTCTGACATATATTTTATTATAATTTGCATTTTGTAACTCACCACATCTTAATTTCTAATTTTCTGTTTGGTGGCTACAAAATTAGGCAAGGCTTCAATACAAAGGGAAGTAATTGACACAAGAAGAGCACTGTCATAATTTCCCCCAAGGAAATAACTATTTTGTTAACTCTTTAAAATTGCTGAACATGTTTTTTTTCCTCAGGGATTTAGCATTTGTTTTTTTCAATACTTTCATGCTGTTCAAAACTATTTTATATATTGAATAGAGTTCTAGTAATATCTGTGACAGCAGTCCTGTCAAAACACTTAAAAAGTATGCTCACTCATTATGGAAAACTTGAAAGCCTTTGTCCCTTCAAAAATATATGTTTTGCTTTGGAAGCTAAGCAAAACAGCTTAAATTTTGGAACACTACTGGGAGCAGTCTTCAGAGAAACCATGTTAGTTTTCTAATTAGAGAATCCAGGCCGGTGTTACAGGAACCCATCTAGACAACATCACTTTATCTACGACAGTTGTAATAACACCTTCTAAAAGGTTTTTTGTCACAGTGAAGTTTTTATTTTTCAGCATTGCCCTAACCTTGCATAGGCAGCTTAAAGAATTGCAGTGGCCTTAAATGCAAGCCATTGAAGATCCAAATGCTCTGAGTTGATCCTTTCTGACAGAGGAGAAAGGCCAATAAGCCAACCCCAAATGGTGTAATCAGGAGCAGTGCATAATTAAAAGCCATCTGCATGTCTTGTGTGCCCCTCTCTGTATATGAAATAGGGCCAGCACTATGTGAGTACTTAAAAGCTCTTTTGAAAAATTTCAAATCCTTATTGAGACATTTATCCTACAGTGTGGACAATAAGACAAACCAAAGTATTCATGACCAACCCCCTCCTACTTATTTTCTCATGTGTGAGTGATTTATAACCAAGTTAACATAATGCCATACCACCACACTAGAAATGTTTATTGTAGGTTTAAAAATATTCTATAGTTCATGAAAAGAAGTTAAGTGGTAAGACTAAGAAAATAACGTTGTTGTGTGTCTGTATCAGGATTATAGCCCAGAATTCTTTCTGAATTCTAACGGAGGTTGTGCTCTACACCCACAAACAAATGCTAGTTACTAAGCCCTCAGATTCAGAAGTTTTATTTTTTTCTTTTTTAGGGTGAACTTGATTTCTAAGCAGATATTTAATATGTTTTCTTTGGTAGGAAGTAACTGGTAAAGGAGTCTATTCATTAGTTCTTATAGTAGGCTTGAGTCATAATGAAGTGATGCTCCATTTAACCCCATAGTGATAGCCTAGTTTAAGAGAACATATGTATTTAGCCAGTAAATTTAGGAGACTGGTTCATCCTACACAGATCATAAGTCCCATCCAAGAATGTATTATCTTGTGTTATTCCTGTGGTTTGGGATGTTATAGAGGGGAATTCTGGTCCTAATGCCCTCAGAAGTCACTTCTAACTCTTAGAGTCTATGATTTTATGAGTTTTAGTTTTAGAATGCAGTATTTCAATGGTCAGTGAAAGTATGTAGTGTTATTATATAAATTGATATAAGAACATTCAAAGATCTGGAATGTTAAAAAAATGTTTACATCTTAATTTAATTTGTTAAATTATTAAATTCATTAATTAATTAAAGTTTAATTTAAATGTTAAATTTAAATGTTTACATTTAAATTTTTTAAAAAGTAATGATTTTGTTTCCTGCATGTCATATCTGTAGAATTTATATCACTGTTCTATACAAGGATTCCCAGAATCCCTTGTTTTGAGATTTCAGGTCTAACTTCTCCATGATTCAATTTAATACTCCTTTCCAAAAGTAACTAGAATGTTCAGGTTGGGATATAATGCTTGATATTTCCAAATGCAACAATTCCTAATTCCTACAAGTCCATATATTAGCTAAGCATCTATCCAATCATTCCTTAGAGCCTCTCTGTTGATATGTCCCATAATCCCTAGGGATTAATTGGTGTCTAACTTATCATTTCTGGTTGTTTTTGTTACTTACAGATGCAACCAGAACTCAGTCCTCCCAACTCTTGAGGTCAGAGGACTTGGTGACCCCAGAAGATCATTCCTTGTATGTGTGGCTCTTGCTGTTGCTGCCATAAAAACCTAAGACTTAACAGAGCCACCTGGTCTCAGAATGGTTTTATATGGCCAAGAGACTCAGTATTCAAAGTGTTCAGGCCTCTCTGGACCTCAGAATCTTTGTCCAGTTGGGTTTAGTTCTAAATAAAGGAAGAAGTCTTTCTGTCTTCTTATCTTTACACTATCTTTTCTGGCTCAGGATTAATCTTTTTGTGGGTGATTGGGAGGAAAGATGCATCCTTGGCAAGGAATTTCTCATCTCCCACCTTGGGAGTGTGGTCTGGCTTCAACAGACCTGACAAAACAATTAGTAACTAACCTGACATGAATATCAGGAACATGTGGTCATTTTTACTGTCAACTTCTTAAGCATGAGCAGTTAACGAAGGGACTTACTGAGTTGATATTTACTTAGAACTTATGGGGAAGGAAATGCAAATGTATTAAATTCTCTTTTTTCTCTTTATTCAAGATTATATTTCCTAATTTTTTTAGATCCCAATTCCCCTAGTTTTTATAATGCCCAACAGTAACTCCTGATTCTAGAACACTCTCAATTTAACATTGATTATCTTAAATTGTACTCAGTAGAGAACAAACATGGGTTTGGAGCTTATTCATCAATACTTTTATGGTTCTGTTTACTGAAATGGTATGTGTGTGTATATATATATATATACATATATATATATATACACATATATATACATATATATGTATATATATATATAGTATCACATTTCATTAATCTGATAAATATTTATTCATGTCTACAATGTGTCATCACAGCTTTAGATTAACCATGAAGAATATGAGGCAAATCCAAGTAACATTGTGGGAGAAAAGTGGTCACAAAATTAATCACAATCAAGAATTATAATCATAATTAATAATATGAAACAAATGGCTTATTAAAGAAATTATTTTCAAAGAAGTATAATAAAATTCTATGGAAAGATGAAAGAAATTCACAATTATTTCAAAGGCTATGAAAATTAGTATGATAAGAATTTGAACACTTATTGTTTACTCAAAAATTGCTTATTTTTAACACAATGCTTTCAAAAGAAGACAAAGTTAATTTTCAGAGAATTTCTGCTCTTTGCTTTCTTCTTTGTTATGGTAAAATGTTGCTGCCTTGTCTTACTTTTTATTTTCACTGTGCTGTAGTATGAAAATAAACCTTTTATCAGAAGAACTAAACAATTTAGTTGCAGTCATTGAAATTGAGGAAGCAAAGTCTGTGGATTTATTGTTTAAGTGGTGTTGTGCATACTTGGAAGTTATGGTTTCAATAATGTTGGTATTGAAATAAAATTTAATTGATGATTTTGCTTACATCCATGACTACCAGCGTTGAGGAATTAACTTTTATTTCAAAAGTGAATGTTTGTTGCTTTTTAAATCACATTTTAAAATGTGCGTTAGAGATTTTATATGACTTGCCATTACCACCAGAAATGACTGAGAACTAATCTATTATTTTTTAGGTCACATGGTACTTTGTGCTAGACACCTGCCACGCATTCCTTCATCTGATTTTCAAACTCTAGGGGGAAGCTGCTCTCCATTCTTCTACTCACGCTTTCACATACCCAACAATTGTTTATGAAATGCTTACTATGTTACTAAAAATAATGATGGTAATAATAACACTAAGGTGTGCCTTCTGAGTAGAGAGAGAAGTCTGTGCCCATGATTTAAGTGATTGGAAAGGGAGGCTGGTTCTGGATCTAACATATCACTGGTGCTAAAATCCTTCTTGATCCTGACCCCCAAGGAACTGTTAAAAACAGCAGCAGTAGAGACAGTTATTGGGGATTTGGTTGGAATTTCCCAGGATGCCTGGGTTGAGTGTCTACACCAGATGGATAATCAGCATCAGGGAAAAGGTCCCTTTGCAGGGCCTGATGATATTTTTTGGTAGTGGTAAATGGGATAATTGCTGTGGACAGAGAGAGCCCACTTGTCACCAAGGGAATGCTTGGAATATGGACTGGGATTCACAGAGTGGGATTTGAAATGTACTAATTTTGATATTAAAAGGTTGACATCACTGTGTACCTCGGGGTAATAAGGTTGGACAAATGGTTTATATAAATATTAAGAAAGTGAAACTTTGAAAATTCATATAGGTGATAAGCAAAGACACTGAATTCAAACCCAGGTTTGTACCACCTCCTTGGGAAACTTTTAACCATTTGTACACACTTAACTGAAATGCTCTTCTTGGAATTTGCCTTTACTAGTAAATCAGTAGAAAATCTATGTAAAGTGGAACATTTTTTGTAATAGCAAAATGCTTTGGTAAATAGTGTGAAAGCCATTCAAAGTTGTACTCTGACTCTCTGTCCTTTGTTCAAATTGTACTATTCACATATTCAGAGACAGAGTGTCTCTATTACTTAATTATGATGAGTATAATAATTGTAAGTAGGTGGTTATATTATGCCAGAAGAGATAATTAAATGGGGAATTGCACTATTAGCTGGGCTTTTAGTTCATGCATTATCCTTATGAAAGATGATATTATGATTCCACTATACATTGCTCAGATAAAAAATATTTACAGAGTCAACACTTCATATCAGAGGGCATTAGAAATACATTAGATATAGATGGCATCCCAAAGATATCATTAAAATACTTTGGAAATTGTACAAGCATAAATACAGGGCATTGACTTCCTTTTTGACCAGTTTTATTGTCAGTAGGATTGGCAATTGTTCATGCACCTACAATTTCAGCAGAAATAAATTAATCATTGAAGGGATATGACAGGAACATGGGGGCAGCTTAGTTGTAAATCTTTCCACTTTTCTTGGAAATCATATATAAGGAGAATAGAAAAAAAAAGCCCTCAAATTAGATTCTTAACAAAGCTAGAAAACAGTATTCACAAGCTCTAAGTTACACGTAACTGTGGCCCAAGCAAAGGAAGTCAGCATTAACTTCATGAGAATGATGGGGCTGAAGATGGGGTAAAGAATGAGGGAACATGAAAAGGGCCCAGCAAACAGGTGGGAAGGCAGCACATATACCCCCTTGTAATCAATGGCAAGTAAAGGAGCCAAGGGAAATTGGGGTTAGGGGTAGAAGCTCTTCTGAACCAGGTCAGGACTAAGAGTCAAAGCAGGTGTGGGTTATATTGTGAACAGTCTGCCACTAGCAGTACCAGAGAGAGCTTTTGAACAAAGAAACCTAGAAAACTACCCACCGGCTCTCTTGCTAATAGCTGGTCTAGGAAAATCCAACTCATTTAAATATGAATGACAAAAGTGGATTGAAGACAGCATCCAGACA